>NC_140772.1:87477777-87994180 GCF_044657685.1 Stegodyphus dumicola | reverse complement strand
GTATTTTGGGAGTGCCAGTGTATTTTAAGTCTCAAATTTAAAGTAAGATGTCCTTAAAGCATATTTTGGAACGATGCCAGAACGATAATGAGAAATAGATGTATAAGAAATAATTGCCTTCATTGAAAAAATGTGAAAATGGACATTTTCAAATTGTAAATTTTATGAAAACAAATAAGTATTTTTCCGTGCTATAATGCTTTTAAATTTTAGACGATTCTGTTAGTGTATTTCAGAAGTATTCCTTTCAAGTATGTGTCATATTTATCTTTTATTATTGTATCTGGTTTAATTCTAAACTTCACGCCTAGTTCGTAATTAGGCTCTAACCAAACCTTTAGAATGTTGGAGAATAACTGATACAATATTATTCACATCCCTTCACAACACTCATATTTATGTAGGTCTTTAAAATGCGCTTGAGAATGCAAGTATGTTTGGTATTAATCAAGCTGATGACAGTGGAAGAATATTATGAATACAGTCTAAATCAATTAAAGAAAACCAGGGAACAGAAGAATTTTTCTTTTTTCTAAACACTATTCGTTTTATGCCTAATAAGTCAAACTTGCATGAGAATATATATGGAATGAGTCATGTGTAATCAGTTTAAATTTCACAATTTTTCTCAAAGAATGCACATAAATAAAAACCATTATGGATTTTGTTCATCACAACAGTAATCTCATTAGATTTTCTCATCTTAAATAAGTCAATAGACTTATTTAAGATGAGAAAAAACGCGTCAGTTGATTTTTTAACTGCATCTTCTCAAGCCTGTAAAAATACTTTCAATTTATGAAAATATAAATAATAACCAAAAACTAATGCTAATTCTTCTGAATTAAATCTAATTATCCGAATAAATAAATACATACATTTGAAATCAAATTATCTGTTTAAAATAATTAGTTTATTCTTTGATTTGAGTAAATATTTCAAAGTATATACCACATTAATTAAGAAATTCCATTAAACAAATATCAAATTAATCCTCAGTTGAAAAATTTTCAATTTTCTTAAAATTTTATTTTTGGCATTTTTCTCGTAACAAAGTAATTGTTTACTTTCATAAGTCTGAATTAACTTCTTTGCATTGAAAACTAATTTAAGAAATGATATCTGTTTACCAGCATTTCTAAAATTTTAATTATGATCCTGCAGATCTGAAGGGATTTCAGCTAAATCCATGAGTTCATAATGACCAAGCAGTAATAAGCGCCTATCGTTGGTCGAGAAGCTGAGCGCCTTTGACTTTATCAGAGTCCAAGGCTACGATAGTTCACTTTTCAACAACCATGCAAAAATGGCGGCTTTTTTTCCCTTAAATAAAATTTATTTATTTCTTTAGTTTACAGAACATGCATTCCAAGGCAAACATTAAAAAAATAAAATTTCGGTAACACTAATTTTGCTTGGCTCCAATTAATCAAATGCAGCACCTACATATAGTATTTCTTTCCTTACATCAAATGGCCGTGTGGACTTAACATCTGGCTTTTCTTGTTAGAATTGCAAAACTTTTTTTAAAACTACGTATATCTAATATGAACCCATTAAAGGGAATTTGAAAAAGGTGTTTTGAAATATCAAAGGTAGGTGTCAAATTGTTTGGCCTATCACAAAATACGAGCGAATAGCTTTATACAGGCAGCGATCCCATATTTCAAAACCTCAGAGGGACTAGAAAGAGTTAATTAAACTCTGCCACCGCATCTAAGGAGTAATCCAGCCTGCCAGCAACATGCCAGCCTGCTCGCTGATAAAACACTCAAAAACCCACTCCATTCTCAAAACCCTTGTCTTGACAGCTACTCTAGTAAAAGGCAAAAAAGGAAAACAACAATAAAAAGGCATCAAAGCGGGGAGATTCGCATCTTTACTTCTTCTTCCGTCATCTGATGACCCGGTGGATACACAACCCACTTTCACCCATCCCCACCCAGAGGACAAAAAAGAAAAATAGAAAAGAAAAGGAATCAAACTAGACAGAGAAGCTGTTTAGGTAGAGATCAGTTTGAAGCTCCGGATGATTGCTTAGATAGGATTTTTCTTAGTTTTCTTGCAGAGCTGTGTTTTCTTTAGATCCGTTCCGACTGATTACATGGCATACCCATGGGGTACTGATGGCATTCTGCTCATTAAAGTAGTTGAGGAAAATGCTAGATTCTCCGCAGATAGATACACATTTTTTTCAGGAGACCAATTGGTAACTGATAATAGAAAAGCCTGTCTCATGCCATTGTGCCACGATGCGGTAGATTTCAACATCAGGTTGAAATTCGGCACTACTGCATCTGTTCGGAAAACCGAAAAACGTGTTTATCGAGTTCTTGACTTCCACATCGAAAACGCTTCAAAATTTCCACTCTTAGATGATCTTTTATCAGACTTTCCCTGAATATCTATGTATGTGCTTGTATATAGGTACATATACACTACCCCAATCTAAAAATATTATGAACTTTTTCCTGCTTTTTTTTTTTTTTTTTTTTTTTTTTTTTTTTTTTTTTTTTTTTTGGGCCCACCAGCGGCCGAGCGGTAAAGTCGCTGAACACTGGTAGTTCGGTCCGAGGTTCGAATCCCGCGAACGGGCTGGCTGCATGGGCGTTTTCGTGGTTTTCCCCATGTGTAACGTGTATACGAGCCAGTTTCCCTTAGAAAGTCCTCCACGAAGGCATCCCTCCTATTAGACAGATAGCCCTCGAGGCTTTGCCATAATTGCACACACACACACACCCTGCTTTTCTTTCTTTCTGTATGTGTATATATGTACTTACGAATACAATCCCCAATCCCGAAACTAATATTTATCTTTCTAAGTGCATAATTACACTTATATCACATTAAAGAGAAGGAATACTAGAAGAAACAAGGAATCAAATTTCCTGCTTTTTTTTTTTTTTTTCTTTTCTTTTTTGGGCCCACCAGCGGCCGAGCGGTAAAGTCGCTGAACACTGGTAGTTCGGTCCGAGGTTCGAATCCCGCGAACGGGCTGGCTGCATGGGCGTTTTCGTGGTTTTCCCCATGTGTAACGTGTATACGAGCCAGTTTCCCTTAGAAAGTCCTCCACGAAGGCATCCCTCCTATTAGGCAGATAGCCCTCGAGGCTTTGCCATAATTGCACACACACACACACACACACACACACACCCTGCTTTTCTTTCTTTCTGTATGTGTATATATGTACTTACGAATACAATCCCCAATCCCGAAACTAATATTTAACTTTCTAAGTGCATAATTACACTTATATCACATTAAAGAGAAGGAATACTAGAAGAAACAAGGAATCAAAAACAATTACGCAAGAAATTACAATAATTTTAAAGCAGGAAAAACTATGAAACGAATAAATTTTGTATACATCTATTTATACCATGCGAACTTAAAACATAATCCAATGTAAAATGTTTTCACTTTATTCTTAATTGTTTTTATTAGAATTTGCTAAGTTTTTATTCGATTCTACATAACAGTTATTTATTCTGTTAAATGCAGTCATTTCTTTCTGATTCTTCATTTCACGAGTTATTTTATCCTTTTATCTACATGAACAAATGTAAACACGAAAAAAAATGTAGTGAAAAACCTAAATCTAATTTCACACTAAAATGTAGTGAAAAACCTAAATCTAATTTCACACTAAAAGCTAGTATCGTTAAAATAGGAACAATATTTTTAAGTCACAATGCAAAACACTATTATTTAAAAGGGAAAAATAATTTAAAACTAGAAACCAGACTTATATAATATAGTATTTATGCCAGTTAACCAGTTATTTTATACTACCAATCTGTACTGTAAATTCTCGTTTTTCGTTTTATTGCCAGAATGCAAATTTAAATGGCTTGTATTCAGGTACAGGTTTGAAATTAAGGAGTTTTAGAGGTCTAGTGTGTCCAAGCTTCTACCATATAAATATGGGGGTTAAATGGTAGTGCTGTAATATATATCAAAGTGACTCTTGCTCATGCATTTCAGTTCAGTTTAGTGAAAAGCAGTGTTAAAGAAAATTTAATCATACAATAAATGAGAATACCTGAAATTCCTGATAAAATTAAATAGAACGTTCGGATAAAGTTCTTTGAATAAAAAATTATGTGCATTTTGCTAATCACATCTGTTAAATTCTTCTTGTTTCCATATAACTGGGACGAGATCATCAGCTGGTATTATGGTATGAAGATCTGTATGCCAACAATTCCGGATGTTGTAAAATTTATTTTATATGCAGTTTTAAGTTCTATTGCTTGTACGAAATTAGTCCAATATTAGTTCAAATTTAAGATCTTAACAAGGTCGTTTAAAACCTTCGTTGTGAATACAGGCAGGGAAATTCTGGCAGGGAAAACTGAAAGGTATTTGTGTTAGTTAACCAGTATTTTATCTTACGAATCTATACTGTGACTTCCCTGTTTCCGTTTTTCAGCTGGAATGCAAATTTATTTCGCGTGTATTTAAGTGAGGGTTTGAGACTGTTTCAGACAAAGCGTGTTCTGCCTATTGAAGTCCGCGTTACTAGTTGTATTCTACGATAATCGTCCTGTTTACGTCGTTGCTTAATTCTTGGCGATAGTTTTGTCACGCCGGTGAAGGTTAAGAGTCAACTTGCGCTTTTCAACCATGCTGGACCAATGCGCTAGATACAGGAGGGACCAATTAAGTTTCATTAAATATAAAAGAGAAGTAAACAAATAGATAAACGTTTTCATAGCTCCATTAAAATAGATGCTGAGTTTTTTATCCAGGCTAAAAAATGGCGTTTCATAACTAATTTCATTAAAAAAATGACTTGATATTAGGGAAAAAGATCAGAGAAAAGACTTTAAAGTTATATTTTTTTAGCTGTTATTTAGGATTTGATCAGTTATTTAGGACTAGTAAGCATTATTTAGGATTTGATCAGTTATTTAGGATTAGTAAGCATTATTTAGGATTTGATCAGTTATTTAGGATCTGTATTTTTTTAAACATATGTATACATTTCTGCTGGCGCACCCCAGACGATATAGTTATTAAAGACGATATAGTTATTAAAGGAGCCTACTGCGCTGCCAAAGGCCAGGGTTCAAATCCCAGAGATAGCACGGATATAACTGTCCATACCTTCGTTCGAGGCAACTTTGGCCGCCTTTTCGGTATCTCTAGAATAAAATAACTACCACATCTGTATTTAGGACTGGCCAGTACTGAGGCAAATGCCCGCCATTGGATTAAAAGAAATTCTAAAAGATTTACTGTTTGTAGAAATAAAAATATCTACGAAAAGAATTATGTTTTTCTCAGGTATTTTGTTTGTATTTTATAGGTGTCCTGTAAACAAGACAATAGTCCGATTATTAAAATGTTCGCTGTCATTTCTCTCCCCATTCATAGATCACATACCTTCAAATCAATTTTGAGCAAAACTATTCATACAATGGCATTAGACTGGAATATGGATGAATTAGAGAAGAGATTATTTTGGAATTTTCTATGGGTTACTTGTGTTACACAACCTCCTAAATTAGGTTTTCTAAGTAAAAGAAAATTCATCTACGTGTTCTTTCCTTGGTAATAATAAAAGTAAGTGTTACTTTTGTATAAAACAGACAAATATTGTACATAAAAATTACCTAGAAATTTATTTTTGTAATTGGATTACACTGGTTCCTTTATGGGCATTCAGAGCTGTGACGTCATGTGAAAACTTTCTATAGAACTGCACATCCGCTTTTACTTTTGGGAGAAATAATCCCCAGTATTTTTTTTCTCAAGAAGATCAGTAACACCCTGTTAATTACTCAAGTGAAAATTTGAATTGTCCTTGAAGGGCCCGGGTTCGAATCCCAGAGAAGGCATGGGTGTTTGTGCCGGTGCGGCATGGCAGCATTCTAAATATGCGGTGAGCCGAAAGTCCTTTCACGTGGTTTGGGGCAAGAAAAAAAGGGTAGGAAATCCTCCTACCTGCCTCCCCCCGAGTGCTCTGCATCAAAATAGGTATCGGAAGTGAGCTAAATCGCACTTTCGCCAAAATGGTGCTCAAGGCTATTGCCAGGGGCAGGCGTAATCTAGCTCTCCTAGCCACAAGGCATTTCGTGGGCTTGGGCTGACTACGTCAGACAAGTGTGCATACGTAACAGCAACAACAACAAATGTTAAGTAAAAGACATCGGAGGAACTATAGAAATTTTATCAAAAAACTATGAAGGATGTAATTTTGAAGTAAAATCCTATAATTAAGAAAATGTAAGCTCCAATTCATGCTTTCTCCAAGCTTAATTCCTTTGCAAGACCATCAAAGTGTTGCAAATGTGGCTTCAAGAGACACTCCACTTGAATTGTTTCAAATGATGGCTGAAGACATGGTATCACATACAGTTATAAATGCTAACTGATATGCAAGACAAGCAAATGATCATTTTTTTAATGTCAATGAAAGTGAATTCAAGCTATTTCTGGGTGTCTTGTTTTACGTGGATATCATACTTTTACCACCTGCAGAAAGGTACTGGGAATATGCCCCCGACCCTGGTACAAATTTAATGAATCTGACTATGTCCACGAATCGATAGAGTTCGTTATGGTCGTTATATGTTCAACGATAATATGTTCAACGATAATATGTTCAACGTTAATATGTTTATCGATATGTTCGTTTAAATGACAACCCTAAAATCGTTAAAGCCGCCGCTACTGTTAAATGTTACTTACTACACTGTAAGAAAAAATGAATTTTACCTTGAAACAATTTAGAGTACTTTCAGTAATTCTAACAATCGACGAAAGAAATGGTTCATTATTTTGGTAGGCAGTGTTGTAGGATGTTCATGAAGAATAGACCCGTAAAATTCGGATACAAATTGCGGATGCTGACATTTTACGATGGATACATCTTTAATATTATTTCTTACCAAAGTACTCAAGAAAAATGTATGGAATCTCTTTCTCGGTGCGCTGTGAAATGTTTGTTTCCATAGTGCAAAACTAGAACCTTCGCAGGATATACATGGACAATTTTTCACATCTTACGGGTTACTTGTTCGTTTGAAAAAATGAGAATTTTTTGCAATTTGAGCTGTACGAGATAATCGAATGGCAAAATGTTCACTTGTGTTTTCGAAAACATTGAGATGCTCTTCTGATGCATTGTTTGATGAAGCAAACAAAATAGCTGCAGTACGGTGGAATGATAATTTTGTAGTGTATTTTTTGTCACCTTTCGAAGAAACGAAAGTGAAAAACAAACTGAAACACAGGGGGAAAGGAAACAGGAAGGAAATTGATGTTCCATTTTGTGTGATTTCTTACAATGAATGGGTTTATTTGACAGTCACGTAGAGGTTTATTTTACTTCTATCCAAGGAAAACGTAATAGTGGCATTTTTTCTTCAACTGCTTTGAAACAACATGGGACATTTCCAAAGTGTTTTGTCCTGAGGAAGTGCTGGACATTTTAATATTTCGAAGATCCATTACCATAAGTTATTTAGGTGAGGCAGCGCCTAGGAACAACATCAAGCAATGCGGTTCGCTGCAAAATAATAAAGAACTGCTCTGTCTTGGTAGCAAATGCGTATTGATGAAAAAAGGCTAGAGAGAGCCAGAGAAAATGCCAGTTAAAAATATGCAAGAAAAAAACAAAACGATTTTCAAATTATAGGATATTTGACTTTAAATGGAATGGAATATTTGACTTATGGAATATTTGACTGTTCCAAGTTTCATTAATAATTACCCCTTGAGAAAGTAAGCAAAAATTTTCACGAACATTCAGATTTGTAAGTATGCCTTCTTTTCAGCTTATTGAGTTCTTAAAAAAAGGATCTTTTATACCCTTAGTAAGTTTCTATATACTTATCTACACATAGCGATAAGTCGCTTATGTCTACACAGGAGTCTTGATTTAGTGTATACTGCTAAAACAAGTGAGTTTTTACAATCTAAATGCATGCCTAACTTTTATTGTTTTAAGAAATAAATTAGTTACGCATTCCTTCTATTTTTATATCTATTAAAATCTTATGTGCTGCGAAATATTTTATATTGTTTTCTAGTTGAATATTTAATCAGGATTTATTTTACTACCTTTATTACATTGTTTGTCATTTATACTTTATTTAATTATATTTTCTTTGACTTCTTGCAGTTTAACAATTCATCAGTACATAGTGCCATCATAGTTAAGGCCGTACAATACGAATTCAGAAAATGTATGTAAATCACTAACAAGAACAACATCATCCCTGGAGATGAGAGGTGAGTCCACTTCTGAGAAGTTAAGTTGATGATGAGGGTAGGTCGATAGTGTAAATATTTTTCTGCTGCTTTTATACGATTATAACTACTGGCTTAAGCACACTGGATGACAGAGGAAGTATGTTGATCATATTTTGTTATATTTATGTAGGGATGATAAATATGTATTAAATATGTAGACACATTATCGGGAATTTTGGAAAAACAAGAGTAACGAAGACTTGTTTAAAAAAAGAAATGAATTCTATATTTCCAGTGACTGATGAAAATTCAGTACGATAATAAGCGAATGAATCGTGTAAGTTCGTGAATTAATTGAGAAGATACAGAATCGCACCACTATAAACGAAGATTCCTTTCCTCCGAGGCCAGCAATCATGGAGGACAACATTACGGCTAAGAATGTGATACGTAGAAACAAGTACGTCACATTCAAGAAGACAGCATCACTACTGCACATTAATATTAAATCAGACTATCATTTCATTCATAATGAACTAGGACTCTCAAATTGCGTGCTCGTTGATTACGCAATGCTTAAGACCTGAAAAGAAAGAAATATGTGCGAAGACTGTTAATATCTTTTCCATCAATATGAGTCTAATGGTGAAGCATTATTGTTCCATGAGATGAGAGGTGAGTCCACTTCTGAGAAGTTAAGTTGATGATGAGGGTAGGTCGATAGTGTAAATATTTTTCTGCTGCTTTTATACTATTATCACTACTGGCTTAAGCTCACTGGATGACAGAGGAAGTATGTTGATCATATTTTGTTATTATATCAGTGCGAGCAATTCAATCCTATAATCACAAAATTCCCATTTTCCATTCAACGCGTATATAGTATATACGCATATATTAAAAGACTAAAAACTGCACAATTTGAAGTTTCGATATATTTAAACAGAAGCTGGTAATATCTCAACTAAATATCTCAATGAAGCAGATGATAAGCTTTTCCATAATTCTAATTAGTAAAAAATCGAAGAATTTTGCTATCTTCTGCAAATTTAAACTAATGAGAATCATTTTCAAGCACGTAACAAGACGAAGAAATCAGCGATATCAGCAATTTTCTTTCTACGTATCTTGCTTATTTATTTTAAATCTTCTCAAACATTTTATAGCATAAAAATAAGCAAATATCTCAAAATTAGGTTAAGAGGATACAACTAATAATAACGTTATGCATGGTTAGGCCGAGGCTACATTTTCAGCAAGTTTGATTTTCTCTCTATGCTTATACCCCCTCTCTTGAAAAGCTTGCTGCGGAGTAAGTCACATTGTCAGAAGATTCGCTTGTTGATAATCTGTTTAATTTACTATGTGAAAAGATAGTATTGATTTTCTTTCCAAAATTAGAATTCTATAAATAACTTTTAAAGGAAATAGTGTTTTATATTTGCATTATACGCAAGGGAAATACGCTTAGCATAATCTGGCAGTGTATTCATGTTGCTGTTATTAGGTTTAATCTAATAAAAAACGTGAAATATAATTCACAAGCACTGCAAGAAATTTCAAAACTTTTCTCTACTAGGGCTACAAATATACACAAAAGGAATATGTATTTTTAATAGTATTTCATGCTTTGCTTAGCATTAGCAGGAAGATCGGGCAGCACTTGAAAATTAATCTAGGTACAATGTATAATATGGAATTAGGTAATTAAAGATGGATAATTTAACTTATTTAGAATATCATTTGTGAATAAGGAAACCAGAAACTCAGAATTAAGTTTTGATAAAAGCAAAGACTTCGTAGACTCTTCGGTAACATAATAAATTACATTGTAACTACAGAAACGGAGTGAGAATCTCCCAAAGAAATATAACTGCACAGCTTATACTACTTATGATATTTTCATTTAGGGTCAACGCAGAAGTATATCGACATCGTATTGGGAAGGAAATGCAAATAGAAAAAATGCAAACATTTTCCTCTGATAAGTTTTCTATACATAAATTAAGGATAAATCCTTTAAATGTATGCAATGTTATTTGTAAATATTAAAATTTCTGTTTTCAGTGCTTGATTATATTTTCGTAAATTCTATGTTGAGGTAACTAAAATGATCTGTATGAATTTCTCATTTTTAAATCTCAATCATTTTCTTTCGGATGAATGAGAGTTATGGAAGGGAAATGCATCATTCATAAATAACCAATTATGGTCCATATCTATGCCAGGCCTTCTTTTAAAAGTGGTTATATTATATGACTGCTGATTTATTTGATTGCGGATCTTTAGGATAGTATCTCATCTTCGGAATACACGCTCTATACAAAATAAGATAATTTCAAAGAATATGATAGGAAAATTGGAGATATGTGGTTAAAGAAGTCCTTAATTCCTTATCCATGCGTTATTTTATGCGAATGTTCATAATCATCCGAATAGGATCACTTGACGTTTCACAGAGATCATATATAAATTTCTGCAGATTTTTTTCTATTCAATTCAGCAAACGTAGGATTAAATAATTACTTAAGTATTTATTCTATTATTGACAGATAGCTAATAAATTTAAATATCAAGAAAACTTCTGAAAACATTCAAAATAACAGCTTATATTTAAACTTTATACATAAATTAACAAATAAATAAATATAAAATAATAACTACCGTCAGTTAGAGTTTCCCTTAATTTTTGTATTCTCAGACATTTAAACGCATCTTTAAAACCCTATGTTTAAAAAATAACTGATAAAAGCTTCTAAAATAACATCTTGAATGTTTTGATTTCTGAATTATTTCTTTGAATATCCAAATAAGAAACCATCGTAAAAGTGTACTGTGGGACAAAGAAAGAGTTACAGTTTAAAAAAATCTAAATACATATAACACGAAAATAAAAAATATCCAGATAAAGCTTCACAGAAAAGAATTGCTGTAGAGGGTAAAATAAATTAAAAATTTTAAAACTAGATGAAATGCTAACGTAAGATAAATATGACTTAGCAACATATAAAAAATCTGATGTGTACACCACATGACTTCTTTGTACGGAATATTAAATTATAAGCATTTTGTCTTGCATTTCATTTAAACTTATTGGATTGAATTAAATCTACTTCGCCGACAGCGCATAAATCACAATCGAATAAATGCATTCTCTAAAATTCACTCTATTTGTTTACCATAGCGACACTCTGGCGCTAGGTTGACTTAACAGTATTATATTTCGTTCATATTATAACTCAGCATACACAAATTCAATTAATTCAGTTCTCACTTCGCGACAAGGCAAAGATACATAAAAACTCAAAATATCTGTATTAAAAATTACGAAGTAAATCTTAAACACTTATTTCCTCGAAAAAATTCCAGAAAAGATTAAGCATGATTTAATTGGCAATAATAAATGAAGGCGTTATCTTTGTTGTTGCGAGGCTAAGTTTCTCTAGATTGACAACAAATCCACTATTCTGTTGTTTCAAATGTAAACAAGCAATGGCCGCCATCAATAACATTATTAGGCTTAGCGGCACTTAAACAACTTTAAAATTGCTGCTAATTCTGAAAGATTGCATACAGATTTACTAAAGGCATAAAAACCTTAACCAGAAGATAAAAACAACATAATTCAATCATTTTTAAAGCAAAAAAGGTACAATTTACAAAAATATTAGAGTAAAGAAACTGAGGTCACTGAGCCGGGTAACAGAGTGGATATATATATAAATATCTTTATTTACTTTTGGTGCGGCGGATTGCAACCAAAATACGAGATGCATATCTACATGTTATAGCAGTCCTATAGACAAAATATCAACGTTCTGAGGCTACTCGTTTTTGAGATATGCGAGATACGTACGTACGTACATACGTTCGTACAGACGCCACGAAAAATTCTCTTCAGAATTCATTTTAAAGCAGTTTTATAATTTTTATAGTTGAAAAGAGTCTTTTATTCTGTCCTTACGTACAGATATCACGCAAAAACATCGTTAAATTTCTTTCGATGCGGTCAAAATGGATATTTTCGTTGAAATATGTTGCCTGAAACTTTTCGCAATTACAATACTTCCTTTTTACTTCGTACAAGGAAGTGAAAAACTGGAAATACTCCAAGTAATGTTCATAATTTACGTGTATATGATAAGAGTTTATCACATTTTACGTGTAATTTTTTGATTCATGAAAAAAAGTCAGAAAGCAGAGTTTTTGGGGCGATCAAAGATTATTCTTTTGAACAAAACAGTACAATGTTCTGAAGCTCCCGAGACGAAGTCTTGAAACTATTGATTACTTCCTTGTAAGAAGTAAATGAAGTATTATAATTGCGAAAATTTTCGGGTATCATACTTTAAATAAAATCCTTTTTGATAGCTCTCGAATCCATTTGAACGAAGTTTCTGTCTGAAGTCTTCATTTACGGACAGAATAAAGAACTGTTTTCTCCAAAACCGATTATGAAATGGATTTAAAATGGATTCAGAAAAGATTTTTCGTGATGTCTGTACGGATGTCCCTACGTAACTATATTATTTCTCATAACTCACGAAACGAATAGCCACAGAACGTTGAAATTCTGTATATGGAACTGTTATAACATACAGTTGTGCACTTTCTTGTTGCAGTCGGTCGCACCAAGCATATATATATAGTCCAGTTTCTTATTCTTATATGTTGGTAAATTGTGCATTTTTTTTTGTTTTAAATGTGATTGAATTATGTTATTCTTATCTTCCGGTTAATTTTTATGTCATTAGTTACTGCATGCAATAGGTACAGAATTATCAGCTATTTAAAAGTTCATGTACCGCTAAACCTAATGAGATCGCCATTTGTTGATATTTGAAACTTAGTAGAATAGTGAATTAAGTGAGCTGGTGCGCCAACTTCAGTGTCTTTTTGCACAGTGGTCAAAATTTAAGTTTCCTTTTGGTGAACCGACAGTTTTATCTTCGTGCCCGCTGGCCAAATTGCTTGTTTTTGCTTTGAAACACTAATTTTAATTGTACCCACATTTTTTTTTTTTTTTTTTTTTTTTTTTTTTTTTTTTTTTGTTATTGTAACATTGTCAAAGCAACAAAATATTAAAAAAATATATCTCAAGCTAAACAATTATTTGAAACATAAACAACTGCAAAAAGAGATGAAAGATATCCCTTGAGGTAGCATATTCAAGCCAAAAAACTAGCGAATGTTGGAAGTTAGCAGAGAACATGCTAAGAAAGAATGAAAATAAATGAGTCGAAGGGAAACCTGCAGCTTCCGTCGCTAAACTTTGCATTTCAGGTAAAGTTGTGCGATCATTGTTTAGTCGATTGTAGATATTGAGGAAATAACAGCAAATAGAATCGAGAGAAAAATTTTTCTCTAAAATATTGCTCAACTAATGAAGAATTCCATGGTGTTGAATGAGCACTAATTGCAAGAATGAATGAAAGGTTTGTTATCTAAGAGTAATATTTTCAATGAGAGATATCGGTTCCTCATTAGTGTGAAAGGAAACTAAATCGCTTGAGAGCGGGCGTCTTGTATTCAGAAAGGAGTAACTGATTTTGCTATTCATAGCTTCAAATGCTGCCACTATGCTGTTGGAAAAGGGGTAGCGTGTTTTGAAATAGGAAGATCTGAGGATATATGCCACAAATGCACTTCTTAATGTATAAGGATGTTGTTTACTACATTACATAAATGGTTTCTATTGCTCTTCTTAAAATTTTGCTTAAGATAACTATATATTGTTCGCAAAAATGCAAACACTTATTTTATTTTTGTGTTTTTGTATTTCTTTCGATGCTTATACTGCAATACACCGTAACTGCGCTCACGTTTGATTTGGTTTATTTGATTACGGCAGGTCTCGTCAGTGTTACCTGTCAAAGGAATGAAGAAAATATCTTCATGAAGGGAGTTCTAAGGGAAACTGGTTCTTATCCAAGTTACACAAGCGGAATGCCATGAGAATACACATGCAGTTTAGAATCAAATATAAATCGAACTAGAAATGTTGAGCAATTTTAACGCTCTGCTGCCAGTGGACCAGCTAACCGCCCTCACGTATATTATGTCACGCTCATGTCGTTGCTTTGAATATGTTTTGATTTAAATTTCATAATCCCAAATTTTAAATTTATTTTTGAATTTCGATTTCCTTAGTTGCAAAATCACATTTAGAAACCAGCAGAATCATAGTAAGTTATTGACTGACTTGCATATGTTTCTCCGTTCTTTTAAAATAACTAGTTTCATACTGGTTGATTACAAATCGTGATTAATTATTAAATTTTCTACATTACAGATAGAAGTTTTTCTATTTTTAAAATAAATTGTTGTACTAGCGGTGTATTACTAGATTAAGACATTTTTGAAGGGGCCAAACGAAAGGTATATTTATTTTTAATAAGATTTAATATTATTATGAAAGGATTAAATATACTATTTTAATAACGAAAAGGTGATCCGTCTAACAATCACAGTCACATAACTTGAAAATGATTAATTACGATAATAGATTGGAGAAACTTCACATTTCAAACTCCTAGTTTTATGTTTCCATTCGTGTATAATCCCTCTTTTGAGTATTTTCTAATCTTATTTGAAACTCTTCTTGAAATATAATCACT
The DNA here is from genome assembly GCF_044657685.1 of Stegodyphus dumicola. NCBI lineage: Eukaryota > Metazoa > Arthropoda > Arachnida > Araneae > Eresidae > Stegodyphus > Stegodyphus dumicola. Next base: position 87,979,361 of record NC_140772.1, on the reverse strand, counting down.
AGAAAAGAAAATTTATAAAGAATTTAGCTGATCGGTATAAGTAGGTTAACAGCTGGAATAAGAAGGAGCAATGTTTATGGTTAAAAGATGCTTATAAAAGTGTTTTCAAACAAGATAGCATATTTTCTATTTTTCAATGTGTCACTTTCAATAGTATTTTGCAAGCGGAACATATTCTTTCGGTATGTAGTAATAAACAGAGATCACACGATATAAAAATACTAACTGCTTTAGCATACTTTTATCATTTTCCATAAAATTAAATCCACCATAAATTCAATAGTTATTGCCAATTGTTTAAAATCTTTGATTTATTGTGGAATTTAAAAAAGTAAAATGCTCAACACGGCGTAAGAAACACATTTGTACTTTTAGGTATTTCTTTGCAGTATTTTTCAAGTACTGTTAATTTACTCCTTGGTGTAATGACTGTTAGAATTTAATGAGAGGATGAATGCTGATTGACGAAATTCAACTTGCTTCTATATCTAGAATAATATCTAATGAATAGGATGAAATTTTATAGTGACATATAGATTATAAATCTCGCGGTACTCTTATGTTTTATTTTGTTTCTTTTCAGAGGCAAATTGCACTGCACGAAAACAAGGGACAGTTGTATATCTCTCGTTCTACTGGACCGAATGACAAAATTTAACTTGCGTTTTCCATGCCCCAATAGACCGACTTAGAATATATTGTTACGAATTTGGTGTTTAAAAAGCTAATGTTAGTTCAATTATAAATTAAATGGTTTTATTTCTCGCGCAGTGCAGCGCGTGACGAATATTAAAAGAAAGCTAAGCCGGAAAAATGAAAAATACAAGAGCGCGTGCGTTAAATAAATAAATATCTCTTTTTGATTTCGAGAAAGTGCTGGAAAATTCTAGCGCGTGATTTTAAAATCTTATAAAAGGAGGAAAACATCTCAGTTTGTAGTAGTTGCTGCTTAGTTTTGTTGTTGTTTAGAAAACTGCTCTTGTTGATTGTAGCGAATTCGCGGATTAGCTTTCTTTCGCTGTTTTGAATTACGTTCTATTGGACATTTGAGTAGTTAAAAGATAACTACTGTGAGATATTGTAATACTGCATCATAACTTGAGAAAATTTAAGCATTTTGTTGTGATAATAATAAATTTTGTTCATTTTTCATCGGACTTGTGCATTCTTTTCGTAACGAACCCATACGCACGCAACAATTTTTGGTGTCAGGAGTGGGGTTTTGAATGCCAATAACAAGAGGGATGGAAGAACAATTGAGACAGCTCATTACTGCTTTTGCTGCTTTCCAAGAAAAGATGGAAGCTGGACAAACATCTTTTAAAGAAGAAATGAAATTGGGCCAGGAATCCCTCATGGAAGAAATGAAAACGGCACAGGAACAAATGAAGTTGGGCCAGGAATCCGTTAAAGGAGAAATGAAATTGGGCCAAGAATCCGTTAAGGAAGAGATGAAATCTCTTAAAAATGAGATGAAAGCAGGTCAGGACGAAATGAAAAGAGAAATTACCTGCGTAATAGAAAATAAATTTGAGGCTATGGAAGGCAGAATAGACGCGGTTGAAACTAAAGTTGGGCAAATAGAAGAAAGAGTTTCTTCGGTAAAAGAACAAGTAGAAGAAAGAATTTCTTCTGTAAAAGAACATATAGAAGAGAGAGTTTCTGCCGTCGAACAACAAATTGATGATAGTGTTTCTGCTGCCGTCGCCAAAGAAGTTGACAGCCTAAAGAAGTGCATAGCGACGGTAGGAAACAATTCTGAAGGTTTCAAATGTTTATCGATGCCTGCTCGTTCCGTTCTGAAACTATCTACATATGATGGGAAGACCTCCTGGCAGGTGTATAGGACACAATTTTCTATCGTTGCGGATGCGAATGGATGGGATTCCCAAGCTAAGGCCTGTCATCTCGCCGCTTCTCTGAAAGCAGACGCAGCGGATATCCTGCAGACGCTTCCCGAAAACCAGAGACTAGACTTTGAAGCTCTATCCGGCGCATTGGAACTGCGCTTTGGTGAAAAGTGTTTGAAAGACTACAGCAGGCTTCAACTAAAATCCCGTCAGCAGAGGCCCACCGAAACACTTCAGGAGCTCGCCACGGATGTTGAAAGGCTGTCACATCACGCCTTTTCGGAGTGCCCGACAGAAACAAGAGAAATCCTGTCGCTGCAATATTTCATCGACGGCATCCGGGATCCTGAAATACAAAAAGCTCTTCGAATGGCAAATGTAAAGGACATAAAAAGCGCTCTGTTGTACGCCATGAAATTGGAGGCAGCCCAGCAAGCAACTCTTAGAGATCGCTACCCAGTCAGAGCTGTGCGAGTCCACAACCCAGGGGACCAATTGATGGCTCGTTTAGATGATTTATCCAGACAAGTCGAAGCTTTGATACGAAGTAGGAGCGAGAAGAAAGTGGCTCCAAGGTGTTGGAGATGTGGTAGTGAAGGTCACCTAAGACGGAATTGCAGAACGCCTCAGGGTACGGAATATAAAGCAGATGATTTTACCAGACAAGTCAGTGGCTTGAGACGGAACAGAAGTGAAAAGAAACTGGTTCTAAAGTGCTGGAACTGCGGAGTTGAAGGCCACATACGAAGAAACTGCAAAACACCCCGAGATATGGAAAATAAGACCATTTCTCAGCAACGACGCAGTAAACAAATTAGTGACCATATCGAAGAACGGAGGTTGCCAGATAATGAAAAACCTTGTTTTAAAGCGCTTAAAATTTATACAGTGAGTGGCAACAGTAACGGACTGTCCATTAATGGGAATATCGATGGAGTTCCTTGCAATATGATCATTGACACAGGAGCTAATGTTACCATCATTAGGAAAGATTTAGCTGAACAGTTTAAAGATAAACTTATTTGGACGCCATCCTGTGTTACCCTTCAGACTGCGTCTGGTGACAAGATCGACATAACTGGGAAGTTAAACGTAAACATCACGTTTGGAAGTGCCGCCTACCATCACACAGCATATGTGGCGGATATTACAGATCCATGCATACTCGGATTGGACTTTTTAAGGAAATACAATTTTTTCTTAGATTTCAAAAACAATAAGCTGCTTTCAGCATCTGATGGCATGACTATCCATCCTCAAAAGGGATCCTCGCCTGGAAATGTCGACGCCTTGTCCTGAAAGATCGAGCTCGGGAAGCTGCCGAAATCATACCAGGGTCGAAAGAAACTCAAGACTACCAGCTATTCTCCATCCCAGAAGCTCTTCGGTCGAGACCTTCGTCTGCCTTGTGACCGCCTGTTTAGTCGCCCTACGGATGCGCCTTCATCGCCTGAGGAACACATCCAAGATGTCCAGGCCCGGTTTGAGGGGATGCACCGTTCTGCACGAAAGCGAGTCAACTTGGCGACAGAGAAAATGAAGACCAGATGCGACACAAGAGCTACTAGACAGAGATCCAACAAAGGAGACAAGGTGTGGTTGTGGAACCCAATTCAACGAAGAGGACTGAGTCCTAAATTACAGTCACCTTCGGATGGTCCATATAGAGTGCTGAACACGAATGACGTCGTGGTTCGGATCCGTGAGTCTTCGAACTCTTACGACAGGTTGGCTTATTACTATGGCCATAGTACGTAATGTAAATAATTGTAAATAGTATCAGACCATGGTCCTTTATGTTTTTAAATGTGTATTTGATTTGATTTGTATTTAGTATTTGTTTTGTATTTAGTATTTGATAGCATTTGATTTGTTTAAGTTAGTTATTGCATTTATTGTTCATGTTGTTTGATATTGTAATGTAATGTTTATGCCTCAGTTGCATTTATGCCACAGTTGTAAGTTTAGCTTCCTGTCCAGGGATTGTACTGCCCGGGACGTGCAGTCCTTGGGAAGGGGGCAGTGTTACGAATTTGGTGTTTAAAAAGCTAATGTTAGTTCAATTATAAATTAAATGGTTTTATTTCTCGCGCAGTGCAGCGCGTGACGAATATTAAAAGAAAGCTAAGCCGGAAAAATTAAAAATACAAGAGCGCGTGCGTTAAATAAATAAATATCTCTTTTTGATTTCGAGAAAGTGCTGGAAAATTCTAGCGCGTGATTTTAAAATCTTATAAAAGGAGGAAAACATCTCAGATTGTAGTAGTCGCTGCTTAGTTTTGTTGTTGTTTAGAAAACTGCTCTTGTTGATTGTAGCGAATTCGCGGATTAGCTTTCTTTAGCTGTTTTGAATTACGTTCTATTGGACATTTGAGTAGTTAAAAGATAACTACTGTGAGATATTGTAATACTGCATCATAACTTGAGAAAATTTAAGCATTTTGTTGTGATAATAATAAATTTTGTCCATTTTTCATCGGACTTGTGCATTCTTTTCGTAACGAACCCATACGCACGCAACAATTTTTGGTGTCAGGAGTGGAGTTTTGAATGCCAATAACAAGAGGGATGGAAGAACAATTGAGACAGCTCATTACTGCTTTTGCTGCTTTCCAAGAAAAGATGGAAGCTGGACAAACATCTTTTAAAGAAGAAATGAAATTGGGCCAGGAATCCCTCATGAAAGAAATGAAAACGGCACAGGAACAAATGAAGTTGGGCCAGGAATCCGTTAAAGGAGAAATGAAATTGGGCCAAGAATCCGTTAAGGAAGAGATGAAATCTCTTAAAAATGAGATGAAAGCAGGTCAGGACGAAATGAAAAGAGAAATTACCTGCGTAATAGAAAATAAATTTGAGGCTATGGAAGGCAGAATAGACGCGGTTGAAACTAAAGTTGGGCAAATAGAAGAAAGAGTTTCTTCGGTAAAAGAACAAGTAGAAGAAAGAATTTCTTCTGTAAAAGAACATATAGAAGAGAGAGTTTCTGCCGTCGAACAACAAATTGATGATAGGGTTTCTACTGCCGTCGCCAAAGAAGTTGACAGCCTAAAGAAGTGCATAGCGACGGTAGGAAACAATTCTGAAGGTTTCAAATGTTTATCGATGCCTCTCGTTCCGTTCTGAAACTATCTACATATGATGGGAAGACCTCCTGGCAGGTGTATAGGACACAATTTTCTATCGTTGCGGATGCGAATGGATGGGATTCCCAAGCTAAGGCCTGTCATCTCGCCGCTTCTCTGAGAGCAGACGCAGCGGATATCCTGCAGACGCTTCCCGAAAACCAGAGACTAGACTTTGAAGCTCTATCCGGCGCATTGGAACTGCGCTTTGGTGAAAAGTGTTTGAAAGACTACAGCAGGCTTCAACTAAAATCCCGTCAGCAGAGGCCCACCGAAACACTTCAGGAGCTCGCCACGGATGTTGAAAGGCTGTCACATCACGCCTTTTCGGAGTGCCCGACAGAAACAAGAGAAATCCTGTCGCTGCAATATTTCATCGACGGCATCCGGGATCCTGAAATACAAAAAGCTCTTCGAATGGCAAATGTAAAGGACATAAAAAGCGCTCTGTTGTACGCCATGAAATTGGAGGCAGCCCAGCAAGCAACTCTTAGAGATCGCTACCCAATCAGAGCTGTGCGAGTCCATAACCCAGGGGACCAATTGATGGCTCGTTTAGATGATTTATCCAGACAAGTCGAAGCTTTGATACGAAGTAGGAGCGAGAAGAAAGTGGCTCCAAGGTGTTGGAGATGTGGTAGTGAAGGTCACCTAAGACGGAATTGCAGAACGCCTCAGGGTACGGAATATAAAGCAGATGATTTTACCAGACAAGTCAGTGGCTTGAGACGGAACAGAAGTGAAAAGAAACTGGTTCTAAAGTGCTGGAACTGCGGAGTTGAAGGCCACATACGAAGAAACTGCAAAACACCCCGAGATATGGAAAATAAGACCATTTCTCAGCAACGACGCAGTAAACAAATTAGTGACCATATCGAAGAACGGAGGTTGCCAGATAATGAAAAACCTTGTTTTAAAGCGCTTAAAATTTATACAGTGAGTGGCAACAGTAACGGACTGTCCATTAATGGGAATATCGATGGAGTTCCTTGCAATATGATCATTGACACAGGAGCTAATGTTACCATCATTAGGAAAGATTTAGCTGAACAGTTTAAAGATAAACTTATTTGGACGCCATCCTGTGTTACCCTTCAGACTGCGTCTGGTGACAAGATCGACATAACTGGGAAGTTAAACGTAAACATCACGTTTGGAAGTGCCGCCTACCATCACACAGCATATGTGGCGGATATTACAGATCCATGCATACTCGGATTGGACTTTTTAAGGAAATACAATTTTTTCTTAGATTTCAAAAACAATAAGCTGCTTTCAGCATCTGATGGCATGACTATCCATCCTCAAAAGGGATCCTCGCCTGGAAATGTCGACGCCTTGTCCTGAAAGATCGAGCTCGGGAAGCTGCCGAAATCATACCAGGGTCGAAAGAAACTCAAGACTACCAGCTATTCTCCATCCCAGAAGCTCTTCGGTCGAGACCTTCGTCTGCCTTGTGACCGCCTGTTTAGTCGCCCTACGGATGCGCCTTCATCGCCTGAGGAACACATCCAAGATGTCCAGGCCCGGTTTGAGGGGATGCACCGTTCTGCACGAAAGCGAGTCAACTTGGCGACAGAGAAAATGAAGACCAGATGCGACACAAGAGCTACTAGACAGAGATCCAACAAAGGAGACAAGGTGTGGTTGTGGAACCCAATTCAACGAAGAGGACTGAGTCCTAAATTACAGTCACCTTCGGATGGTCCATATAGAGTGCTGAACACGAATGACGTCGTGGTTCGGATCCGTGAGTCTTCGAACTCTTACGACAGGTTGGCTTATTACTATGGCCATAGTACGTAATGTAAATAATTGTAAATAGTATCAGACCATGGTCCTTTATGTTTTTAAATGTGTATTTGATTTGATTTGTATTTAGTATTTGTTTTGTATTTAGTATTTGATAGCATTTGATTTGTTTAAGTTAGTTATTGCATTTATTGTTCATGTTGTTTGATATTGTAATGTAATGTTTATGCCTCAGTTGCATTTATGCCACAGTTGTAAGTTTAGCTTCCTGTCCAGGGATTGTACTGCCCGGGACGTGCAGTCCTTGGGAAGGGGGCAGTGTTACGAATTTGGTGTTTAAAAAGCTAATGTTAGTTCAATTATAAATTAAATGGTTTTATTTCTCGCGCAGTGCAGCGCGTGACGAATATTAAAAGAAAGCTAAGCCGGAAAAATTAAAAATACAAGAGCGCGTGCGTTAAATAAATAAATATCTCTTTTTGATTTCGAGAAAGTGCTGGAAAATTCTAGCGCGAGATTTTAAAATCTTATAAAAGGAGGAAAACATCTCAGATTGTAGTAGTTGCTGCTTAGTTTTGTTGTTGTTTAGAAAACTGCTCTTGTTGATTGTAGCGAATTCGCGGATTAGCTTTCTTTAGCTGTTTTGAATTACGTTCTATTGGACATTTGAGTAGTTAAAAGATAACTACTGTGAGATATTGTAATACTGCATCATAACTTGAGAAAATTTAAGCATTTTGTTGTGATAATAATAAATTTTGTTCATTTTTCATCGGACTTGTGCATTCTTTTCGTAACGAACCCATACGCACGCAACAATTTTTGGTGTCAGGAGTGGAGTTTTGAATGCCAATAACAAGAGGGATGGAAGAACAATTGAGACAGCTCATTACTGCTTTTGCTGCTTTCCAAGAAAAGATGGAAGCTGGACAAACATCTTTTAAAGAAGAAATGAAATTGGGCCAGGAATCCCTCATGAAAGAAATGAAAACGGCACAGGAACAAATGAAGTTGGGCCAGGAATCCGTTAAAGGAGAAATGAAATTGGGCCAAGAATCCGTTAAGGAAGAGATGAAATCTCTTAAAAATGAGATGAAAGCAGGTCAGGACGAAATGAAAAGAGAAATTACCTGCGTAATAGAAAATAAATTTGAGGCTATGGAAGGCAGAATAGACGCGGTTGAAACTAAAGTTGGGCAAATAGAAGAAAGAGTTTCTTCGGTAAAAGAACAAGTAGAAGAAAGAATTTCTTCTGTAAAAGAACATATAGAAGAGAGAGTTTCTGCCGTCGAACAACAAATTGATGATAGGGTTTCTACTGCCGTCGCCAAAGAAGTTGACAGCCTAAAGAAGTGCATAGCGACGGTAGGAAACAATTCTGAAGGTTTCAAATGTTTATCGATGCCTCTCGTTCCGTTCTGAAACTATCTACATATGATGGGAAGACCTCCTGGCAGGTGTATAGGACACAATTTTCTATCGTTGCGGATGCGAATGGATGGGATTCCCAAGCTAAGGCCTGTCATCTCGCCGCTTCTCTGAGAGCAGACGCAGCGGATATCCTGCAGACGCTTCCCGAAAACCAGAGACTAGACTTTGAAGCTCTATCCGGCGCATTGGAACTGCGCTTTGGTGAAAAGTGTTTGAAAGACTACAGCAGGCTTCAACTAAAATCCCGTCAGCAGAGGCCCACCGAAACACTTCAGGAGCTCGCCACGGATGTTGAAAGGCTGTCACATCACGCCTTTTCGGAGTGCCCGACAGAAACAAGAGAAATCCTGTCGCTGCAATATTTCATCGACGGCATCCGGGATCCTGAAATACAAAAAGCTCTTCGAATGGCAAATGTAAAGGACATAAAAAGCGCTCTGTTGTACGCCATGAAATTGGAGGCAGCCCAGCAAGCAACTCTTAGAGATCGCTACCCAGTCAGAGCTGTGCGAGTCCATAACCCAGGGGACCAATTGATGGCTCGTTTAGATGATTTATCCAGACAAGTCGAAGCTTTGATACGAAGTAGGAGCGAGAAGAAAGTGGCTCCAAGGTGTTGGAGATGTGGTAGTGAAGGTCACCTAAGACGGAATTGCAGAACGCCTCAGGGTACGGAATATAAAGCAGATGATTTTACCAGACAAGTCAGTGGCTTGAGACGGAACAGAAGTGAAAAGAAACTGGTTCTAAAGTGCTGGAACTGCGGAGTTGAAGGCCACATACGAAGAAACTGCAAAACACCCCGATATATGGAAAATAAGACCATTTCTCAGCAACGACGCAGTAAACAAATTAGTGACCATATCGAAGAACGGAGGTTGCCAGATAATGAAAAACCTTGTTTTAAAGCGCTTAAAATTTATACAGTGAGTGGCAACAGTAACGGACTGTCCATTAATGGGAATATCGATGGAGTTCCTTGCAATATGATCATTGACACAGGAGCTAATGTTACCATCATTAGGAAAGATTTAGCTGAACAGTTTAAAGATAAACTTATTTGGACGCCATCCTGTGTTACCCTTCAGACTGCGTCTGGTGACAAGATCGACATAACTGGGAAGTTAAACGTAAACATCACGTTTGGAAGTGCCGCCTACCATCACACAGCATATGTGGCGGATATTACAGATCCATGCATACTCGGATTGGACTTTTTAAGGAAGTACAATTTTTTCTTAGATTTCAAAAACAATAAGCTGCTTTCAGCATCTGATGGCATGACTATCCATCCTCAAAAGGAATCCTCGCCTGGAAATGTCGACGCCTTGTCCGAAAGATCGAGCTCGGGAAGCTGCCGAAATCATACCAGGGTCGAAAAGAAACTCAAGACTACCAGCTATTCTCCATCCCAGAAGCTCTTCGGTCGAGACCTTCGTCTGCCTTGTGACCGCCTGTTTAGTCGCCCTACGGATGCGCCTTCATCGCCTGAGGAACACATCCAAGATGTCCAGGCCCGGTTTGAGGGGATGCACCGTTCTGCACGAAAGCGAGTCAACTTGGCGACAGAGAAAATGAAGACCAGATGCGACACAAGAGCTACTAGACAGAGATCCAACAAAGGAGACAAGGTGTGGTTGTGGAACCCAATTCAACGAAGAGGACTGAGTCCTAAATTACAGTCACCTTCGGATGGTCCATATAGAGTGCTGAACACGAATGACGTCGTGGTTCGGATCCGTGAGTCTTCGAACTCTTACGACAGGTTGGCTTATTACTATGGCCATAGTACGTAATGTAAATAATTGTAAATAGTATCAGACCATGGTCCTTTATGTTTTTAAATGTGTATTTGATTTGATTTGTATTTAGTATTTGTTTTGTATTTAGTATTTGATAGCATTTGATTTGTTTAAGTTAGTTATTGCATTTATTGTTCATGTTGTTTGATATTGTAATGTAATGTTTATGCCTCAGTTGCATTTATGCCACAGTTGTAAGTTTAGCTTCCTGTCCAGGGATTGTACTGCCCGGGACGTGCAGTCCTTGGGAAGGGGGCAGTGTTACGAATTTGGTGTTTAAAAAGCTAATGTTAGTTCAATTATAAATTAAATGGTTTTATTTCTCGCGCAGTGCAGCGCGTGACGAATATTAAAAGAAAGCTAAGCCGGAAAAATTAAAAATACAAGAGCGCGTGCGTTAAATAAATAAATATCTCTTTTTGATTTCGAGAAAGTGCTGGAAAATTCTAGCGCGTGATTTTAAAATCTTATAAAAGGAGGAAAACATCTCAGATTGTAGTAGTCGCTGCTTAGTTTTGTTGTTGTTTAGAAAACTGCTCTTGTTGATTGTAGCGAATTCGCGGATTAGCTTTCTTTAGCTGTTTTGAATTACGTTCTATTGGACATTTGAGTAGTTAAAAGATAACTACTGTGAGATATTGTAATACTGCATCATAACTTGAGAAAATTTAAGCATTTTGTTGTGATAATAATAAATTTTGTCCATTTTTCATCGGACTTGTGCATTCTTTTCGTAACGAACCCATACGCACGCAACAATTTTTGGTGTCAGGAGTGGAGTTTTGAATGCCAATAACAAGAGGGATGGAAGAACAATTGAGACAGCTCATTACTGCTTTTGCTGCTTTCCAAGAAAAGATGGAAGCTGGACAAACATCTTTTAAAGAAGAAATGAAATTGGGCCAGGAATCCCTCATGAAAGAAATGAAAACGGCACAGGAACAAATGAAGTTGGGCCAGGAATCCGTTAAAGGAGAAATGAAATTGGGCCAAGAATCCGTTAAGGAAGAGATGAAATCTCTTAAAAATGAGATGAAAGCAGGTCAGGACGAAATGAAAAGAGAAATTACCTGCGTAATAGAAAATAAATTTGAGGCTATGGAAGGCAGAATAGACGCGGTTGAAACTAAAGTTGGGCAAATAGAAGAAAGAGTTTCTTCGGTAAAAGAACAAGTAGAAGAAAGAATTTCTTCTGTAAAAGAACATATAGAAGAGAGAGTTTCTGCCGTCGAACAACAAATTGATGATAGGGTTTCTACTGCCGTCGCCAAAGAAGTTGACAGCCTAAAGAAGTGCATAGCGACGGTAGGAAACAATTCTGAAGGTTTCAAATGTTTATCGATGCCTCTCGTTCCGTTCTGAAACTATCTACATATGATGGGAAGACCTCCTGGCAGGTGTATAGGACACAATTTTCTATCGTTGCGGATGCGAATGGATGGGATTCCCAAGCTAAGGCCTGTCATCTCGCCGCTTCTCTGAGAGCAGACGCAGCGGATATCCTGCAGACGCTTCCCGAAAACCAGAGACTAGACTTTGAAGCTCTATCCGGCGCATTGGAACTGCGCTTTGGTGAAAAGTGTTTGAAAGACTACAGCAGGCTTCAACTAAAATCCCGTCAGCAGAGGCCCACCGAAACACTTCAGGAGCTCGCCACGGATGTTGAAAGGCTGTCACATCACGCCTTTTCGGAGTGCCCGACAGAAACAAGAGAAATCCTGTCGCTGCAATATTTCATCGACGGCATCCGGGATCCTGAAATACAAAAAGCTCTTCGAATGGCAAATGTAAAGGACATAAAAAGCGCTCTGTTGTACGCCATGAAATTGGAGGCAGCCCAGCAAGCAACTCTTAGAGATCGCTACCCAGTCAGAGCTGTGCGAGTCCATAACCCAGGGGACCAATTGATGGCTCGTTTAGATGATTTATCCAGACAAGTCGAAGCTTTGATACGAAGTAGGAGCGAGAAGAAAGTGGCTCCAAGGTGTTGGAGATGTGGTAGTGAAGGTCACCTAAGACGGAATTGCAGAACGCCTCAGGGTACGGAATATAAAGCAGATGATTTTACCAGACAAGTCAGTGGCTTGAGACGGAACAGAAGTGAAAAGAAACTGGTTCTAAAGTGCTGGAACTGCGGAGTTGAAGGCCACATACGAAGAAACTGCAAAACACCCCGAGATATGGAAAATAAGACCATTTCTCAGCAACGACGCAGTAAACAAATTAGTGACCATATCGAAGAACGGAGGTTGCCAGATAATGAAAAACCTTGTTTTAAAGCGCTTAAAATTTATACAGTGAGTGGCAACAGTAACGGACTGTCCATTAATGGGAATATCGATGGAGTTCCTTGCAATATGATCATTGACACAGGAGCTAATGTTACCATCATTAGGAAAGATTTAGCTGAACAGTTTAAAGATAAACTTATTTGGACGCCATCCTGTGTTACCCTTCAGACTGCGTCTGGTGACAAGATCGACATAACTGGGAAGTTAAACGTAAACATCACGTTTGGAAGTGCCGCCTACCATCACACAGCATATGTGGCGGATATTACAGATCCATGCATACTCGGATTGGACTTTTTAAGGAAGTACAATTTTTTCTTAGATTTCAAAAACAATAAGCTGCTTTCAGCATCTGATGGCATGACTATCCATCCTCAAAAGGGATCCTCGCCTGGAAATGTCGACGCCTTGTCCGAAAGATCGAGCTCGGGAAGCTGCCGAAATCATACCAGGGTCGAAAAGAAACTCAAGACTACCAGCTATTCTCCATCCCAGAAGCTCTTCGGTCGAGACCTTCGTCTGCCTTGTGACCGCCTGTTTAGTCGCCCTACGGATGCGCCTTCATCGCCTGAGGAACACATCCAAGATGTCCAGGCCCGGTTTGAGGGGATGCACCGTTCTGCACGAAAGCGAGTCAACTTGGCGACAGAGAAAATGAACACCAGATGCGACACAAGAGCTACTAGACAGAGATCCAACAAAGGAGACAAGGTGTGGTTGTGGAACCCAATTCAACGAAAAGGACTGAGTCCTAAATTAAAGTCACCTTCGGATGGTCCATATAGAGTGCTGAACACGAATGACGTCGTGGTTCGGATCCGTGAGTCTTCGAACTCTTACGACAGGTTAGCTTATTACTATGGCCATAGTACGTAATGTAAATAATTGTAAATAGTATCAGACCATGGTCCTTTATGTTTTTAAATGTGTATTTGATTTGATTTGTATTTAGTATTTGTTTTGTATTTAGTATTTGATAGCATTTGATTTGTTTAAGTTAGTTATTGCATTTATTGTTCATGTTGTTTGATATTGTAATGTAATGTTTATGCCTCAGTTGCATTTATGCCACAGTTGTAAGTTTAGCTTCCTGTCCAGGGATTGTACTGCCCGGGACGTGCAGTCCTTGGGAAGGGGGCAGTGTTACGAATTTGGTGTTTAAAAAGCTAATGTTAGTTCAATTATAAATTAAATGGTTTTATTTCTCGCGCAGTGCAGCGCGTGACGAATATTAAAAGAAAGCTAAGCCGGAAAAATTAAAAATACAAGAGCGCGTGCGTTAAATAAATAAATATCTCTTTTTGATTTCGAGAAAGTGCTGGAAAATTCTAGCGCGTGATTTTAAAATCTTATAAAAGGAGGAAAACATCTCAGATTGTAGTAGTCGCTGCTTAGTTTTGTTGTTGTTTAGAAAACTGCTCTTGTTGATTGTAGCGAATTCGCGGATTAGCTTTCTTTAGCTGTTTTGAATTACGTTCTATTGGACATTTGAGTAGTTAAAAGATAACTACTGTGAGATATTGTAATACTGCATCATAACTTGAGAAAATTTAAGCATTTTGTTGTGATAATAATAAATTTTGTTCATTTTTCATCGGACTTGTGCATTCTTTTCGTAACGAACCCATACGCACGCAACAATTTTTGGTGTCAGGAGTGGAGTTTTGAATGCCAATAACAAGAGGGATGGAAGAACAATTGAGACAGCTCATTACTGCTTTTGCTGCTTTCCAAGAAAAGATGGAAGCTGGACAAACATCTTTTAAAGAAGAAATGAAATTGGGCCAGGAATCCCTCATGGAAGAAATGAAAACGGCACAGGAACAAATGAAGTTGGGCCAGGAATCCGTTAAAGGAGAAATGAAATTGGGCCAAGAATCCGTTAAGGAAGAGATGAAATCTCTTAAAAATGAGATGAAAGCAGGTCAGGACGAAATGAAAAGAGAAATTACCTGCGTAATAGAAAATAAATTTGAGGCTATGGAAGGCAGAATAGACGCGGTTGAAACTAAAGTTGGGCAAATAGAAGAAAGAGTTTCTTCGGTAAAAGAACAAGTAGAAGAAAGAATTTCTTCTGTAAAAGAACATATAGAAGAGAGAGTTTCTGCCGTCGAACAACAAATTGATGATAGGGTTTCTGCTGCCGTCGCCAAAGAAGTTGACAGCCTAAAGAAGTGCATAGCGACGGTAGGAAACAATTCTGAAGGTTTCAAATGTTTATCGATGCCTCTCGTTCCGTTCTGAAACTATCTACATATGATGGGAAGACCTCCTGGCAGGTGTATAGGACACAATTTTCTATCGTTGCGGATGCGAATGGATGGGATTCCCAAGCTAAGGCCTGTCATCTCGCCGCTTCTCTGAGAGCAGACGCAGCGGATATCCTGCAGACGCTTCCCGAAAACCAGAGACTAGACTTTGAAGCTCTATCCGGCGCATTGGAACTGCGCTTTGGTGAAAAGTGTTTGAAAGACTACAGCAGGCTTCAACTAGAATCCCGTCAGCAGAGGCCCACCGAAACACTTCAGGAGCTCGCCACGATTGTTGAAAGGCTGTCACATCACGCCTTTTCGGAGTGCCCGACAGAAACAAGAGAAATCCTGTCGCTGCAATATTTCATCGACGGCATCCGGGATCCTGAAATACAAAAAGCTCTTCGAATGGCAAATGTAAAGGACATAAAAAGCGCTCTGTTGTACGCCATGAAATTGGAGGCAGCCCAGCAAGCAACTCTTAGAGATCGCTACCCAGTCAGAGCTGTGCGAGTCCATAACCCAGGGGACCAATTGATGGCTCGTTTAGATGATTTATCCAGACAAGTCGAAGCTTTGATACGAAGTAGGAGCGAGAAGAAAGTGGCTCCAAGGTGTTGGAGATGTGGTAGTGAAGGTCACCTAAGACGGAATTGCAGAACGCCTCAGGGTACGGAATATAAAGCAGATGATTTTACCAGACAAGTCAGTGGCTTGAGACGGAACAGAAGTGAAAAGAAACTGGTTCTAAAGTGCTGGAACTGCGGAGTTGAAGGCCACATACGAAGAAACTGCAAAACACCCCGAGATATGGAAAATAAGACCATTTCTCAGCAACGACGCAGTAAACAAATTAGTGACCATATCG
This sequence comes from Stegodyphus dumicola, assembly GCF_044657685.1. Taxonomy (NCBI): domain Eukaryota; kingdom Metazoa; phylum Arthropoda; class Arachnida; order Araneae; family Eresidae; genus Stegodyphus; species Stegodyphus dumicola. Next base: position 87,963,990 of record NC_140772.1, on the reverse strand, counting down.
AAGAACGGAGGTTGCCAGATAATGAAAAACCTTGTTTTAAAGCGCTTAAAATTTATACAGTGAGTGGCAACAGTAACGGACTGTCCATTAATGGGAATATCGATGGAGTTCCTTGCAATATGATCATTGACACAGGAGCTAATGTTACCATCATTAGGAAAGATTTAGCTGAACAGTTTAAAGATAAACTTATTTGGACGCCATCCTGTGTTACCCTTCAGACTGCGTCTGGTGACAAGATCGACATAACTGGGAAGTTAAACGTAAACATCACGTTTGGAAGTGCCGCCTACCATCACACAGCATATGTGGCGGATATTACAGATCCATGCATACTCGGATTGGACTTTTTAAGGAAGTACAATTTTTTCTTAGATTTCAAAAACAATAAGCTGCTTTCAGCATCTGATGGCATGACTATCCATCCTCAAAAGGGATCCTCGCCTGGAAATGTCGACGCCTTGTCCGAAAGATCGAGCTCGGGAAGCTGCCGAAATCATACCAGGGTCGAAAAGAAACTCAAGACTACCAGCTATTCTCCATCCCAGAAGCTCTTCGGTCGAGACCTTCGTCTGCCTTGTGACCGCCTGTTTAGTCGCCCTACGGATGCGCCTTCATCGCCTGAGGAACACATCCAAGATGTCCAGGCCCGGTTTGAGGGGATGCACCGTTCTGCACGAAAGCGAGTCAACTTGGCGACAGAGAAAATGAACACCAGATGCGACACAAGAGCTACTAGACAGAGATCCAACAAAGGAGACAAGGTGTGGTTGTGGAACCCAATTCAACGAAAAGGACTGAGTCCTAAATTAAAGTCACCTTCGGATGGTCCATATAGAGTGCTGAACACGAATGACGTCGTGGTTCGGATCCGTGAGTCTTCGAACTCTTACGACAGGTTAGCTTATTACTATGGCCATAGTACGTAATGTAAATAATTGTAAATAGTATCAGACCATGGTCCTTTATGTTTTTAAATGTGTATTTGATTTGATTTGTATTTAGTATTTGTTTTGTATTTAGTATTTGATAGCATTTGATTTGTTTAAGTTAGTTATTGCATTTATTGTTCATGTTGTTTGATATTGTAATGTAATGTTTATGCCTCAGTTGCATTTATGCCACAGTTGTAAGTTTAGCTTCCTGTCCAGGGATTGTACTGCCCGGGACGTGCAGTCCTTGGGAAGGGGGCAGTGTTACGAATTTGGTGTTTAAAAAGCTAATGTTAGTTCAATTATAAATTAAATGGTTTTATTTCTCGCGCAGTGCAGCGCGTGACGAATATTAAAAGAAAGCTAAGCCGGAAAAATTAAAAATACAAGAGCGCGTGCGTTAAATAAATAAATATCTCTTTTTGATTTCGAGAAAGTGCTGGAAAATTCTAGCGCGTGATTTTAAAATCTTATAAAAGGAGGAAAACATCTCAGATTGTAGTAGTCGCTGCTTAGTTTTGTTGTTGTTTAGAAAACTGCTCTTGTTGATTGTAGCGAATTCGCGGATTAGCTTTCTTTAGCTGTTTTGAATTACGTTCTATTGGACATTTGAGTAGTTAAAAGATAACTACTGTGAGATATTGTAATACTGCATCATAACTTGAGAAAATTTAAGCATTTTGTTGTGATAATAATAAATTTTGTTCATTTTTCATCGGACTTGTGCATTCTTTTCGTAACGAACCCATACGCACGCAACAATTTTTGGTGTCAGGAGTGGAGTTTTGAATGCCAATAACAAGAGGGATGGAAGAACAATTGAGACAGCTCATTACTGCTTTTGCTGCTTTCCAAGAAAAGATGGAAGCTGGACAAACATCTTTTAAAGAAGAAATGAAATTGGGCCAGGAATCCCTCATGGAAGAAATGAAAACGGCACAGGAACAAATGAAGTTGGGCCAGGAATCCGTTAAAGGAGAAATGAAATTGGGCCAAGAATCCGTTAAGGAAGAGATGAAATCTCTTAAAAATGAGATGAAAGCAGGTCAGGACGAAATGAAAAGAGAAATTACCTGCGTAATAGAAAATAAATTTGAGGCTATGGAAGGCAGAATAGACGCGGTTGAAACTAAAGTTGGGCAAATAGAAGAAAGAGTTTCTTCGGTAAAAGAACAAGTAGAAGAAAGAATTTCTTCTGTAAAAGAACATATAGAAGAGAGAGTTTCTGCCGTCGAACAACAAATTGATGATAGGGTTTCTGCTGCCGTCGCCAAAGAAGTTGACAGCCTAAAGAAGTGCATAGCGACGGTAGGAAACAATTCTGAAGGTTTCAAATGTTTATCGATGCCTCTCGTTCCGTTCTGAAACTATCTACATATGATGGGAAGACCTCCTGGCAGGTGTATAGGACACAATTTTCTATCGTTGCGGATGCGAATGGATGGGATTCCCAAGCTAAGGCCTGTCATCTCGCCGCTTCTCTGAGAGCAGACGCAGCGGATATCCTGCAGACGCTTCCCGAAAACCAGAGACTAGACTTTGAAGCTCTATCCGGCGCATTGGAACTGCGCTTTGGTGAAAAGTGTTTGAAAGACTACAGCAGGCTTCAACTAGAATCCCGTCAGCAGAGGCCCACCGAAACACTTCAGGAGCTCGCCACGATTGTTGAAAGGCTGTCACATCACGCCTTTTCGGAGTGCCCGACAGAAACAAGAGAAATCCTGTCGCTGCAATATTTCATCGACGGCATCCGGGATCCTGAAATACAAAAAGCTCTTCGAATGGCAAATGTAAAGGACATAAAAAGCGCTCTGTTGTACGCCATGAAATTGGAGGCAGCCCAGCAAGCAACTCTTAGAGATCGCTACCCAGTCAGAGCTGTGCGAGTCCATAACCCAGGGGACCAATTGATGGCTCGTTTAGATGATTTATCCAGACAAGTCGAAGCTTTGATACGAAGTAGGAGCGAGAAGAAAGTGGCTCCAAGGTGTTGGAGATGTGGTAGTGAAGGTCACCTAAGACGGAATTGCAGAACGCCTCAGGGTACGGAATATAAAGCAGATGATTTTACCAGACAAGTCAGTGGCTTGAGACGGAACAGAAGTGAAAAGAAACTGGTTCTAAAGTGCTGGAACTGCGGAGTTGAAGGCCACATACGAAGAAACTGCAAAACACCCCGAGATATGGAAAATAAGACCATTTCTCAGCAACGACGCAGTAAACAAATTAGTGACCATATCGAAGAACGGAGGTTGCCAGATAATGAAAAACCTTGTTTTAAAGCGCTTAAAATTTATACAGTGAGTGGCAACAGTAACGGACTGTCCATTAATGGGAATATCGATGGAGTTCCTTGCAATATGATCATTGACACAGGAGCTAATGTTACCATCATTAGGAAAGATTTAGCTGAACAGTTTAAAGATAAACTTATTTGGACGCCATCCTGTGTTACCCTTCAGACTGCGTCTGGTGACAAGATCGACATAACTGGGAAGTTAAACGTAAACATCACGTTTGGAAGTGCCGCCTACCATCACACAGCATATGTGGCGGATATTACAGATCCATGCATACTCGGATTGGACTTTTTAAGGAAGTACAATTTTTTCTTAGATTTCAAAAACAATAAGCTGCTTTCAGCATCTGATGGCATGACTATCCATCCTCAAAAGGGATCCTCGCCTGGAAATGTCGACGCCTTGTCCGAAAGATCGAGCTCGGGAAGCTGCCGAAATCATACCAGGGTCGAAAAGAAACTCAAGACTACCAGCTATTCTCCATCCCAGAAGCTCTTCGGTCGAGACCTTCGTCTGCCTTGTGACCGCCTGTTTAGTCGCCCTACGGATGCGCCTTCATCGCCTGAGGAACACATCCAAGATGTCCAGGCCCGGTTTGAGGGGATGCACCGTTCTGCACGAAAGCGAGTCAACTTGGCGACAGAGAAAATGAACACCAGATGCGACACAAGAGCTACTAGACAGAGATCCAACAAAGGAGACAAGGTGTGGTTGTGGAACCCAATTCAACGAAAAGGACTGAGTCCTAAATTAAAGTCACCTTCGGATGGTCCATATAGAGTGCTGAACACGAATGACGTCGTGGTTCGGATCCGTGAGTCTTCGAACTCTTACGACAGGTTAGCTTATTACTATGGCCATAGTACGTAATGTAAATAATTGTAAATAGTATCAGACCATGGTCCTTTATGTTTTTAAATGTGTATTTGATTTGATTTGTATTTAGTATTTGTTTTGTATTTAGTATTTGATAGCATTTGATTTGTTTAAGTTAGTTATTGCATTTATTGTTCATGTTGTTTGATATTGTAATGTAATGTTTATGCCTCAGTTGCATTTATGCCACAGTTGTAAGTTTAGCTTCCTGTCCAGGGATTGTACTGCCCGGGACGTGCAGTCCTTGGGAAGGGGGCAGTGTTACGAATTTGGTGTTTAAAAAGCTAATGTTAGTTCAATTATAAATTAAATGGTTTTATTTCTCGCGCAGTGCAGCGCGTGACGAATATTAAAAGAAAGCTAAGCCGGAAAAATTAAAAATACAAGAGCGCGTGCGTTAAATAAATAAATATCTCTTTTTGATTTCGAGAAAGTGCTGGAAAATTCTAGCGCGTGATTTTAAAATCTTATAAAAGGAGGAAAACATCTCAGATTGTAGTAGTCGCTGCTTAGTTTTGTTGTTGTTTAGAAAACTGCTCTTGTTGATTGTAGCGAATTCGCGGATTAGCTTTCTTTAGCTGTTTTGAATTACGTTCTATTGGACATTTGAGTAGTTAAAAGATAACTACTGTGAGATATTGTAATACTGCATCATAACTTGAGAAAATTTAAGCATTTTGTTGTGATAATAATAAATTTTGTTCATTTTTCATCGGACTTGTGCATTCTTTTCGTAACGAACCCATACGCACGCAACAATTTTTGGTGTCAGGAGTGGAGTTTTGAATGCCAATAACAAGAGGGATGGAAGAACAATTGAGACAGCTCATTACTGCTTTTGCTGCTTTCCAAGAAAAGATGGAAGCTGGACAAACATCTTTTAAAGAAGAAATGAAATTGGGCCAGGAATCCCTCATGGAAGAAATGAAAACGGCACAGGAACAAATGAAGTTGGGCCAGGAATCCGTTAAAGGAGAAATGAAATTGGGCCAAGAATCCGTTAAGGAAGAGATGAAATCTCTTAAAAATGAGATGAAAGCAGGTCAGGACGAAATGAAAAGAGAAATTACCTGCGTAATAGAAAATAAATTTGAGGCTATGGAAGGCAGAATAGACGCGGTTGAAACTAAAGTTGGGCAAATAGAAGAAAGAGTTTCTTCGGTAAAAGAACAAGTAGAAGAAAGAATTTCTTCTGTAAAAGAACATATAGAAGAGAGAGTTTCTGCCGTCGAACAACAAATTGATGATAGGGTTTCTGCTGCCGTCGCCAAAGAAGTTGACAGCCTAAAGAAGTGCATAGCGACGGTAGGAAACAATTCTGAAGGTTTCAAATGTTTATCGATGCCTCTCGTTCCGTTCTGAAACTATCTACATATGATGGGAAGACCTCCTGGCAGGTGTATAGGACACAATTTTCTATCGTTGCGGATGCGAATGGATGGGATTCGCAAGCTAAGGCCTGTCATCTCGCCGCTTCTCTGAGAGCAGACGCAGCGGATATCCTGCAGACGCTTCCCGAAAACCAGAGACTAGACTTTGAAGCTCTATCCGGCGCATTGGAACTGCGCTTTGGTGAAAAGTGTTTGAAAGACTACAGCAGGCTTCAACTAGAATCCCGTCAGCAGAGGCCCACCGAAACACTTCAGGAGCTCGCCACGATTGTTGAAAGGCTGTCACATCACGCCTTTTCGGAGTGCCCGACAGAAACAAGAGAAATCCTGTCGCTGCAATATTTCATCGACGGCATCCGGGATCCTGAAATACAAAAAGCTCTTCGAATGGCAAATGTAAAGGACATAAAAAGCGCTCTGTTGTACGCCATGAAATTGGAGGCAGCCCAGCAAGCAACTCTTAGAGATCGCTACCCAGTCAGAGCTGTGCGAGTCCATAACCCAGGGGACCAATTGATGGCTCGTTTAGATGATTTATCCAGACAAGTCGAAGCTTTGATACGAAGTAGGAGCGAGAAGAAAGTGGCTCCAAGGTGTTGGAGATGTGGTAGTGAAGGTCACCTAAGACGGAATTGCAGAACGCCTCAGGGTACGGAATATAAAGCAGATGATTTTACCAGACAAGTCAGTGGCTTGAGACGGAACAGAAGTGAAAAGAAACTGGTTCTAAAGTGCTGGAACTGCGGAGTTGAAGGCCACATACGAAGAAACTGCAAAACACCCCGAGATATGGAAAATAAGACCATTTCTCAGCAACGACGCAGTAAACAAATTAGTGACCATATCGAGGAACGGTGGTTGCCAGATAATGAAAAACCTTGTTTTAAAGCGCTTAAAATTTATACAGTGAGTGGCAACAGTAACGGACTGTCCATTAATGGGAATATCGATGGAGTTCATTGCAATATGATCATTGACACAGGAGCTAATGTTACCATCATTAGGAAAGATTTAGCTGAACAGTTTAAAGATAAAGTTATTTGGACGCCATCCTGTGTTACCCTTCAGACTGCGTCTGGTGACAAGATCGACATAACTGGGAAGTTAAACGTAAACATCACGTTTGGAAGTGCCGCCTACCATCACACAGCATATGTGGCGGATATTACAGATCCATGCATACTCGGATTGGACTTTTTAAGGAAGTACAATTTTTTCTTAGATTTCAAAAACAATAAGCTGCTTTCAGCATCTGATGGCATGACTATCCATCCTCAAAAGGGATCCTCGCCTGGAAATGTCGACGCCTTGTCCGAAAGATCGAGCTCGGGAAGCTGCCGAAATCATACCAGGGTCGAAAAGAAACTCAAGACTACCAGCTATTCTCCATCCCAGAAGCTCTTCGGTCGAGACCTTCGTCTGCCTTGTGACCGCCTGTTTAGTCGCCCTACGGATGCGCCTTCATCGCCTGAGGAACACATCCAAGATGTCCAGGCCCGGTTTGAGGGGATGCACCGTTCTGCACGAAAGCGAGTCAACTTGGCGACAGAGAAAATGAACACCAGATGCGACACAAGAGCTACTAGACAGAGATCCAACAAAGGAGACAAGGTGTGGTTGTGGAACCCAATTCAACGAAAAGGACTGAGTCCTAAATTAAAGTCACCTTCGGATGGTCCATATAGAGTGCTGAACACGAATGACGTCGTGGTTCGGATCCGTGAGTCTTCGAACTCTTACGACAGGTTAGCTTATTACTATGGCCATAGTACGTAATGTAAATAATTGTAAATAGTATCAGACCATGGTCCTTTATGTTTTTAAATGTGTATTTGATTTGATTTGTATTTAGTATTTGTTTTGTATTTAGTATTTGATAGCATTTGATTTGTTTAAGTTAGTTATTGCATTTATTGTTCATGTTGTTTGATATTGTAATGTAATGTTTATGCCTCAGTTGCATTTATGCCACAGTTGTAAGTTTAGCTTCCTGTCCAGGGATTGTACTGCCCGGGACGTGCAGTCCTTGGGAAGGGGGCAGTGTTACGAATTTGGTGTTTAAAAAGCTAATGTTAGTTCAATTATAAATTAAATGGTTTTATTTCTCGCGCAGTGCAGCGCGTGACGAATATTAAAAGAAAGCTAAGCCGGAAAAATTAAAAATACAAGAGCGCGTGCGTTAAATAAATAAATATCTCTTTTTGATTTCGAGAAAGTGCTGGAAAATTCTAGCGCGTGATTTTAAAATCTTATAAAAGGAGGAAAACATCTCAGATTGTAGTAGTCGCTGCTTAGTTTTGTTGTTGTTTAGAAAACTGCTCTTGTTGATTGTAGCGAATTCGCGGATTAGCTTTCTTTAGCTGTTTTGAATTACGTTCTATTGGACATTTGAGTAGTTAAAAGATAACTACTGTGAGATATTGTAATACTGCATCATAACTTGAGAAAATTTAAGCATTTTGTTGTGATAATAATAAATTTTGTTCATTTTTCATCGGACTTGTGCATTCTTTTCGTAACGAACCCATACGCACGCAACAATTTTTGGTGTCAGGAGTGGAGTTTTGAATGCCAATAACAAGAGGGATGGAAGAACAATTGAGACAGCTCATTACTGCTTTTGCTGATTTCCAAGAAAAGATGGAAGCTGGACAAACATCTTTTAAAGAAGAAATGAAATTGGGCCAGGAATCCCTCATGGAAGAAATGAAAACGGCACAGGAACAAATGAAGTTGGGCCAGGAATCCGTTAAAGGAGAAATGAAATTGGGCCAAGAATCCGTTAAGGAAGAGATGAAATCTCTTAAAAATGAGATGAAAGCAGGTCAGGACGAAATGAAAAGAGAAATTACCTGCGTAATAGAAAATAAATTTGAGGCTATGGAAGGCAGAATAGACGCGGTTGAAACTAAAGTTGGGCAAATAGAAGAAAGAGTTTCTTCGGTAAAAGAACAAGTAGAAGAAAGAATTTCTTCTGTAAAAGAACATATAGAAGAGAGAGTTTCTGCCGTCGAACAACAAATTGATGATAGGGTTTCTGCTGCCGTCGCCAAAGAAGTTGACAGCCTAAAGAAGTGCATAGCGACGGTAGGAAACAATTCTGAAGGTTTCAAATGTTTATCGATGCCTCTCGTTCCGTTCTGAAACTATCTACATATGATGGGAAGACCTCCTGGCAGGTGTATAGGACACAATTTTCTATCGTTGCGGATGCGAATGGATGGGATTCCCAAGCTAAGGCCTGTCATCTCGCCGCTTCTCTGAGAGCAGACGCAGCGGATATCCTGCAGACGCTTCCCGAAAACCAGAGACTAGACTTTGAAGCTCTATCCGGCGCATTGGAACTGCGCTTTGGTGAAAAGTGTTTGAAAGACTACAGCAGGCTTCAACTAGAATCCCGTCAGCAGAGGCCCACCGAAACACTTCAGGAGCTCGCCACGATTGTTGAAAGGCTGTCACATCACGCCTTTTCGGAGTGCCCGACAGAAACAAGAGAAATCCTGTCGCTGCAATATTTCATCGACGGCATCCGGGATCCTGAAATACAAAAAGCTCTTCGAATGGCAAATGTAAAGGACATAAAAAGCGCTCTGTTGTACGCCATGAAATTGGAGGCAGCCCAGCAAGCAACTCTTAGAGATCGCTACCCAGTCAGAGCTGTGCGAGTCCATAACCCAGGGGACCAATTGATGGCTCGTTTAGATGATTTATCCAGACAAGTCGAAGCTTTGATACGAAGTAGGAGCGAGAAGAAAGTGGCTCCAAGGTGTTGGAGATGTGGTAGTGAAGGTCACCTAAGACGGAATTGCAGAACGCCTCAGGGTACGGAATATAAAGCAGATGATTTTACCAGACAAGTCAGTGGCTTGAGACGGAACAGAAGTGAAAAGAAACTGGTTCTAAAGTGCTGGAACTGCGGAGTTGAAGGCCACATACGAAGAAACTGCAAAACACCCCGAGATATGGAAAATAAGACCATTTCTCAGCAACGACGCAGTAAACAAATTAGTGACCATATCGAGGAACGGTGGTTGCCAGATAATGAAAAACCTTGTTTTAAAGCGCTTAAAATTTATACAGTGAGTGGCAACAGTAACGGACTGTCCATTAATGGGAATATCGATGGAGTTCATTGCAATATGATCATTGACACAGGAGCTAATGTTACCATCATTAGGAAAGATTTAGCTGAACAGTTTAAAGATAAAGTTATTTGGACGCCATCCTGTGTTACCCTTCAGACTGCGTCTGGTGACAAGATCGACATAACTGGGAAGTTAAACGTAAACATCACGTTTGGAAGTGCCGCCTACCATCACACAGCATATGTGGCGGATATTACAGATCCATGCATACTCGGATTGGACTTTTTAAGGAAGTACAATTTTTTCTTAGATTTCAAAAACAATAAGCTGCTTTCAGCATCTGATGGCATGACTATCCATCCTCAAAAGGGATCCTCGCCTGGAAATGTCGACGCCTTGTCCGAAAGATCGAGCTCGGGAAGCTGCCGAAATCATACCAGGGTCGAAAAGAAACTCAAGACTACCAGCTATTCTCCATCCCAGAAGCTCTTCGGTCGAGACCTTCGTCTGCCTTGTGACCGCCTGTTTAGTCGCCCTACGGATGCGCCTTCATCGCCTGAGGAACACATCCAAGATGTCCAGGCCCGGTTTGAGGGGATGCACCGTTCTGCACGAAAGCGAGTCAACTTGGCGACAGAGAAAATGAACACCAGATGCGACACAAGAGCTACTAGACAGAGATCCAACAAAGGAGACAAGGTGTGGTTGTGGAACCCAATTCAACGAAAAGGACTGAGTCCTAAATTAAAGTCACCTTCGGATGGTCCATATAGAGTGCTGAACACGAATGACGTCGTGGTTCGGATCCGTGAGTCTTCGAACTCTTACGACAGGTTAGCTTATTACTATGGCCATAGTACGTAATGTAAATAATTGTAAATAGTATCAGACCATGGTCCTTTATGTTTTTAAATGTGTATTTGATTTGATTTGTATTTAGTATTTGTTTTGTATTTAGTATTTGATAGCATTTGATTTGTTTAAGTTAGTTATTGCATTTATTGTTCATGTTGTTTGATATTGTAATGTAATGTTTATGCCTCAGTTGCATTTATGCCACAGTTGTAAGTTTAGCTTCCTGTCCAGGGATTGTACTGCCCGGGACGTGCAGTCCTTGGGAAGGGGGCAGTGTTACGAATTTGGTGTTTAAAAAGCTAATGTTAGTTCAATTATAAATTAAATGGTTTTATTTCTCGCGCAGTGCAGCGCGTGACGAATATTAAAAGAAAGCTAAGCCGGAAAAATTAAAAATACAAGAGCGCGTGCGTTAAATAAATAAATATCTCTTTTTGATTTAGAGAAAGTGCTGGAAAATTCTAGCGCGTGATTTTAAAATCTTATAAAAGGAGGAAAACATCTCAGATTGTAGTAGTCGCTGCTTAGTTTTGTTGTTGTTTAGAAAACTGCTCTTGTTGATTGTAGCGAATTCGCGGATTAGCTTTCTTTAGCTGTTTTGAATTACGTTCTATTGGACATTTGAGTAGTTAAAAGATAACTACTGTGAGATATTGTAATACTGCATCATAACTTGAGAAAATTTAAGCATTTTGTTGTGATAATAATAAATTTTGTTCATTTTTCATCGGACTTGTGCATTCTTTTCGTAACGAACCCATACGCACGCAACAATTTTTGGTGTCAGGAGTGGAGTTTTGAATGCCAATAACAAGAGGGATGGAAGAACAATTGAGACAGCTCATTACTGCTTTTGCTGATTTCCAAGAAAAGATGGAAGCTGGACAAACATCTTTTAAAGAAGAAATGAAATTGGGCCAGGAATCCCTCATGGAAGAAATGAAAACGGCACAGGAACAAATGAAGTTGGGCCAGGAATCCGTTAAAGGAGAAATGAAATTGGGCCAAGAATCCGTTAAGGAAGAGATGAAATCTCTTAAAAATGAGATGAAAGCAGGTCAGGACGAAATGAAAAGAGAAATTACCTGCGTAATAGAAAATAAATTTGAGGCTATGGAAGGCAGAATAGACGCGGTTGAAACTAAAGTTGGGCAAATAGAAGAAAGAGTTTCTTCGGTAAAAGAACAAGTAGAAGAAAGAATTTCTTCTGTAAAAGAACATATAGAAGAGAGAGTTTCTGCCGTCGAACAACAAATTGATGATAGGGTTTCTGCTGCCGTCGCCAAAGAAGTTGACAGCCTAAAGAAGTGCATAGCGACGGTAGGAAACAATTCTGAAGGTTTCAAATGTTTATCGATGCCTCTCGTTCCGTTCTGAAACTATCTACATATGATGGGAAGACCTCCTGGCAGGTGTATAGGACACAATTTTCTATCGTTGCGGATGCGAATGGATGGGATTCGCAAGCTAAGGCCTGTCATCTCGCCGCTTCTCTGAGAGCAGACGCAGCGGATATCCTGCAGACGCTTCCCGAAAACCAGAGACTAGACTTTGAAGCTCTATCCGGCGCATTGGAACTGCGCTTTGGTGAAAAGTGTTTGAAAGACTACAGCAGGCTTCAACTAAAATCCCGTCAGCAGAGGCCCACCGAAACACTTCAGGAGCTCGCCACGGATGTTGAAAGGCTGTCACATCACGCCTTTTCGGAGTGCCCGACAGAAACAAGAGAAATCCTGTCGCTGCAATATTTCATCGACGGCATCCGGGATCCTGAAATACAAAAAGCTCTTCGAATGGCAAATGTAAAGGACATAAAAAGCGCTCTGTTGTACGCCATGAAATTGGAGGCAGCCCAGCAAGCAACTCTTAGAGATCGCTACCCAGTCAGAGCTGTGCGAGTCCACAACCCAGGGGACCAATTGATGGCTCGTTTAGATGATTTATCCAGACAAGTCGAAGCTTTGATACGAAGTAGGAGCGAGAAGAAAGTGGCTCCAAGGTGTTGGAGATGTGGTAGTGAAGGTCACCTAAGACGGAATTGCAGAACGCCCCAGGGTACGGAATATAAAGCAGATGATTTTACCAGACAAGTCAGTGGCTTGTGACGGAACAGAAGTGAAAAGAAACTGGTTCTAAAGTGCTGGAACTGCGGAGTTGAAGGCCACATACGAAGAAACTGCAAAACACCCCGAGATATGGAAAATAAGACCATTTCTCAGCAACGACGCAGTAAACAAATTAGTGACCATTCGAGGAACGGAGGTTGCCAGATAATGAAAAACCTTGTTTTAAAGCGCTTAAAATTTATACAGTGAGTGGCAACAGTAACGGACTGTCCATTAATGGGAATATCGATGGAGTTCCTTGCAATATGATCATTGACACAGGAGCTAATGTTACCATCATTAGGAAAGATTTAGCTGAACAGTTTAAAGATAAACTTATTTGGACGCCATCCTGTGTTACCCTTCAGACTCCGTCTGGTGACAAGATCGACATAACTGGGAAGTTAAACGTAAACATCACGTTTGGAAGTGCCGCCTACCATCACACAGCATATGTGGCGGATATTACAGATCCATGCATACTCGGATTGGAACTTTTTAAGGAAGTACAATTTTTTCTTAGATTTCAAAAACAATAAGCTGCTTTCAGCATCTGATGGCATGACTATCCATCCTCAAAAGGGATCCTCGCCTGGAAATGTCGACGCCTTGTCCGAAAGATCGAGCTCGGGAAGCTGCCGAAATCATACCAGGGTCGAAAAGAAACTCAAGACTACCAGCTATTCTCCATCCCAGAAGCTCTTCGGTCGAGACCTTCGTCTGCCTTGTGAGCGCCTGTTTAGTCGCCCTACGGATGCGCCTTCATCGCCTGAGGAACACATCCAAGATGTCTTGGCCCGGTTTGAGGGGATGCACCGTTCTGCACGAAAGCGAGTCAAATTGGCGACAGAGAAAATGAAGACCAGATGCGACACAAGAGCTACTAGACAGAGATCCAACAAAGGAGACAAGGTGTGGTTGTGGAACCCAATTCAACGAAAAGGACTGAGTCCTAAATTAAAGTCACCTTCGGATGGTCCATATAGAGTGCTGAACACGAATGACGTCGTGGTTCGGATCCGTGAGTCTTCGAACTCTTACGACAGGTTAGCTTATTACTATGGCCATAGGACGTAATGTAAATAATTGTAAATAGTATCAGACCATGGTCCTTTATGTTTTTAAATGTGTATTTGATTTGATTTGTATTTAGTATTTGTTTTGTATTTAGTATTTGATAGCATTTGATTTGTTTAAGTTAGTTATTGCATTTATTGTTCATGTTGTTTGATATTGTAATGTAATGTTTATGCCTCAGTTGCATTTATGCCACAGTTGTAAGTTTAGCTTCCTGTCCAGGGATTGTACTGCCCGGGACGTGCAGTCCTTGGGAAGGGGGCAGTGTTACGAATTTGGTGTTTAAAAAGCTAATGTTAGTTCAATTATAAATTAAATGGTTTTATTTCTCGCGCAGTGCAGCGCGTGACGAATATTAAAAGAAAGCTAAGCCGGAAAAATTAAAAATACAAGAGCGCGTGCGTTAAATAAATAAATATCTCTTTTTGATTTCGAGAAAGTGCTGGAAAATTCTAGCGCGAGATTTTAAAATCTTATAAAAGGAGGAAAACATCTCAGATTGTAGTAGTTGCTGCTTAGTTTTGTTGTTGTTTAGAAAACTGCTCTTGTTGATTGTAGCGAATTCGCGGATTAGCTTTCTTTAGCTGTTTTGAATTACGTTCTATTGGACATTTGAGTAGTTAAAAGATAACTACTGTGAGATATTGTAATACTGCATCATAACTTGAGAAAATTTAAGCATTTTGTTGTGATAATAATAAATTTTGTTCATTTTTCATCGGACTTGTGCATTCTTTTCGTAACGAACCCATACGCACGCAACAATTTTTGGTGTCAGGAGTGGAGTTTTGAATGCCAATAACAAGAGGGATGGAAGAACAATTGAGACAGCTCATTACTGCTTTTGCTGATTTCCAAGAAAAGATGGAAGCTGGACAAACATCTTTTAAAGAAGAAATGAAATTGGGCCAGGAATCCCTCATGGAAGAAATGAAAACGGCACAGGAACAAATGAAGTTGGGCCAGGAATCCGTTAAAGGAGAAATGAAATTGGGCCAAGAATCCGTTAAGGAAGAGATGAAATCTCTTAAAAATGAGATGAAAGCAGGTCAGGACGAAATGAAAAGAGAAATTACCTGCGTAATAGAAAATAAATTTGAGGCTATGGAAGGCAGAATAGACGCGGTTGAAACTAAAGTTGGGCAAATAGAAGAAAGAGTTTCTTCGGTAAAAGAACAAGTAGAAGAAAGAATTTCTTCTGTAAAAGAACATATAGAAGAGAGAGTTTCTGCCGTCAAACAACAAATTGATGATAGGGTTTCTGCTGCCGTCGCCAAAGAAGTTGACAGCCTAAAGAAGTGCATAGCGACGGTAGGAAACAATTCTGAAGGTTTCAAATGTTTATCGATGCCTGCTCGTTCCGTTCTGAAACTATCTACATATGATGGGAAGACCTCCTGGCCGGTGTATAGGACACAATTTTCTATCGTTGCGGATGCGAATGGATGGGATTCCCAAGCTAAGGCCTGTCATCTCGCCGCTTCTCTGAGAGCAGACGCAGCGGATATCCTGCAGACGCTTCCCGAAAACCAGAGACTAGACTATCCGGCGCATTGGAACTGCGCTTTGGTGAAAAGTGTTTGAAAGACTACAGCAGGCTTCAACTAAAATCCCGTCAGCAGAGGCCCACCGAAACACTTCAGGAGCTCGCCACGGATGTTGAAAGGCTGTCACATCACGCCTTTTCGGAGTGCCCGACAGAAACAAGAGAAATCCTGTCGCTGCAATATTTCATCGACGGCATCCGGGATCCTGAAATACAAAAAGCTCTTCGAATGGCAAATGTAAAGGACATAAAAAGCGCTCTGTTGTACGCCATGAAATTGGAGGCAGCCCAGCAAGCAACTCTTAGAGATCGCTACCCAGTCAGAGCTGTGCGAGTCCATAACCCAGGGGACCAATTGATGGCTCGTTTAGATGATTTATCCAGACAAGTCGAAGCTTTGATATGAAGTAGGAGCGAGAAGAAAGTGGCTCCAAGGTGTTGGAGATGTGGTAGTGAAGGTCACCTAAGACGGAATTGCAGAACGCCCCAGGGTACGGAATATAAAGCAGATGATTTTACCAGACAAGTCAGTGGCTTGAGACGGAACAGAAGTGAAAAGAAACTGGTTCTAAAGTGCTGGAACTGCGGAGTTGAAGGCCACATACGAAGAAACTGCAAAACACCCCGAGATATATAAAATAAGACCATTTCTCAGCAACGACGCAGTAAACAAATTAGTGACCATATCGAGGAACGGAGGTTGCCAGATAATGAAAAACCTTGTTTTAAAGCGCTTAAAATTTATACAGTGAGTGGCAACAGTAACGGACTGTCCATTAATGGGAATATCGATGGAGTTCCTTGCAATATGATCATTGACACAGGAGCTAATGTTACCATCATTAGGAAAGATTTAGCTGAACAGTTT
Organism: Stegodyphus dumicola; assembly: GCF_044657685.1. Classification (NCBI taxonomy): domain Eukaryota; kingdom Metazoa; phylum Arthropoda; class Arachnida; order Araneae; family Eresidae; genus Stegodyphus; species Stegodyphus dumicola. Next base: position 87,947,955 of record NC_140772.1, on the reverse strand, counting down.
AAAGATAAACTTATTTGGACGCCATCCTGTGTTACCCTTCAGACTCCGTCTGGTGACAAGATCGACATAACTGGGAAGTTAAACGTAAACATCACGTTTGGAAGTGCCGCCTACCATCACACAGCATATGTGGCGGATATTACAGATCCATGCATACTCGGATTGGAACTTTTTAAGGAAGTACAATTTTTTCTTAGATTTCAAAAACAATAAGCTGCTTTCAGCATCTGATGGCATGACTATCCATCCTCAAAAGGGATCCTCGCCTGGAAATGTCGATGCCTTGTCCGAAAGATCGAGCTCGGGAAGCTGCCGAAATCATTCCAGGGTCGAAAAGAAACTCAAGACTACCAGCTATTCTCCATCCCAGAAGCTCTTCGGTCGAGACCTTCGTCTGCCTTGTGACCGCCTGTTTAGTCGCCCTACGGATGCGCCTTCATCGCCTGAGGAACACATCCAAGATGTCTTGGCCCGGTTTGAGGGGATGCACCGTTCTGCACGAAAGCGAGTCAAATTGGCGACAGAGAAAATGAAGACCAGATGCGACACAAGAGCTACTAGACAGAGATCCAACAAAGGAGACAAGGTGTGGTTGTGGAACCCAATTCAACGAAAAGGACTGAGTCCTAAATTAAAGTCACCTTCGGATGGTCCATATAGAGTGCTGAACACGAATGACGTCGTGGTTCGGATCCGTGAGTCTTCGAACTCTTACGACAGGTTAGCTTATTACTATGGCCATAGTACGTAATGTAAATAATTGTAAATAGTATCAGACCATGGTCCTTTATGTTTTTAAATGTGTATTTGATTTGATTTGTATTTAGTATTTGTTTTGTATTTAGTATTTGATAGCATTTGATTTGTTTAAGTTAGTTATTGCATTTATTGTTCATGTTGTTTGATATTGTAATGTAATGTTTATGCCTCAGTTGCATTTATGCCACAGTTGTAAGTTTAGCTTCCTGTCCAGGGATTGTACTGCCCGGGACGTGCAGTCCTTGGGAAGGGGGCAGTGTTACGAATTTGGTGTTTAAAAAGCTAATGTTAGTTCAATTATAAATTAAATGGTTTTATTTCTAGCGCAGTGCAGCGCGTGACGAATATTAAAAGAAAGCTAAGCCGGAAAAATTAAAAATACAAGAGCGCGTGCGTTAAATAAATAAATATCTCTTTTTGATTTCGAGAAAGTGCTGGAAAATTCTAGCGCGAGATTTTAAAATCTTATAAAAGGAGGAAAACATCTCAGATTGTAGTAGTTGCTGCTTAGTTTTGTTGTTGTTTAGAAAACTGCTCTTGTTGATTGTAGCGAATTCGCGGATTAGCTTTCTTTAGCTGTTTTGAATTACGTTCTATTGGACATTTGAGTAGTTAAAAGATAACTACTGTGAGATATTGTAATACTGCATCATAACTTGAGAAAATTTAAGCATTTTGTTGTGATAATAATAAATTTTGTTCATTTTTCATCGGACTTGTGCATTCTTTTCGTAACGAACCCATACGCACGCAACAATTTTTGGTGTCAGGAGTGGAGTTTTGAATGCCAATAACAAGAGGGATGGAAGAACAATTGAGACAGCTCATTACTGCTTTTGCTGATTTCCAAGAAAAGATGGAAGCTGGACAAACATCTTTTAAAGAAGAAATGAAATTGGGCCAGGAATCCCTCATGGAAGAAATGAAAACGGCACAGGAACAAATGAAGTTGGGCCAGGAATCCGTTAAAGGAGAAATGAAATTGGGCCAAGAATCCGTTAAGGAAGAGATGAAATCTCTTAAAAATGAGATGAAAGCAGGTCAGGACGAAATGAAAAGAGAAATTACCTGCGTAATAGAAAATAAATTTGAGGCTATGGAAGGCAGAATAGACGCGGTTGAAACTAAAGTTGGGCAAATAGAAGAAAGAGTTTCTTCGGTAAAAGAACAAGTAGAAGAAAGAATTTCTTCTGTAAAAGAACATATAGAAGAGAGAGTTTCTGCCGTCAAACAACAAATTGATGATAGGGTTTCTGCTGCCGTCGCCAAAGAAGTTGACAGCCTAAAGAAGTGCATAGCGACGGTAGGAAACAATTCTGAAGGTTTCAAATGTTTATCGATGCCTGCTCGTTCCGTTCTGAAACTATCTACATATGATGGGAAGACCTCCTGGCAGGTGTATAGGACACAATTTTCTATCGTTGCGGATGCGAATGGATGGGATTCCCAAGCTAAGGCCTGTCATCTCGCCGCTTCTCTGAGAGCAGACGCAGCGGATATCCTGCAGACGCTTCCCGAAAACCAGAGACTAGACTATCCGGCGCATTGGAACTGCGCTTTGGTGAAAAGTGTTTGAAAGACTACAGCAGGCTTCAACTAAAATCCCGTCAGCAGAGGCCCACCGAAACACTTCAGGAGCTCGCCACGGATGTTGAAAGGCTGTCACATCACGCCTTTTCGGAGTGCCCGACAGAAACAAGAGAAATCCTGTCGCTGCAATATTTCATCGACGGCATCCGGGATCCTGAAATACAAAAAGCTCTTCGAATGGCAAATGTAAAGGACATAAAAAGCGCTCTGTTGTACGCCATGAAATTGGAGGCAGCCCAGCAAGCAACTCTTAGAGATCGCTACCCAGTCAGAGCTGTGCGAGTCCACAACCCAGGGGACCAATTGATGGCTCGTTTAGATGATTTATCCAGACAAGTCGAAGCTTTGATACGAAGTAGGAGCGAGAAGAAAGTGGCTCCAAGGTGTTGGAGATGTGGTAGTGAAGGTCACCTAAGACGGAATTGCAGAACGCCCCAGGGTACGGAATATAAAGCAGATGATTTTACCAGACAAGTCAGTGGCTTGAGACGGAACAGAAGTGAAAAGAAACTGGTTCTAAAGTGCTGGAACTGCGGAGTTGAAGGCCACATACGAAGAAACTGCAAAACACCCCGAGATATGGAAAATAAGACCATTTCTCAGCAACGACGCAGTAAACAAATTAGTGACCATATCGAGGAACGGAGGTTGCCAGATAATGAAAAACCTTGTTTTAAAGCGCTTAAAATTTACACAGTGAGTGGCAACAGTAACGGACTGTCCATTAATGGGAATATCGATGGAGTTCCTTGCAATATGATCATTGACACAGGAGCTAATGTTACCATCATTAGGAAAGATTTAGCTGAACAGTTTAAAGATAAACTTATTTGGACGCCATCCTGTGTTACCCTTCAGACTGCGTCTGGTGACAAGATCGACATAACTGGGAAGTTAAACGTAAACATCACGTTTGGAAGTGCCGCCTACCATCACACAGCATATGTGGCGGATATTACAGATCCATGCATACTCGGATTGGACTTTTTAAGGAAGTACAATTTTTCCTTAGATTTCAAAAACAATAAGCTGCTTTCAGCATCTGATGGCATGACTATCCATCCTCAAAAGGGATCCTCGCCTGGAAATGTCGACGCCTTGTCCGAAAGATCGAGCTCGGGAAGCTGCCGAAATCATACCAGGGTCGAAAAGAAACTCAAGACTACCAGCTATTCTCCATCCCAGAAGCTCTTCGGTCGAGACCTTCGTCTGCCTTGTGACCGCCTGTTTAGTCGCCCTACGGATGCGCCTTCATCGCCTGAGGAACACATCCAAGATGTCTTGGCCCGGTTTGAGGGGATGCACCGTTCTGCACGAAAGCGAGTCAAATTGGCGACAGAGAAAATGAAGACCAGATGCGACACAAGAGCTACTAGACAGAGATCCAACAAAGGAGACAAGGTGTGGTTGTGGAACCCAATTCAACGAAAAGGACTGAGTCCTAAATTAAAGTCACCTTCGGATGGTCCATATAGAGTGCTGAACACGAATGACGTCGTGGTTCGGATCCGTGAGTCTTCGAACTCTTACGACAGGTTAGCTTATTACTATGGCCATAGGACGTAATGTAAATAATTGTAAATAGTATCAGACCATGGTCCTTTATGTTTTTAAATGTGTATTTGATTTGATTTGTATTTAGTATTTGTTTTGTATTTAGTATTTGATAGCATTTGATTTGTTTAAGTTAGTTATTGCATTTATTGTTCATGTTGTTTGATATTGTAATGTAATGTTTATGCCTCAGTTGCATTTATGCCACAGTTGTAAGTTTAGCTTCCTGTCCAGGGATTGTACTGCCCGGGACGTGCAGTCCTTGGGAAGGGGGCAGTGTTACGAATTTGGTGTTTAAAAAGCTAATGTTAGTTCAATTATAAATTAAATGGTTTTATTTCTCGCGCAGTGCAGCGCGTGACGAATATTAAAAGAAAGCTAAGCCGGAAAAATTAAAAATACAAGAGCGCGTGCGTTAAATAAATAAATATCTCTTTTTGATTTCGAGAAAGTGCTGGAAAATTCTAGCGCGAGATTTTAAAATCTTATAAAAGGAGGAAAACATCTCAGATTGTAGTAGTTGCTGCTTAGTTTTGTTGTTGTTTAGAAAACTGCTCTTGTTGATTGTAGCGAATTCGCGGATTAGCTTTCTTTAGCTGTTTTGAATTACGTTCTATTGGACATTTGAGTAGTTAAAAGATAACTACTGTGAGATATTGTAATACTGCATCATAACTTGAGAAAATTTAAGCATTTTGTTGTGATAATAATAAATTTTGTTCATTTTTCATCGGACTTGTGCATTCTTTTCGTAACGAACCCATACGCACGCAACAATTTTTGGTGTCAGGAGTGGAGTTTTGAATGCCAATAACAAGAGGGATGGAAGAACAATTGAGACAGCTCATTACTGCTTTTGCTGATTTCCAAGAAAAGATGGAAGCTGGACAAACATCTTTTAAAGAAGAAATGAAATTGGGCCAGGAATCCCTCATGGAAGAAATGAAAACGGCACAGGAACAAATGAAGTTGGGCCAGGAATCCGTTAAAGGAGAAATGAAATTGGGCCAAGAATCCGTTAAGGAAGAGATGAAATCTCTTAAAAATGAGATGAAAGCAGGTCAGGACGAAATGAAAAGAGAAATTACCTGCGTAATAGAAAATAAATTTGAGGCTATGGAAGGCAGAATAGACGCGGTTGAAACTAAAGTTGGGCAAATAGAAGAAAGAGTTTCTTCGGTAAAAGAACAAGTAGAAGAAAGAATTTCTTCTGTAAAAGAACATATAGAAGAGAGAGTTTCTGCCGTCAAACAACAAATTGATGATAGGGTTTCTGCTGCCGTCGCCAAAGAAGTTGACAGCCTAAAGAAGTGCATAGCGACGGTAGGAAACAATTCTGAAGGTTTCAAATGTTTATCGATGCCTGCTCGTTCCGTTCTGAAACTATCTACATATGATGGGAAGACCTCCTGGCAGGTGTATAGGACACAATTTTCTATCGTTGCGGATGCGAATGGATGGGATTCCCAAGCTAAGGCCTGTCATCTCGCCGCTTCTCTGAGAGCAGACGCAGCGGATATCCTGCAGACGCTTCCCGAAAACCAGAGACTAGACTATCCGGCGCATTGGAACTGCGCTTTGGTGAAAAGTGTTTGAAAGACTACAGCAGGCTTCAACTAAAATCCCGTCAGCAGAGGCCCACCGAAACACTTCAGGAGCTCGCCACGGATGTTGAAAGGCTGTCACATCACGCCTTTTCGGAGTGCCCGACAGAAACAAGAGAAATCCTGTCGCTGCAATATTTCATCGACGGCATCCGGGATCCTGAAATACAAAAAGCTCTTCGAATGGCAAATGTAAAGGACATAAAAAGCGCTCTGTTGTACGCCATGAAATTGGAGGCAGCCCAGCAAGCAACTCTTAGAGATCGCTACCCAGTCAGAGCTGTGCGAGTCCACAACCCAGGGGACCAATTGATGGCTCGTTTAGATGATTTATCCAGACAAGTCGAAGCTTTGATACGAAGTAGGAGCGAGAAGAAAGTGGCTCCAAGGTGTTGGAGATGTGGTAGTGAAGGTCACCTAAGACGGAATTGCAGAACGCCCCAGGGTACGGAATATAAAGCAGATGATTTTACCAGACAAGTCAGTGGCTTGAGACGGAACAGAAGTGAAAAGAAACTGGTTCTAAAGTGCTGGAACTGCGGAGTTGAAGGCCACATACGAAGAAACTGCAAAACACCCCGAGATATGGAAAATAAGACCATTTCTCAGCAACGACGCAGTAAACAAATTAGTGACCATATCGAGGAACGGAGGTTGCCAGATAATGAAAAACCTTGTTTTAAAGCGCTTAAAATTTACACAGTGAGTGGCAACAGTAACGGACTGTCCATTAATGGGAATATCGATGGAGTTCCTTGCAATATGATCATTGACACAGGAGCTAATGTTACCATCATTAGGAAAGATTTAGCTGAACAGTTTAAAGATAAACTTATTTGGACGCCATCCTGTGTTACCCTTCAGACTGCGTCTGGTGACAAGATCGACATAACTGGGAAGTTAAACGTAAACATCACGTTTGGAAGTGCCGCCTACCATCACACAGCATATGTGGCGGATATTACAGATCCATGCATACTCGGATTGGACTTTTTAAGGAAGTACAATTTTTCCTTAGATTTCAAAAACAATAAGCTGCTTTCAGCATCTGATGGCATGACTATCCATCCTCAAAAGGGATCCTCGCCTGGAAATGTCGACGCCTTGTCCGAAAGATGGAGCTCGGGAAGCTGCCGAAATCATACCAGGGTCGAAAAGAAACTCAAGACTACCAGCTATTCTCCATCCCAGAAGCTCTTCGGTCGAGACCTTCGTCTGCCTTGTGACCGCCTGTTTAGTCGCCCTACGGATGCGCCTTCATCGCCTGAGGAACACATCCAAGATGTCTTGGCCCGGTTTGAGGGGATGCACCGTTCTGCACGAAAGCGAGTCAAATTGGCGACAGAGAAAATGAAGACCAGATGCGACACAAGAGCTACTAGACAGAGATCCAACAAAGGAGACAAGGTGTGGTTGTGGAACCCAATTCAACGAAAAGGACTGAGTCCTAAATTAAAGTCACCTTCGGATGGTCCATATAGAGTGCTGAACACGAATGACGTCGTGGTTCGGATCCGTGAGTCTTCGAACTCTTACGACAGGTTAGCTTATTACTATGGCCATAGGACGTAATGTAAATAATTGTAAATAGTATCAGACCATGGTCCTTTATGTTTTTAAATGTGTATTTGATTTGATTTGTATTTAGTATTTGTTTTGTATTTAGTATTTGATAGCATTTGATTTGTTTAAGTTAGTTATTGCATTTATTGTTCATGTTGTTTGATATTGTAATGTAATGTTTATGCCTCAGTTGCATTTATGCCACAGTTGTAAGTTTAGCTTCCTGTCCAGGCATTGTACTGCCCGGGACGTGCAGTCCTTGGGAAGGGGGCAGTGTTACGAATTTGGTGTTTAAAAAGCTAATGTTAGTTCAATTATAAATTAAATGGTTTTATTTCTCGCGCAGTGCAGCGCGTGACGAATATTAAAAGAAAGCTAAGCCGGAAAAATTAAAAATACAAGAGCGCGTGCGTTAAATAAATAAATATCTCTTTTTGATTTCGAGAAAGTGCTGGAAAATTCTAGCGCGAGATTTTAAAATCTTATAAAAGGAGGAAAACATCTCAGATTGTAGTAGTTGCTGCTTAGTTTTGTTGTTGTTTAGAAAACTGCTCTTGTTGATTGTAGCGAATTCGCGGATTAGCTTTCTTTAGCTGTTTTGAATTACGTTCTATTGGACATTTGAGTAGTTAAAAGATAACTACTGTGAGATATTGTAATACTGCATCATAACTTGAGAAAATTTAAGCATTTTGTTGTGATAATAATAAATTTTGTTCATTTTTCATCGGACTTGTGCATTCTTTTCGTAACGAACCCATACGCACGCAACAATTTTTGGTGTCAGGAGTGGAGTTTTGAATGCCAATAACAAGAGGGATGGAAGAACAATTGAGACAGCTCATTACTGCTTTTGCTGATTTCCAAGAAAAGATGGAAGCTGGACAAACATCTTTTAAAGAAGAAATGAAATTGGGCCAGGAATCCCTCATGGAAGAAATGAAAACGGCACAGGAACAAATGAAGTTGGGCCAGGAATCCGTTAAAGGAGAAATGAAATTGGGCCAAGAATCCGTTAAGGAAGAGATGAAATCTCTTAAAAATGAGATGAAAGCAGGTCAGGACGAAATGAAAAGAGAAATTACCTGCGTAATAGAAAATAAATTTGAGGCTATGGAAGGCAGAATAGACGCGGTTGAAACTAAAGTTGGGCAAATAGAAGAAAGAGTTTCTTCGGTAAAAGAACAAGTAGAAGAAAGAATTTCTTCTGTAAAAGAACATATAGAAGAGAGAGTTTCTGCCGTCAAACAACAAATTGATGATAGGGTTTCTGCTGCCGTCGCCAAAGAAGTTGACAGCCTAAAGAAGTGCATAGCGACGGTAGGAAACAATTCTGAAGGTTTCAAATGTTTATCGATGCCTGCTCGTTCCGTTCTGAAACTATCTACATATGATGGGAAGACCTCCTGGCAGGTGTATAGGACACAATTTTCTATCGTTGCGGATGCGAATGGATGGGATTCCCAAGCTAAGGCCTGTCATCTCGCCGCTTCTCTGAGAGCAGACGCAGCGGATATCCTGCAGACGCTTCCCGAAAACCAGAGACTAGACTATCCGGCGCATTGGAACTGCGCTTTGGTGAAAAGTGTTTGAAAGACTACAGCAGGCTTCAACTAAAATCCCGTCAGCAGAGGCCCACCGAAACACTTCAGGAGCTCGCCACGGATGTTGAAAGGCTGTCACATCACGCCTTTTCGGAGTGCCCGACAGAAACAAGAGAAATCCTGTCGCTGCAATATTTCATCGACGGCATCCGGGATCCTGAAATACAAAAAGCTCTTCGAATGGCAAATGTAAAGGACATAAAAAGCGCTCTGTTGTACGCCATGAAATTGGAGGCAGCCCAGCAAGCAACTCTTAGAGATCGCTACCCAGTCAGAGCTGTGCGAGTCCACAACCCAGGGGACCAATTGATGGCTCGTTTAGATGATTTATCCAGACAAGTCGAAGCTTTGATACGAAGTAGGAGCGAGAAGAAAGTGGCTCCAAGGTGTTGGAGATGTGGTAGTGAAGGTCACCTAAGACGGAATTGCAGAACGCCCCAGGGTACGGAATATAAAGCAGATGATTTTACCAGACAAGTCAGTGGCTTGAGACGGAACAGAAGTGAAAAGAAACTGGTTCTAAAGTGCTGGAACTGCGGAGTTGAAGGCCACATACGAAGAAACTGCAAAACACCCCGAGATATGGAAAATAAGACCATTTCTCAGCAACGACGCAGTAAACAAATTAGTGACCATATCGAGGAACGGAGGTTGCCAGATAATGTAAAACCTTGTTTTAAAGCGCTTAAAATTTACACAGTGAGTGGCAACAGTAACGGACTGTCCATTAATGGGAATATCGATGGAGTTCCTTGCAATATGATCATTGACACAGGAGCTAATGTTACCATCATTAGGAAAGATTTAGCTGAACAGTTTAAAGATAAACTTATTTGGACGCCATCCTGTGTTACCCTTCAGACTGCGTCTGGTGACAAGATCGACATAACTGGGAAGTTAAACGTAAACATCACGTTTGGAAGTGCCGCCTACCATCACACAGCATATGTGGCGGATATTACAGATCCATGCATACTCGGATTGGACTTTTTAAGGAAGTACAATTTTTCCTTAGATTTCAAAAACAATAAGCTGCTTTCAGCATCTGATGGCATGACTATCCATCCTCAAAAGGGATCCTCGCCTGGAAATGTCGACGCCTTGTCCGAAAGATCGAGCTCGGGAAGCTGCCGAAATCATACCAGGGTCGAAAAGAAACTCAAGACTACCAGCTATTCTCCATCCCAGAAGCTCTTCGGTCGAGACCTTCGTCTGCCTTGTGACCGCCTGTTTAGTCGCCCTACGGATGCGCCTTCATCGCCTGAGGAACACATCCAAGATGTCCAGGCCCGGTTTGAGGGGATGCACCGTTCTGCACGAAAGCGAGTCAACTTGGCGACAGAGAAAATGAAGACCAGATGCGACACAAGAGCTACTAGACAGAGATCCAACAAAGGAGACAAGGTGTGGTTGTGGAACCCAATTCAACGAAAAGGACTGAGTCCTAAATTACAGTCACCTTCGGATGGTCCATATAGAGTGCTGAACACGAATGACGTCGTGGTTCGGATCCGTGAGTCTTCGAACTCTTACGACAGGTTAGCTTATTACTAAGGCCATAGTACGTAATGTAAATAATTGTAAATAGTATCAGGCCATGGTCCTTTATGTTTTTAAATGTGTATTTGATTTGATTTGTATTTAGTATTTGTTTTTGTATTTAGTATTTGATAGCATTTGATTTGTTTAAGTTAGTTATTGCATTTATTGTTCATGTTGTTTGATATTGTGATGTAATGTTTATGCCTCAGTTGCATTTATGCCACAGTTGTAAGTTTAGCTTCCTGTCCAGGGATTGTACTGCCCGGGACGTGCAGTCCTTGGGAAGGGGGCAGTGTTACGAATTTGGTGTTTAAAAAGCTAATGTTAGTTCAATTATAAATTAAATGGTTTTATTTCTCGCGCAGTGCAGCGCGTGACGAATATTAAAAGAAAGCTAAGCCGGAAAAATTAAAAATACAAGAGCGCGTGCGTTAAATAAATAAATATCTCTTTTTGATTTCGAGAAAGTGCTGGAAAATTCTAGCGCGTGATTTTAAAATCTTATAAAAGGAGGAAAACATCTCAGTTTGTAGTAGTTGCTGCTTAGTTTTGTTGTTGTTTAGAAAACTGCTCTTGTTGATTGTAGCGAATTCGCGGATTAGCTTTCTTTAGCTGTTTTGAATTACGTTCTATTGGACATTTGAGTAGTTAAAAGATAACTACTGTGAGATATTGTAATACTGCATCATAACTTGAGAAAATTTAAGCATTTTGTTGTGATAATAATAAATTTTGTTCATTTTTCATCGGACTTGTGCATTCTTTTCGTAACAAACCCGTACGCACGCAACAATATATTAGATTTATACTTAACTCTCTTCTAACATAGGTATTTTGACACAAAATCGGACTTTTTGTGAAATAACAAGGAACAAAATTAAAATAAATATTTTTTTTTCTATATTTCGATTCTACGACTCAAATTATGCCTATAGATATTAAATTTTAAAATTTTTGGTTATAATTATATGGAGAAATTTAAAAATTTGTCTTGGCGAATTGTTTTTGGTTTGCGACAAGAATAATTCATTTGGCGAACCTCTTCATTTATAGTAACCTATTTTCATTTCCTTTTTATTCATTGTCCAAAAAATTGTCCAAAAAAGGGGAAAAAAAAGATTTCGTTTATACTTTCAAATAATTTTAACAAAGTGCGTAAAACTTATTTTCATTATTATCGCTTATAAGTAATTCGCCAGATTTCAAAACGGGCCAAAATGTAAATTCACATATATCTTGGAAATTTTGAATGCAAAATCTGAATTTTTGCAGGTATGCTTAGAAATACATCTACTGTAAGCAGATGAAGAAATTTTTATATGTTATAATTCAAAAGTTTTTTTTAAAAAATCTATAAAATCTATTTAAAAATAGAAACTTTAAAAATAAATCATAAAAGTGGGTGAATTTTATTTGGAATAAACCTAGATTTCGATATATGAAAGAAAGAATTAGATAGGTTTATAAAAAAGAGATCCTAATAAATATATCTCAAATTCAATTGACATTGAGGAGCTAAAATTTTGACACCTAATTTTTTAAAAAACCATTCGCGCGATTTTTGGGAATCAAGGCGGTTTCGCAAAATTTAAGTCGTAGAATCGCAATATGTAAAAACATGGCGTGTCATTTCAGAAAACGTCCTATTTTGTGCCAAAACGCCTATATTAGAAAAATGCTATATATAAATCTAAAACATATCCTAAGTCGCGCTTTCGAGACAAGGAAAACGCAAGTTGAATTTCGTCAATCGGTCCAGTATAACGAGGGATATAGAATTATCCGCTTTTATTATTTATATATTTATTTATTTATTGGTGCAATGTACATTTTTAATATTTTAATGCTTTAATTTTTAATTTCATTTTACGTCGAAAACAGAAATGCAAAAAGAAAAACCAGAGTTTTTAAAATCTGAAATTCTCTTGGAGTTGAATTTTTATTTTATTCAAGAGTCAAAATTTAGTTTTGAGATGACCCTGGTAGGTGCCATTTTTATTTTTATTTATAATTAAATACTTACGTAATATTTAAGTGTTTCATAATATTTAACCATTTTTGAATGGTATAATAATTTGAATGAAATTATTATACCATTCAAAAATAATATAATAATAATATTTTTTGCAGCATGAGTAGATTACTTTAAAAAGTATATATCCAAAAAGAGAAAATCTGTACTTGGCGTTTGATTTTTAGCTGAAATTTTTGCTCAACTCATGTTAGATTTTTCGGAAGCTAAAATGTTTTCACGATCTGTGCTACATCCATTTTTTTTTTTTTTTTTTTTTTTTTGCAAAGGAAAAGGCTTTGATGTGCACAGGACCGTAGCTTTCCGTGAACTTCGGATTATCTTTCTATCTTTTTATCTTCTTCATCTTCTACTCCCAAACTCGTGCACAAGTGTAGACACCAACTGAAAAATAACTCTGAAATCCCCAAGTACGAACTAGTACAACCTAATCGAAACTGCCAGATATTAACACATTACAACGTTCAAGAAGGTAACATTAGAAAATGACAGTAATCAGTTGTCCGTTTCGATTGTTATAACATTGAGCTGAGGGGCATGTGCAAAGAACTATTGCTCTATAGGTTTATCAAATGCATGATTTAAACAGAAAGTACAGTAAATAATAAATATGTAATACGTTTTAAATTTGTTCTGGTCCAAGCGATTTTTGGAAACATTTGCTACCCGAAGAAAATGCTTCATAAATTTTAATACAGTAATAATTCTGGAAATGATGGAAACGCTAATATATAAAGATATTTATAGAAAATCTTATTCGAGACCCAAAATACAAAATGGCAAATGAGGAATGACAAAAGATGCAGGAATCGTAGATTGGGGGTTCTACTTCATTTCTCCACTTGCCTTACAAACCCAAAAAATATCTAATATCTCTTTATTATATATGTAAATATCTGTAAATGCTGGCCATCATTTTATATTAGCGCTATACATTTAATACAGGTTTGACAAGAATGAGCATACAACCATGAAAAATTAATTTTCAATAAAATTTTCTTATAAAACTAAAAGGTAAGGGGAATTTACACAAGAATGAATATAGAAGCACGGACAATTAGTTTTTAGTAAAATTTTCTCATAAAATCAAAAGTGAAATAATTTTGTTACATCATGCTAGTTAATGGTATGCATATGTTCATTTTTTATTGTAGAATGTAGAATTGTAGAATAAAATTCTTATAAAGAGACTGATTTATTTTTTAAATTGTAAAGTTTATTTTAATTAAAACGTTATTTCTTGTGCTGAATATTTCCTGTACATCTACTTGCAGATTAAATGAGCTTAAATAATGAAAATGAATATAAGTTTATGCAGAAACCTGGCGTCAGGAGCACTATGCTATTCAATCTGCTGCAGTTTTCCTTGTTATTGGTCAGTTAGCGTTCAGTTTTTGTACGTGAGAAGCACGTTAGCATAGAAAACAGGCTCTTATTTTTCAATATTTCATTTTTAAATAATAATACTATATTTGTATTTTCAGCCCGCAAGCAGAAAAAAAAATAAAGTTTTGTTTTGTCGTTGTTGTTATTCTTCGTTAACTTCACGCTCAGGTAGCAGTAAATTTTTCTTACAGGATGTCATTAGATTCCCATTGTTTAGATTTCTATTAACCAGTACTTTAGATAAGTACAGTTACAGCGTAATTATACTAAAATAGTTATTGCTTACATGACACCTGAATAAAATCATAATTAAAAATATAGTAAAGCTTCTGTCATTTTTGCATGTAATATTTATAAAAATATTTGTTTTATTTTCATGGATTGTAGCACCATTGTTTATTATAGTTATAAAATATTGATAATTAATGAGAATAGTTTATGATCCTTCCTTTCAGATGACATTACTTTTAGGATATCTATCACTCGAAGAATTACACGAGGAGCTCTATAATCCTCTCATAGAAAATCAAATTCTTTTTTTTTTCCTTTTCCTTTCCAACGATCTCTCTTCATCGATTCTCCCACTAGAGTAGAGAGGGACAGCAGAGAACATGGCCTAAACTAGTTTCGAATCAGTTGGGCTGCCATTGGGCTAAGTGAAATCAAGTAAAGAGACGGAAGGGAAGTCATGTCTCCAAACTACCTTAACCGAAAAAGGGAGTGAAAGCTAGAGTTGAAAGGAAAGCAGAATGATCTGGGAGAGCAAAATGCGTTGATTGGTCGTTTGCAAGAAGCAAGAAAAGATCCAGACGCATCACATGTGAGTCCGTGCGGAAAATGTCATTACGGGTTGCGATCACTCGCTCTCTGATGACGCAAACACCTCTCTGGCAATGTCCCCGAAGATCTATTGGTGGAAGCTGATTCATAGCAGAAGAAATATTTTTCTCCTATTCACCATTGAAGCCAAGCTTCGTTTTATCATTCTGCAAATTAGGTACTTTATGAATTTTTTTCCTGACAACCATAATAAAGCTGCATTTACGCATGATTCTTTCTGGGACAGTAACAGTCCGTTGAGAATTTAGGATTACTAATACCGATTCCAGTTGAATAATTTTGGTATATTTCCTACGACTGCGATTTTCAAAGATCGGAATTTCGTAAGTTACAAGATATTTTCCATTGGAATTAGAAAATTTAATTATATTTTCGATATAGAAAACCCTGCAAATGATAAAATTTGGATCGAATTGAAGGTATTTAAAATATAATGAATGTACACTTAATCTGATATAAACAGCGTTTGGATGAATAGCAAATATATAAAATATTATGAAATTAATGTCTTCCAGAATATAAATATCCTAGAAAAGAGATCTCCAGACATTTTTATATGTAATACCGATTCATAATTAATTAATACGGTACGTATAAATACTCAAAGTTTATACTGTTATGTTATTTTTCTTCCTTTGGTACGTCTGTTACGGGGTTCGTACGAATTTGTAGTGAATAATGACAACAGCACTCGATGAAGTATCGAAACGCACTTTATTAGCCAGTATTATTCAAAACAGCTCCAATAGCACGTTTACACAGCCCTCGAAGATCTGCTATTAACATGCTGAAACTCAATGACACAGCCTTCACACGATCAGGCAATAACGGTAAAGACAGCTTCGCTGCAAAGCACCAGAGTACAGCTCCCGACTCTGCTCGGTCTTTCTCGGAACTCCACATATTCTCGAGACTCTCCACGCTACAACTCGCGATACACTAGAGTACAGCTCCCGACTCCTCGGTTCAGTCGTTCCCGGAGCTTAACGCACTCTCTCGACGATGCACTAACCGCGATACACTAAGAGACTCTTTCAGTGTACTCGACGACCTACTCGGCACTCGCTGACCGACTGTCAACTCGATGGACTCTCTAACTCCACGCGGACTAACTCTCCTCGTACCAACAGGGTTTATATAGCTTTTGGCTGGTGTTCGGGAACATTTTGGACTAAACCAGTAAGAATTCGTTCCAGAAGGTTCTCCATCCGTCAATAGCACATCGCCAATTTTGTCGCCAAATTAAGGAGTTCTCGCTAAATGTGGCAACACTAAAACTGCTTTGCGGGGAAGCCATCTTACTGCGCCTTGACATTTCGTAACAATACTAATATCCCGAAAGCATTTTTTGTTACCGTGATTGTCTTTTCATCGGTTTATACATAAATCCTTTGTTAACTTTTTAAAACTTTATAGCAGAATAGTTTTCCTTAATTTGAATACACTATAAGGCAGGGGGGAAAAAACAGGGAAGAAGCTTCAAAAAGGAGTTATCCGAATAGGACGAAAATGGGTAAATGTTATGTATACTGCGAAAAAAAAGGGGGGAACTCTTCAATATCTCCCGTTCTACTGGGCCGATTGACGAAATTCAAATTGCGTTATTCATGTCTCGAAAGCGCGACTTAGGATATATATCAGATTTATATATAGCACTATTCTAACATAGGGATTTTGGCACAAAATCGGACCTTTTCTGAAATAATATACCAATTTTTTCCATATTTCGATTCTACGACTCAAAGTATGCCTAAATATAAAATTTTGTAACATTTGGTGGGAAATTGATGGAGAAATTCAACAATTTATGTTGGCGCTTTTTATTCAGTTTGCGCCAAAAATAGTTTACTCCTCGAACTTCTTAATATGTGGCAACTTATTTTCATTTCCATTTTTACATAGTGCGTGAGAGGAAAAAAATACCCAATCGTTGCTTCTTTCAAATAACGTTCTTTATATTATATTTTTAATTATAACTGTTTTTAAATTTAAGCAATTTTTTCCTTTTTCGAATTTCATTTTAATTGTTTAAGTTGCATAGTTTCTTTTGAATAACTGTTTTAAAAATTTCTATTTACTCATTCGAATTGCATGGTTTAAATAAAGGTGCATCGTTTATTTTTTTGTTAAAATAGTTTTCTTTATACTATATTTTTTGCCATAGTTATTATTTTAGATAATTTTTAAATTTTTAGACTATTATTTTAATTGTTTGTGTTGCATTTCCCCTTCCGATAATTGTATTAAAATTTTCTATTTATTCATTCGAACTGAGCATTTTAAATATATTTATTAAAATAAATCTTCCAGAATTGGATTTTATTTGTTTGAATTGCGTTTCTACCGGAATAATAGTTTGTGACCCAGACTACTATGCATTTGAAAACTGCATATATTAAAATAGAAAATACAGTAAAGCACGGTTAACTCGCCTTTGAATGTTCCGTTCAAAAAAGATATAAATAAGAAAGATATATAGCGAACATTTTAACTTAAGATGTTTTGCATACATTGCGTTAAACAGTTTTATCATTGTGCCCATTGCTTTACACAATATTATCATCCTACATTTAGTTTCTTAAAATGTTTTCCATATTTTAATCAAATATTTTATTTTTGAAATCGCAAGAATCAAATATCATAATATTAAAAAAAAAAGGTTTAAACTAAAAAAAAAAAAAAAAAAAAAAAAAAAAAAAAAAAAAAAAAAAAAAAAACTAAATTTTACGCAAAAATTTATTTTTCTTCTTAGTGGCTTGCTCTTTTTCTTCAGCATTCTATAAGTATATTAAAAAGCATCAAACTTTTCGAAACAACTTGGTATTTCTGACATTCATTTTAAATAAAGATATCGCCTTCCATTTCATAAAGGCCACAAACTTCCGAGCGGTAAAGTCGCTGAACGCTGGTAGTTCACTCCGGGGTTCGAATCCCAGTAAACGGACTGGTTGCATGGGCGTTTTTGTGTTTTTTCTCATATGTAAGGTGTATGCCAGCTGGTTGCCCTTAGAAAGTTCTTGACGAAGGCATCCTTCCTTTTAAGCAGATAGCCCTGCTTTGCTGAAATTTAATAATCCAATTTAATCCATTTCATCAGTATTTGGTCAGAGCCTTTATCAATCTTTGTGGCTAAGCATTTTGAAGGCATGAGATGAAAGGAAAGATTAGTTTCATCAAGAGGGAAAATGTCTTTAAATGATATCCATATACTTTTTAGAGACATCAGGAATTTTTGGAAGCAGAAGACTTGATAAATGAGCAATGCATTCGCCGGAAATCGAACCACGGACCTCTCGAATACGCGCCGAGCGTGTAGACCACCACACTGCGAATGCACACGAAGAAGACGTGAGAAAAACTCCCCTCTTTTAAAGGACGATTGGGGATTAGGGGACCCAATCGCTAAATCCTGGTGGTGAAGTATCATCATTCACCACCTTTTAGTTTGGGCGCCGCTGTAGAGACATTAAGTTTTTTTTTTTTTTTTTTTTTTTTTTTTTTTTTAAAGAGCAGAGGAAATGAAAAATGAGCAGTGCCCTCCCTAAGAACAAGGAAACGCTGATAACATAGAAAGGTCATATGGGACAGAATAATAATTCAGTTTTCCAGGCTGAAGCAATTGCGATTCGTAAAGCTATCGAGTTAACAAGCCCTCCAGTAGGATCCACTGTTAATATTCTTACAGACAGCCTCTCGGTCATATATGCCTTACGAAATCCCAGACATCATTCTCCTATCATAGCGGAGATTCAGGACACACTGAAGGAGCGTTCGTCGACAATGAATATCCTCATATCTTGGATAAAGGCACATGCCGCCATTCGAGGCAATGAGGAAGCCGACAGGCTAGCAAAAGAAGCAGCTCACAATATAGATGCACAATGCGTAATTACCAAACTCCCGTGGTCTCACCTTAAAAAAAGTGACAAGTACAGCAGCTCAGAACCAGTGGCAATGGGAATGGGACTCTACCGAACAAAGCAGGAAGACCTATGAATATTACCATAAAGTTTCGCTCGATCGTCTCGAGTCATTTCCCCACAAATAACGAGATTTGTGACAGGGCACGGGCCTTTCCCCTCCTATTACTATGAAAGAGGAACTGCAAATACCGAAAGGCATTGGTACATGTGTCTGTGGAGGCATTGGTAAACCAGACCATTACTTGACCCAATGCCCTCTAACCGCACAGTGGCATGTGCAGCTTCCGAAACAGGCAACTTTTCATAAGCTTTATCTGATCAAACAGCCAGTATTTCGCATCAAAATATGTAAGATAATGCAGAAACGGAAGGAATTGGGAACAGATTTGTGCAGTGTGGAGTAGTTCCTTGTCAATCTCTCTTCTCTCTCTCTCTCTCTTCTATCTTTTTTTTTAATTTAGTTATTATTATTATTATTATTATTATTATTATTATTATTATTATTATTATTATTATTATTATTATTATTATTGTATATATTATGAAACATGTATGTATTACGGCCCACTGTATATATTATGAAACATGTATGTACTATGACCAATGAAAATTATTATGAACTACTATGTATGTATTATGTAACATGCTCAATATATTATGAGCTATGTAAGCAAGTATGAACTATGTAAACCACTATGTATTATGTAACAGGCTCAATATATTATGAAACATGTATGTACTATGGCCAATGAAAATTATTATGAACTATATGTATGTATTATGTAACAGGCTCAATATATTATGAACTATGTAAGCCACTATGTACTATGTAAGCATGTATATGTATGAACTACGTATGTAAGCATGTATTTGTATGAGCTATGTAAGCAAGTATTATGAAAGATCTATGTATTATGAACTACTTGTATATAAGCATGTACTATGAATTATGTAACTATGTAAGCATGTATACAGGACCAATGTATGCCCTTATAGGCCCCATGAGGTCTTGCTCCGGATAGTTGCGGAACCTGGACTAGACCCGCATAGTCTTAGTAAGCCGCACGGGTGTCCAGATTCTGCTCTCAACTCAACTCAACTCAACTCCCTTATAACGTCAATGGATAAATTCCTGAATCTTCAAATAATTCGACTAAGAAATCATGCGATGTTTCGTTTATGATACGATATGATGTTCTATGACGTAATTTAAATTTATACAACCATATAGTCGTAAAACAGTCGCTCTTCAGTTTAATCTACAATGATATGGTTTTTGTCTTTTCTGTTAGTACTAACTCAATTGCAGCTATTTGCTCGTATGTCCGTCCAAGTGTTTTCTCTTTGAACACCCAGCTTCCTTGAAGTAGATTTCCCTTTATATTTTTGCTTCTCTCCCCCTCCCCCCAATTCCCTTCTTTACTTCTTCATTTGTTTCCAGTGTTCACACAAGAAAACTAAGTTACACTTCCTTAAATTTTGTATTCCTATCATTTTTTTAAATATCAGTTGCATTAAATGCAATTTTAAAGCAAAGTCCAAAAGAATATGTCCGTGACCAAACTTACCGAGCTATAACTATATATCTACACCTATTTATCCTTTTGCATCTCGGAAAATTGTTATTTGCAATGTCATGGCAAAGCGAAGAAATATTTGGTGTTTGTGTTTTGTACCGCCGATGGGGACGATCTGCGAAGATGCTGTCTGGTAGCTTATTGCTTTATTAAAATTAATGAATATCATTCTTGAATATAGCAAGACGATGCTAAATAACATATAGCAGATATCGAAGTGGAGATGTCGGCAGAGATTTTTGGTGATTGAATAATTTCTAAAGACTACGACCATCGAGACTTCTAACACTTAGACCTCTTTCTGCGTGTATGTGATTGTGAAATATAAGAATTAAAGTATATTCATAAATAATGACATTACTATTATATGCCGACATTCCAAATCCCCAAATACAAAAGAGGAAACTTCAAAGTGCAGCTAAGATAATGAAAAAAGATCACACAAATGTGCAAATAAGAGAGATATCATTAACAACATATGTTTGCTTTTCCCTTCTCTCAGGAAAATAGCACAAGTGGTTTTGCAATAACGGAAAACTTAACCCAAACCTAATCATACATCATATGTTGTACGCAAACTGTATATAATATGCATGTATATTTATTGTTTTTACAGAAGGTTCAGTTTTAAATTGAACATTTTCTGCAAGTGTTGAATATTTTTAACTTAAAAAACTTCCTTGATATTTAATTATACGAGTATTCCACTTTAACGTAGAGATAAATGTCAAATGATATAGAACTGTTATTTGTAACTGAGCGAGCACTAATCTACTACATTTCCAAGCAAACGAAATTCAACTACCTGCATATAAATGTTGTAAAATACCTTACCTCTTTGCTGTTAATCTAATGAAGATTGAAAAGAGACTAAAGATACCACAAGCTTATGCAAATGTAGTAAGATCCTTACATACAGTGGGAGTTTTACAAAAATATATCTTGTTATCAGTGCCCAACTTTTATAAATCTCAACGAAATTTTTACTTTTATGTAGGCAGCTCGAAAAGAAAATGCAAAATCGCAGACAATTGCTTGAAATAAAGAGCAGATATCAGCCCAAACAAAAGGATACTATTCTTTTTTTTCACGATAAAAGATCATTGGGACCGGTAACGACAACAACATTCGAAAAGGGTTTCTAGAAATATTGCTTCCTTCTCCAAAACCGTATTTGCAGGGGTGGGGGAAAAGAAAAACCTCATAACCTTCTTTTCTGGAAATAAAAGCTCGTTCTTGAACTGAATACGTTAAGTATGAGAAAGACGCAAGTCACAGAGTTCCTAAAATAAGTTTCTTTCTAGCGCATTGGTACCTTACGAAAAGTTTCGATTTATGAAACATACCATGAAGTAGTTTAGTAAGAGTTTTGCAAAAAGCATCAAAATATGCACTAGAATTTTAACGAATTTTGGTTCTTTTCTGGAGTACTGAAAACATTTTACTTTCTTTAATATCGCAGAATATTTATTATCAGAATATGCGGCACAATATTTTGCATCAGAACAATAATATCGATATGTGGATTTTGATACCTTTTTGCGGCGGAGTATTATTTCCAGCAACTGTTTAATCTTAATCTTTGTCAATGATATAAGGAAGTAATAATCATAAAATACAACTAAATTTCGTGATTTACTAAATTATATATTACTGAATCCAGAATTCAATTTTACTTGCTTAATAATGAGTAATAGATATATGTATTATTGTCGTGAATAATTCCCTTAAGTACGACTTACTTTTTGTTGATGACATATGTATTTAAGGAAATGATTGTCACACTGATTTTAATGAAACGAAATACAATTTAATCGTTAGATGGAAAGTAAAAAGTAGAAAAAATG
Source organism: Stegodyphus dumicola (assembly GCF_044657685.1). Taxonomy (NCBI): domain Eukaryota; kingdom Metazoa; phylum Arthropoda; class Arachnida; order Araneae; family Eresidae; genus Stegodyphus; species Stegodyphus dumicola. The sequence continues at coordinate 87,926,134 of NC_140772.1, read as the reverse complement.
CTGACAATTATAATGAATTCAAATCTCCGTTTCCAAGGAATTATTTTTAAAAAATACAAAATAAATTATGTCTAAGAGGCACGTGTTCATTGATTTAAAAGTAATTTAGAAAGATAAAATGAAACTTATAACTAAATCACTAAACTCAGTAAAGACAAACTATTATTGAAAATTATTCTTTGGGCCATTTTGTAGGAATGGGGCAACATAATCCCAAAAGATCTTTCTTTAATCGCCTTTATTCATTGTATTTTTGTATGAAGTACCCGTGCGATTTTTATTAGTTTATAACCAATTTCAAATGAGTACTGCAATATGATCTGTTACGGAACTCTTTTGAACTCCACGGGCAATGCTCGGTGCCGGTCTAAACAACACATAATTTTGCTTGACTTTGAACTCTGGCAGAATTTTACAACCAATAGAAGCATTGTTGTTTAGAGATCGCCTATTATAACATGCAGTCAAAATTCCCATTTTCAAGTAACATACATTTAATTTTTAATTATTTGTTTTTTTAATTTATTAGAAGAAAGTTCAGATTTTTGAATAAATAGATTACTTTTATAACAATTTACTTTTAAATACTTCATTTCCGGAACATATATTTCACTTTAATTAGAATCATTAAATTGTATTAAATTGCCAACATCTGACAAATGTTGCTTTAAAAATTTATATAAGTATGAAAATCCTAATAAATTTTTACTCATTGTAATCATTCATCATTGGAATCACGAGAAAGAACTTATTACGTCTTTTATTTTTAAAGACTGTTGACATTTTCATATTTTATCATTAACTTCTAAGATTTACATGAATTATTTTAGATAGTTAACCCTAAACTTTAAACATGTTTTAAAATCGTGAGGTAAGGAGATACAATGTCTTGACGTGATTCAAATGTGATTAACAGTGGCAAAATTTGGACAACATTTACCCGAAACCTCTCCATCAAATATAAATGAACCTTCAAAGTCTTTGCAGGAAAGCTTATCAAGGTATTTCATGCTGCGTTCGTAAACATTATGGTAGTTATTATAAGAATTAAATATGTCTCAAATTCCGCGCTTTATTGACAGGCGTTCCATCAAATGCAACTGAGCAGAAAGTCCTATATGAATGATTCATTCTATCTTTCAAATAAGTGTAAAATCTCAACTATTTAACTAACATTCTCCTAAATACTTTAAATTACCAATTCTAATTCTGCACCTCCCATATGAAATTAAATTATTCACTTTAATCTAAAACTGTGATGTGGATTGCTTTCTCTTGAATTCTAAGTTTCAACTTTGGACACGTAGTAAGAGAAAATGCAGTTATCTCAGGCTTTCAAAATTTAAGTCTTTATGCGATAAATAATAAATGTTAATTTGCCATTTATAATGGTTATAACTTCAGTGGGACTATTTTTATCTATAGTAACAGTGACCATTGCCAAGAAATACCTCAATGTAGGTAAATGGATTATATCAAAACAGTGATTCTATTCTTGCCAAATGGCATAAGCACACTCTTTGTCCATTGCAAAAAGGTGCTTGAAATAACTTACACGGCTGCGCAACGTACACCGCGCATGGGCTTCGAATTAAAGAATGTTATGCAAAATTTTCCTTTTGATTATTTTGTTTTTGCTACAACGCACCATAAACCAGAAATAGGTAAAACGCAGGCTATTAAAATATAATATAAAATTCTAGTGACTGTGCAAATGTTTTAAGGGTAAATTAAAACTATATTTAATTGAGGTGGGTAAAGGAAAAAAAAAATATTCGGATGCCAGTGATGAAAGTAGGAGCATTAACTACAGATAATCCTAATAAGTAGACTAATAAGTTAAATCAGGAATAAACCTCATTATTATGTAAATCCTGTGCGTAATTTTAAATATACTCTTTAGAATTCCATTACAAGGAGATATAGCTTTTCCACGCGTGCTGTCGAAGTGTAATTGGTAGCTCATTCGATCAGCAACCGAAAAATCCGGGGTTTGAATTTCAGCGATAGCATACTCGATTTTATATGTGTGCTACTCCAGAAAAGAATATAGTAAATATAAAAAGCCTTCTTACTAGTTACTTCTTACTTCTTACTAGTTAAATGAAAAAAAAATGCTCTTCATTGTGATTTTTTGTATACATGAAATCCTAATACGATAAAACTGTTTATTCGAATGCGAAATGAAAACGTAATAACAATTTCATACCTTAAGTAACAAATGAACATAACCAAACTTTTGTCATTCATTGCCAATACAGAATGTTAATGTTTATTTTACCATGCATTTTTCATACATTGCAGTTCTGAAAAAAAAAAAAAAAAAAAAAAAAAAAAAAAAATCATTACTCTACTATTATTACTGCAGCTTACCTTAAATTAGAAAATTGTCGAAAAATGTGTATTCTTCTGCATTATAAGCGCTTTTTCAGTATTTATATTATAAAAACAATTTGCATGTATAAGTTTAATATATTTTAGAAATTTATTCTATGTAGTTAAAGACTACAACAAAGTATATTTATTCAGCCAAAATAAGTAGCGTACAATTGAAAACAGTATCCAAGTGCCATTAATTTCTTCCCGTAAGCGTCTTCTTTCACCCCTGATGTTCTAACTGTTTTCACATGCAACTGATTTTTTTAGTTTCACATAGAGCTAATAAGAATTCAACACTGCCGTAGTCTGCTAAACTTTATTGTTTAGCAGAAAATAATTCATTTTTGGACAGATTTAGTATTTACTTCTGTTACTTGAAGACATAAAAAGAAAACTATAGGATTTTACATAAAAAAAGCTTTGAAAAAGATACCAAAAATCACACTTTTCTGACGCGATCTAAAGATGTGCATTGTCGGTTTATGTTTTCTGTGGCTATAGATAAAAATAAGACATTCATCTAGTATAGGGAAAGAGTCATGATGATCTTCCTAAATTTAATTGTACATTACAATAAGAAAACAGAAAGGAAGACGTTTAAAATTTCCAGCACGTTTTGTAGACTCTCAAAGTATCCTCCTTCCTGCAAGGGAAATTGTTCGCTGTATAATCCATTTCAATGCAATTTCTTGTTGCTACTGCTTGATTCATCCGTTCTGACGAGTGAGCTTTAACAGACTTTAGATCTTGCATGTAAAGTGCGAACAGTCCGCTTAGCAAATCGGAGAAACAAATGCGCAGTTCAAACTTTAAATTATCATTCCATATAAAATTATGGGACTTCAAGTAGAATGAGTAAGGGAGTGTGATTATGACAAAGCCTAGAGGGCTATCTGCCCAAGGGAAGAGATGCTTTCGTGGAGGACTTTCTAAGGGAAACTGGCTCGTATACACATTACACATGGGGAAAACCACCAGCTCTTTCGCGGGATTCGAACCTCGGACCGAACTACCAGTGTCAAGCGACTTTACCGCTCGGCCACTGGTGGGCTCGGACTTAAGTAGAAGTGAAAAACAAAGTTTTATTATAAGCCAACGTAAGTTAATATACCTTAAGACGATACATTTGTGGGCGAAATTCTTCTCTCACCCTCGTCCTGAAATGATAGTTTCAAATGATAGCTATCACTATCATTTGAAGACGGGTTTGCTTGCAGCCAAAGGTGAATTGAGGGTTAGATATCTGCCCTTTCTACCGAAGTTCAATAATATGTATAGGATTTGTTATAAAATATTATGAACGTTTTCCTATCTATTGCTATTATCTACATAATAGTATATTATTTCTTGGTAAAATTTAAAGGTACACCGACTTCCAAACTGTTTTGCATCTTAGCCTTTAAATTCAGATATTTCAAATAAAATTTTTCTTTCATATTAAGACCATGTAGATGAGGAAACTTTTAATAACATTTTTATTATTGTCTAACTATATAAAAGGTGATTGGGGAGAATTTAAGAAGTTGGATAAATATTAACTGTAATGTTCTTCTCAGTGGAATATGAGATATTAGAATGAACAGATGAATGGATTAGTCATTACAGTACATCGGTGCATGGGATAAATTACTTTCATTCCTGATACGTATAATTATAAATTTACGTGAATCATAAAATTGATAATAAATATTTTTTTCCTAGGTGCGAAGGAAAAACATGTTTAAAAATATTCAAATGTATCTTCAAATGTTTTTCTAAGTACTTTACCTAGCATTATTACTTACACATGCTTTTGAAGCATGCTCAACTGAGCAAAATAAAAATATTAAAAACGCATACAGAGAGAAAGTGTGTGTGGGGGAGAGAGAGGGAGGAAATATACTTTATTCGAGAATTCTTATAAATATTATCACATCATTCTCGAGAAAATATTGTACTATTTTAACCTGTTTCGGGATTAATAATGTGCTAGTTTTCAGATATGAATACTGAGGGAACACATTTTTAAAACTTGGGAAAAAAAAAGTCATATCTTATTTTTTTTCAGGAATTTTAAAAGTTACACCAGAGGATGTGTAAATTTCCGTACAAGAAAGAAATATTATACTATCATGAATAGATTACTGTGCCTTTTGGGATATTTTTGCACCTGAAAAACAGATATTTCTAAGAAGAAACCTATGTTTTGAAGAATTAAAACACTTTCATTGCTTTCGAGCAACTACGCATGAATAGTTCTATATCCGCAAATGAACATGAAGCATTTGATGAAAATGAAGAATGATGAAAATGATGAACATGAAGCATTTGAACATGAAAATGAAGTGAAGCATTTGAGTGGTTTTTTGGATTATTTATATAGCTAAAATTTGTTAACATATGAGAAATATCACAATTTTATTTCTAGTGCCTTATCTAAAAGTCTATAATTCAAGCTCTCCTACCTTTTTTAGAATTATGAACACAGAAAAGCTTTTCTAACATATTAAATCTTAACATTAAGTGTTATATCATTAAATGAGCCAAGTGGGGAGCAAACGCAATTTCATTTTCCTTATTTCATTGTTTCTTTCAGGAAGAACAATACCAGTTCACTGCTAAAAAAAGGATACGTCTGGGACAAAACATTACAAAAAATTCAGAACTTGGCACATTTGGGAAACTTAATTCCATTTGGGATCATTTCTAGACACCGCAACTTAGGTGTAAAAAAGTAAAATATAATAAAATAAGGGGGAAAAATAAAGCTGTAAGAACTTTAGCCCTGAAAATGAGAGCTGGGTTATTTCAACAGGAAATTTAATCTCAAAGCTAAGTACTGGAGGCCACGAAAATGTTGCAAAAAACGGTAAAGTTGTATTGAAAAGGGGTTTCAATGGGTTACTTTAGGTGCTTATCGCCTGCAATGGGGAAGGAGGATTCAGAATGGCTTGTCCTCCTCTAAGGAAAAAGGGTGGGTTTCTCTTTGATAAAAGGAGATTCAAACAGGCGAGCGATAATAAAAGGAAAGGAATGAATAGCGGAAAGAGGTCAAGCTTAACTTAAAATGGAGAATGTGTAGTTTTGCATCATTCAAATATACGACATTTTTAAGATCAGCAAAAAAAGATTTTCCTTTTGATTGTGTTACATTAGAAATGGGCTTGAAATTATTCCTATCGTAAGTGATGATATGATATGGAAGATTTGAAAGAGCGCTGATAACGATTTAGAACTTTCTTTTTATTTAGAGCCAACGCTGTTCTTATAATGTCGATGATAAATAAAATTGATTTTTCCTTTTATGATTTCTTAAGATGAACTCAAAGCCATTTTAATCTTTAAGTGGAAATTAAGATAATTCCTTCTTTGTGAATGTTCACTTATCACCACTATGCTTGTCACCGCTTCGATAGTTCTTTCGAAGCGCAAGAAATCTGTAACTGGTATTCTTTTGTGTAAATGACTTGAAAAAGCAAAACTAACGTCAATATTTATATACCATTTTCATAAAAGGTATGACATCGCTGGAATAATTGCAAAGGCAAGTTTCACGTTTTGCAACTTGCCCTTGCAATACATCTTTGTCTTTGCAAGACACTTTGAATACTTACCTAACTGAATTTAAAATACGCTTGTATAGTGCAATTCATAAATCCTAGAAGAACATTGCAAATACTTATTATGTTACTGGAAAACATTTTAGAATATTGCTATTTGGGACAAATGTCTGACCTTCATTTGAAGCACTAATATTAAAGGTTAGAATACAATAAGCTGAGAGAGGAGTAAAACAGTCAGAATGCCATGAATCTCCCACAAGGACAGGAATTCTTTCAAACGATCTGTGAAACATCATCATAAACACCCATGTACTATAACTTTGTGGAACAAGGGTTAACAAGAGAAACAAGGATTAAAAGGGATTCAAGTAAACATCATCAAAAGTGTGAATTTGTGTGCTTAAGAACGCGATGGTCATATCCAATATCTTCTGTGAAAGAAAACTAACTTTCATTCATAGTGTAATTTAGTCATCCTAAGAATTAATTCTATGCACCAGATATAAAACAAATTAGAGATAAAATAATGAAATTATATTTAAGCTTAGCGTTTAATAGAGGGGTTGTAGAGGATTTGATTTACGTATAGGTCACACAGATAGGCAGGCACATAAGTACTGCCCTGATTTGTAGTATTCAAAAGACAGTATGGTGAACTAGATGTTAAGAGTTATCATCCTATCTACTGTATAAACCACTTACTTACGTCTCCAATGTCCCATCCCGTGAAGCGAAGGCTAAACGACTTTAAAGCTTGCACTGCGCGTAGGCTCAAAAGTGGCCGGCGTATCTCAAATTAACCTGTGCTTCATGTCTTGCAGCTTTTTGAAACTGCAACTAAATTTTACATACTTACTTACTACTTGTGCAATTAATTTACATATCTCTTTTGTTTCTGTTTTCAGATTGATTTCGTTTATCTAATTACCGCAAAGCGCTGTGGGCTATCTGTCTAAGGGGTGTCTTAGTGGAGGACTGTATAAAGAAAACTTGCACGTATACGCGCTATAAAAGAAGAAAACCACGAAAACGCCTACGCAGACAGCCCTTTCGCCAGGATCCGAATACCGGATCAAACTACCAGTGTTCAACAGCTTTACCGCTCTGCCTCTGGTAGGCCTCTTACTTACAGTTCCTTGTGTTACGCATGTTTAAACGCGGGAGTGCAGGAAAAATATGCGTATAAATTAGTAGCAGTTACTTTTTTGCTTCTGTGATATTCCAAGACTTGGAAAATTTCAAAGACGACTCTGTTTTGATAGAATATTAAAGGGCAGGTCTTATGAAAGAAAGGATGTATAATCTGCACCTATGCTTAATTTATATTAAAAAATTGTGTACATACATATTATCACAACCACCTTAGTGGAAGTTACGAAATTTTCAGAATTTACCAAACTTTTGCAACCAGGCGCATAATCATCGTTCAGGCAATCAATGCTCATAACAATCTTTCAGACAGAACATTTAGCTGTAGTTTTGTTTTGTCTTGATTTATTTAATTACGGCATAGCTCTCGAGGGCTATATGCCTAAGGAGAGGGATGCCTTCGTGGAGGACTTCCTGTAAGTGGCTCATATACGCGTTACACATTTAACTAATCAAGGAAACGCCCATGCAGCCAGCCCATTCGCAGGATTCGAACCTCCATCGTAAATGCATTTAACATCTTTCAAACTATAAGTCCGTACATTTTATCAAAATAATAAAATCAATTCTAAAAACTACACGTTGATTAATATTATTTGTATTTAACATTAAAATCAAGTACTTGCAAAATATAATTTGCACACATGATCATGCGATGGAAACTGATAGACACGAAACGAAAAGGATCGTTTATCTTCCATGAAAATTAGTTAAATTTTGATACGGACAATTTTGCAGTTAATGTTGTGAAAATCTCATATATCAGTTATACTCCCTAGCTGCCAAACTAAAAATATCTGCATTTCCTAAATTGGAAGCAATTCATAAATAGATACTTTTGATTCGTAGGAGGGTGATTTTCAGAACAAACTATCTTATTGGTTCAAAAGTTATCGCCCATTAGGCTATCGTTTCGAACCAGTCCCAAGTCGTTAATTTTAATCACTTAACATTTGCGACCACGCCTGCATTCTCATAAGAACCGCCTACTTGTTATTTGAACCGCGCCTTGGGTGCAATACTTTCATAAATATTTATACTTAATGTATAATAATGCATTACATTTAGTAATATATTACGTTTCGCAATTCTTGTGCAAAATTTTGTTTATTTATCATTACTTTTTTTAAGAAGATAGATCCGCCTGTTGAAAGTTAAGTATCTGAAAACTGAAATCGCTTGTCATTCATAAAACATGTTGTTTGAAGCTTACTCCCAGGGCTTTACTCCTGTACTGCAGGTGATTCTCGCAATTTTCCTAATACTATTTTCATATTTTTCTAGAACAACTAATTTACTTAAAAAGAACTTGGTATTACCGCGTCTTCCATATAATTCTTTAATAAATATTTATCATGAACATAAGTGATTTTTTATAGTATCATGTTTTCTAATGCTCTATTTGTTCACTTACGGATTTTGTTTCTCGAAGTGTCCTATCCGTAATCTATCGCATGAAATCTATGGATGCTGTAGAAAACGGATATTTTATGGAAAAATATATCATTTTCTATTGTTATTATATGTATATTATAAAAATCCTGCTCGATGCCTTACTGCAATTTATATCCGATTTACAGTGATTTCAATTCTATATATCAATGTTTAGTTCAATGAAAAGATTATCGCCATATCCGCAATAAAACATTAACACTATTCATTCTTGCTATAAAAAATAAATTTTATATATACTTCTAATATGACTTTTCTTTAATTAATAAACATTACAAACTTGTGGATGGGACTAATAGAATTTAATATTTGGAAAAGCATACCGTAAATACGCGTGACTTAAATAAGCAGAGTAGTATGATTTTACAGATTAATTGAATCAGTCTTAACTGATCTTGAAATTCGGCGGATACTAAAAATTTCAGCTCAGTTTAAGTAATTACTTATGCCTATTATTTATGCCTAATTTTGACACAGAACTATGGTAATTTCCTCATGTTTCATAATATATTCAATTTGAGCCCATAACGGAGAAATTTAATTAATAAGTAAACTTGCAGCTTCAAAAATATGCATCAGAAATTGCATTTAAGCATCTCCAATTTCGACAGAAAATATTATTTGACATTCCTCAATTTGTCGTTATTAATATCCAGCTTCCTCTGAGCATTTTAAACGCAAATAAGTCAAGCGCTTTGCAGCTGTTACCCAATAATCTCAAACCCAGCTCGATTTCCCCTCAAAGAACTGAAATTTAGCAGCGGCACATTCCGTGCAAACATTAATTCGAAACTAAATCATTCCCCTGAGTTGAAAAATTATGATAAATTAACCCGCCGCACTAAAATTTCTCCAATTTAATAATTCAGAAACGTTAAGATTAAAACAATCGCCAAACGTCGCCAATTTAAGCGAAAGTTAACGTTTGAACGAAATCACTCTGGCCATTTTGCAAAAGCAATAATTTTACTGGCGATGCAGCAGCAATCGAACGTCTCGGAATAACTCTTCGAGACTTCTGTTCTACTAATCACCAGCCATCGAGTATTATAAACGAAATGAACATAAAAATTTTTCAGAATCTCTCGCAATAAATCGCAAAGCTTCGCGCCTAACGACACATTAAATTCTAGGAGTAATCAAATTATCTCACCGTTAGAAGTTTTTCGTTAGCTGCGCCCACTAGCGGGACTTTCATTAAGCTGGGATAATTACACTTTCTGCGCGCTAGCTTCTGCATCTTGGCAGACGGCAAAGGTAATTTCCAGACATACAGTTCGATGAAAGTTATTGCTAGCTTGAAGTGAATTCTCAGTTGTTAGTCTCGACACGCTTCTAGCGATACATATTTTTATTTCAGTACTTTTCGAATTAAAGCTTGTACTTGCTTCGGAATTTTTTATAGAAAACTTTCTAGGTTAAACGAAGTTTCAGCCTGACATTGCCTTCAGTTTAGAATCAAAAATACTTCCCCCCCCCTCCCGAGCAGCTATTCGTACTCAGGAAATGAAGATAATTGGTTCTGTAATTACAATCTGTCTAAGCGTTTCCGATTGTATTTCTGCAAGGATATAAGTTTCAAGAGTCTACATATATAATGGTGAAACATGAGGTATTTTCGCTTCTCTGATAGAGTACGAAATAATGAAAAGTATTATTTTTAGCGTCGCTGAATGCGAACTAATTAGGCGTTTAGCAGAGCGTATTACTTACAATTTCTATCATTTGTTTATTTTTGCTTGGGTAATTTACATTACCCAAAAAACATTTTTCATTTACTCGTGATCAGGTTTCCTTTGGTTCTTATTTTACATTCACTTCCTTCATTAACGAACTTTTGACAAAATTTAAACCTTATTAAATGTCTGTCTAGAAACGTAAAATACTATTTTTAATGCTAGCAAGACCTTATCGAGATTGTAAATAAGACATCATTTAATTTGTATTCATACTGCTAATTATCTTCATCATTCTATTAATATTTTGTTGACATATCAATTGAAGAAGTTATTATTTTAATGGTATTTGCTCTAATCAGAGTTCACTGAAGAATATTTTAATGAGTACTACATTTTAATTGTGGATTCAATTATTTAAATTATAGACTGTAATTAATACAGATGTTTTAGACTCACGTAAGAGGAGTGTCGGAACTACTTTGCCAGAACATATTGTTGTCATTGTGTTGCCACTTTTCTCACTTGTCTAACAGTAACAACAGCAAAAGCCCACGAAATTCATCTTGACAAGACTGCTCCTGTCATTGGCAAGAGTTTTGAGCACCATCTAGGTGACAGTACGACTTTTCTCAGTTGCGCCCCCAATGTTGATGGACTGCACCCCAGGGGAACGGGTCAGAGGTCCTCCCACATCTCTTTCTCTACCATCAAATTGTCGAGAGGACTTTCGGCTCGTCATATATTTAGAATTCTCCCATGCCGCAAAAAAAAAAAAAAAAAAAATCATTTACAAGCATTTATGCCTGAATCTTTCACCAAGATTCGAACCCGGGCTTTTCGGCACCTCAGTAAGCATCCCTAACCATTATTCAGTCTGGGGGCTCAGAACATTTTATCTAAATCTAAAAGACGAGTTTATTTGCAGTTTAATTAAATTGTCAGGTGATTTTATTTATGCAAACAGAAGTTACGTTAGCATATTAATGTTTCTAGTTCCAATGTAAGGCAATGACTTTTTGTGTTAGATATGCGCAATCCAGCAAATAAAAATGTCCATTATGATAATTTATAAATAAAAGGTGATATCACATGTGAACCTCTGTCGCATTCGTGTCAGCACTGTATGTCGCAAAAAAAAAAAAAAAAAATTCGAGAGGTAATAAACGTAGCTCTCAAACAGATATTGAGCCCACCAGCGGCCGAGCGGTAAAATCGCTGAACACTGGTAGTTCGGTCCGAGGTTCGAATCCCGCGAGCGTGCTGGCTGCATGGGTGTTTTCGTGGTTTTCACCATGTGTAACGTGTATACGAGCCAGTTACCCTTAGAAAGTCCTCCACGAAGGCATCCCTTCCCTTAGGCAGACAGCCCTCGAGGCTATGCCGTAATTAAATAACCTAACCTAACCAAACAGATATGAAAAATACATCTCTTGTAATTTAATTTTTAGATGCTATTTCAGCATCTAAAAATTGATGTAATTTATGTCTTTGTTTTGCAGTAGGATACGTGTGAGTGGAAAACTGAATTACTATCGATGTCAAATATTTATTCGTACAAATTTATGGTTTAGAATATATGCTTTAGAGAAGAAAACTGAAATCGAAGACTATGTGACAATATTCGATAGACATTGTAAGTAAATACTATATATATATATATATATAGACAGAGAGAGAGAGACATATGGAACATAATTTAGTAATTACTATGCAATTGTTAAAGGGGATTCAGCAAAAATATTTGAAGAAATGTTAACCAATTAGATTTGAATATATATTAAAAATATCGATCATCCTTAGAAAAATATATAGATCCTTCTCCTATCGAATCATGCGTGTTTTATTTCTCTAAATGACACTATTTTTACAGTTAGGAATTCAGACATAACAGTTCTGTAAAGGCTGACGCATTAGATAGAAAAGCCTTTGGGGCGGATGATGTTAGGAAGTCTGAAAGTGGACTGATAAGGTGTATTTATTTAGTTACACTACAGGCCAATATGCATGCAGTTGGCTAATGAACAATTATACTCCCCGTGCTTAATTATAATGATAGATTTTAGTCATACTGTGAAATTATGAATGCTAATTTCTGCAATCCTTCAAGCTAGAACAACCTACAAAAATTACATTTCCATGTTATTCTAACGTCAAAAATGAGTTATCGAATCGATCAGCGATTCGGAAGATGAAATGTTGCTCAAGAGAAGTACGAATGATTATAAGTGCAGATCAGTATGCAAATAAGATGCTTGAAAGCAATGTCTATGAATCTTTTCTGTTTCATTCTTTGCCATCTATAACTTGATGCATTAGGGGGTCAGCGCGTGAAGCACTTTTAAAAAACTGGCTTAAGTGCGCGAAACTGTACCTTATAATAAGATATAAACATAAGTTTTGTTGATGGTTATTTGAAGTGCAAAAACAAAAACAGAGGTCATTTATTTTACGGACGATGCGAAATGCGCAAGGTTCTGCAAGAAGGTGTGAACACAATTCTAGGAAAAAGAGGATATAATACGCGTATATTAAGCCATCATATGGTGTACATAGCCATTGAACCAAAGAATAAGATCAGATTCTCTGATTCAATTTTAATTCCTTGACTGCGTTGTCAGATAGAACTCTACTTACAGTTGAAAGTATGATCGAAATTTTTAAACTTTCAGGGAAAGAAAACATGGTGAATCGTACAAACCTGGAGCTATATATTCTTTAGGGAGTGAAATTTTAATCCTTATTAATTTATTTTGTTTGCGTATAAATTCTCTTCAAATTTTGTGGTACGAATGAAGGGTTTGCATTCTGTCGGACTTTTGTAAGACATGAGATTTTCTTTAAACCTTTTGTTCTGAAACCGTGAAAATTTTTGCAGTCTCATTGGACACTGAATGTGACATATTTTTAATGAATTTTCTATATTATTACCATCTTTTTCAGTGGATTGAAATTCTCAGATATTTCTCGTTCAAACTCTGCGCTCTGGTGCTGGGTGAGATATGCGTCGGCATAGCGAGCTATATATAATAAATATAAAGCATCCTGTATTAAAAACAAGGTGAACAGTATTTGAAGAATGCAACATGCTGCTGGAAATATAGTTTATCTAAATCTACATTTGGTGTCATGCGGAAAAATTGAGACTTGATAATTTTTCGTTATGGAAAAAATTGGGACACGTGGAAAATGTTATGAAATGCTGAGCATAAGCATGTTAAAGAAGCACTGTTGAAGTTTTTCACCATTCAGAGAAGCCATAAACTTCTAAGCCAATATTCGGATAAGTGCCTCAAACAAAGGACAATGAATGAAACAATAGGCATTTTGGAAAGACTGCCTTTTTGTGCATAAAAATATCTAGTTTAAAAATATTAAACAGTGGAACAGCATTTCTTCAGAAAACAATTGTCGGAGAATTAGGTCAGGATTTCAAAATCAGATGCCGAGAAATAGGTGTGCGTGTGTGCTGCAGATATCTCTCAGCATAATGGGCTAAGATCGTTTTTTGTTCCCAAATTAAATTTATATGCTGGCAAGATATGAATTGAGGCGTCATTAGAAGCTTGGAGTACTATTAAAGTATTGCAATTGAATAGATGTAATTGACCACTATGTTAGCTCTAACCGTAATTCCGCGTATTACTTTCCAGTAATTTTAAAAAGCCGGAAGTACTAGAAATATTTCGAGGGCCATTTGAAAACTATATAAGGTCCGAGAGGGAGCTTCTGCTGTTAGTTATTGTTGTTTGTTGTTGCGAGTTGTTCATTCCGCGTGAACTATCCGAATTAGCTTTTAGATGCGCTTTGCATTGCGTTGTGTTTAACGTTCTTAGTATTTTGAAGTGTAACTACTGATTATACTCTGTGATACTGTGAACATGTGTCCAAAATTTCTGTGGAAAATTCCAAAACTTTGAAGTGTTTCTTTTGATGAAAATAAATTTTATTAACCTATCATCCGATCTGTGTGCATTTAATCTATTACGAAACCATACGCATTCAATAATATATTTTACTCCAATTTAATTAATTTTGATTAAAAGCTCAGAGATTTGACAGCTTTGCGTTGCCACTCTGCAAAGCGTAGGATATATATGTTGCAAATTCAGTCAGAAAACTTGGCGATGTAAAAAAAAACCTATATCGCCACTTGGGAAAGCGGAATTATTATTGTTTCAAATTTAATAAAAGAATAAAGATATTTAACAGAAATATGTTGCCAGTGCACAAATTAAAATATTTTAGAGTGCATTATCGTTCAGCAGAGCTTAAAATATTTAATTTTTCACGCATTAACACGCGTGTTATTGCATCACACGCAGTTCCTTTGCTTACTGAAGGTGAATTTATAATAGTGGTCACAAAGCATTACTTTCGTTGTGAAATCAATTATACTACCAAATCTCTCCATCTCTACCTCAGGTACGAAAGAAAAGTTTATTACGACCTTCAGAAACAAATGAACAACGGAAAGCAAGACTGGAAAACGATCCAATACGCGTTTCTGAAGTCCATTCGAATGAAACAAATTATCAACTGGAAGCATGAATGCGAAACTCTCCAGTGTGCACTGCTCCAGCCCGTTCGCCTGAAACAGACCAGCAATGGGAAACAAGACTGGAAAATGTTCGAGTATGCACTGTTCCATCCAGACAAACACTGCACGCTGATTTAAACTTGGTGCATTCCATTCAGTGCTAAGTCGTCATCCAAGTGTGGTCGTTGGAAAGATGGATAAATTAATTGCACAGCCCTCAAATTTAAGAATAAAGCACCAGAAATGTGCTGCGCGTGTTGAAAAGTGAAATTGCCAGAATTAAATTCCGCATCCGAATCCTTATCAACCTTGCTATCAAGTGGCATAAGCCAATCAAAACATGCAAAATATGCATAAAGAAAACAAATTTCATAACAGAATTAAAACAGAAACACTCCCTTTCTTTTAACTAGCATAGCAAGTCGGGTAAGAGCTAGTATGTTATTATGATCCCGATCATTAACACAGTTCTCATTAAAAATTTTCGTTTATGCAATTAAACTGTAATAAATTAAACAAGCGAAGTCATCAAAAAGAAGAAGGCATTGCTACAGGAAATGACATCCTTATCTTTATATACATAAGCGGCTATACATAAGTGTGTGTCGCCGATAGTTTATTGTTGCCACTCGGAAAATTTTTTAATTAATATCTCGGTCGATTAAAGTCGTACGAAGATGCGAACAGTATCGATGGATTCGGAGAATTTTTTGGAATCCCAGGATACGCGTCTCGAACTTCAACTCGGCGCCGTTCCGTAGATATTCGAGAAAAAGGAATTTGGCAAGTAGCTATATCTCTCTAATAGGGAAAAACCAAGAAAGAAAGTGGAAAATCTAGGGATAACGTAGGGGGAAAATTAGTTTTTATTTAATATTTCGGCTAATTAAAGTCCCACGAAGACGCGAATGTTCAAAATGGCGTGCCACGGACCTGCGGAATTCAACTGTGTGCTTCGCTAAGCCCGGAAGCCAGCAGTTTCGAAGGAGATGATGTTACTACACCCTATATTTATATGTGCGGCTTACTTATTACCCTATATTTATATGTGTCTGTTTGTCGCCGATAGTTTATTGGTTGCTTGCGTAACTGTACTAGCCAGTGGTGTGAAGTTGCCCCGGCACAGGGTTGCCGTTTCAATTGAGATGTAGACAATTTCCTGTAAAACTTCCCTTTGCTATGACTATCCATAAGTCTCAGGGCAAATGCTCAAGCGTGCTGGCAATTTTTTACTTGAGCCTGCATTTGGACACGGTCAACTTTATGTTGCCTGTTCAAGAGTTCGTGAAATAATGGACGTAAAATTAAAAAATAATGGATGGTCTTCTGCAAGGCGAGCTTAAAAATGATGGAAAGATCTACACAAAAATATTGTGTACAAAGAGGTCTTTGACATGTGAATTAACATTTTATTATTTAAAATCACCTTTATTTATTGAGCTAGCGGTGGCTCTTAAGAAATCTGCTGCCAGTGGTTTCCTTCATTGCACTCAACTTTAACCCGTTAACCGCCAAAACTACAAGGAATGTGTTGTATCATAAATTATAATACGACGTTTAGCTTAAGAGAGCTTCTCCTGACGCATGCGCCGTTCACGTTTATCCGCGCGGTGATGATGACGTAACTGTTTATCACGTATGCATGTATATGTATATCATTCTTACTTCTTCGCCTTTTTTCTTTGCTGTACGCAACTATGTTTAAGTTAATATCTGTCATTAAAAATGTTCATTGATATTACAATCTATTTAGGCTCATTTATTTCTGCAATGGTTATGGGCCCAGGAATGTTTCAACTGTGCCTAATTAGCAAAATACTTATTTTAAAATGAACATTTTGAAGTTTTCGAGCATTGAACTCTTAAGCCTAATTCAGTGCAAGAACTGTTACGTCTAATCAACGGTAAGAACTGATCAGCTTTCAGTTAAGCCTATTTTTATAGCGCTCAATCTTGGTTTTTGGCTGTGAGAGACTGTATTACATTATGTCGCATTTGACTACTATAGAAAAGCTCGGAAAAGATAATTTTGACAGTTGGAAATTACAAATAGAAGCAGTATTGATTAAAAACGACCATTGGGATTATGCAACCGGTAAAGCACTAAAACCTGCTGAAGGAACCGAAGACGAAAAGAAATGGCTCCAAGCTGATCAAAAAGCTCGCGCAGATATAATTCTTGCTATTAATCCTAGTGAAATGTGTCATATAAAGCACTGTGTGACATCAAATGCTATGTGGAATAAACTCAAAGCCGTATATGAATCGAAAGGACCTGCGAAGAAGGCTACATTATTAAAACAGCTTTTATTTAGAAAAATGGCGGAAAGCGAAACGATGTCTGAACATTTGAATAATTTCTTCGAACTAGTTGATAAGCTTAAAGAAATGGAAATTGACATAGCTGATGATTTATTATCGATTCTTCTGCTCTATAGTATTCCAGAAAATTTTGAAAATTTTAGATGCGCCATCGAATCAAGAGATCAGTTACCTAGTCCCGAATCTTTGAAAATCAAAATGTTAGAAGAATGGGAAGCAAGAAAAGGGAAATCGTCTCACGATTCACAGAATGCATACTATACTGATTATAAAAGAAGAAATCAAGAACAGAAGAAAAATGAAAAATGGAAGGTAAATTCAAACAAAAATTTTCCAGCTGAAAGAAATTTTCGAAACTTGAAGTGTAATTACTGCTCGAAAATTGGGCACAAGGCATCTGAATGCAGAAAGAAAATAGCTGATAGAAAATATGCGCAATCAAATAAGGGAAATCAAGGTTCTATGATGACTTCTCATTACGAAGAGCAGATTAGTTTAGCAGTAAACAATGCTTATCAGAAGACCTCCTCATGGTGCTTAGATAGTGGCTGTACATCTCACATGTGCAATGACAGAAGGTTATTTTCAGAATTTCACCCTCGAACGAATTCAACCATAAAGTTAGCAGTTAACAAAACAGCAAAAATTAAGGGAATTGGAACTGTTCTTATAACAGTACCTAACGGAAATAAGACAATTAAACTTACGCTCAAAAATGTGTTATGTGTTCCGGAATTAAAATGTAATTTGCTGTCAACATCTAAAGCTACTGCAAATAATCGTTCAGTGATTTTTACAGAACTACATGCTAGAATAATAGAACCAAATGGATCTATACTAGTGCAGGCTATTCGTCATGGTGATCTTTATTATATACATCCAAGCACTGAAACAGCTGCAATAGCACAGGTAAGTGATTTTGTAAAGTGGCATCTTAAATTAGGTCATCTAAATGAGTCTGATTTGAAAAGACTTAAGTCTGATAACATGGTTAGAAATTTAAATTTTAATAACACTGAATCTCTAAAAGACTGCAAAGTCTGTATCCGAGGTAAACAAACTGTGCAACCTTTTCAAAAAGAATCAAAATTTCAAAGGGATGAATTACTGAACTTGATTCACTCAGATTTGTGTGGACTTATGAGAGCCCCATCCCATGCTGGTTCGCGTTATTTTGTTACTTTCATAGACGACAAATCGCGTTATGTCGAAGTCAGTTTTCTTAAAACTAAAGATGAAGTGAAAAATACATTCATTAAATACAAAGCTGCGGTCGAAAATCGTCTAGGAAAGAAAATAAAAATCCTTCGGACTGATAATGGTCTCGAATATCGCGGAGAAGAATTTAATAAATATATTCAAGAATGCGGGATTAAACGAGAATTCTCTGCACCAATGACTCCTCAACAGAATTCGAGAGCTGAACACATGAACCGCACTTTAACTGAAATGGCCAGATGTTTGTTACTACAAGGTAATCTTCCCCAATCCTTTTGAACTGAAACCTTGAACTGTGCTGTTTATATTCGTAATCGTTGCCCGAATCGAAGCCTGGGAGTAAACAAAACACCTTATGAATTATTTTTTGGCATCAAGCCAACTGTATCTCACTTCAAAGTATTCGGACAGAAATGTTTTGTACTTAATAAAAGGTCTAAAGGGAAATTCGATCCTCGTTCAGAAGAACATATATTTGTAGGATACTCAAATGAATCGAAAGCATACAGGCTGTGGAATAAAAATTCCAGAAAAATCGTTATAAGCCGAGATGCTAGATTCATTGATGAATTTGAAAACTGTACTAATTATGATAAATATTTAGAAGTTTTATTTCTCGAAAATATTCCTGATAAAAAGAAGGAAGAACCTCTGAATGTAAAGCAAATATCGGCTGATGAAATAACAGAAAACCCCTCAAATGTGGCAGAATCATCTGCTGAATCATCTGATAATGAAGATTCTGATTCCGAAGCACTACCTGAAATGCAGATTAAAAGGGGGCCAGGTCGTCCAAAGAAAGTCAAGACTGGGAAGCCAGGAAGACCAAAAAAGGAGTACCACAATATAAACATAGAAAAGGAAGAAGCACAAATTGCTGAAGAAGATACAAATCCGACATTAGAAGAAGCATTAAATGGAAGTTATGCTGAAGTTAAGGCTATGCAAATTGAGCATGAAGCACTTCTTAAAAATGGTGCATGGAAATTGGTAAAGCGACCACAGAACAAAAAGGTAATAGGATGTCGCTGGGTTCTTAGAACGAAATGTAATGCAGATGGAACAGTTCAAAAGAGAAAAGCTCGATTGGTTGCTAGAGGATTTGCACAGGAACCTGGAATTGATTTTAATGAAACCTTTGCTCCAGTAGCCAGAGCAAGTTCTATAAGAACTGCGATTGCATACAGTGCTGAACAAGACCTTATGTTATATCAACTAGATTTTGTTATGGCTTATGTTAACGGTGATTTAAAAGAAGAAATTTTCATGGAACAAGCTAAAGGTTTTGAAGACCAAAATAATCCTGATTATGTTTATGCTTTGCAAAAGTCTCTTTATGGTTTGAAACAATATGGACGACAGTGGTATGAAAAATTAGACAAAAAACTCAAAAACTTTGGATTACAACCATTACAATCAGATAAGTGTGTATACAGGATGAAAACATCTCAAGGTGAGTTAATTCTAATTTTATATGTGGATGACTTAATAATAGCAACAAATAGCTGTGATTTATATGCTGAACTTAAAGGTTATCTTTCTAAAGAATTTCATGTTAAAGATTTAGGAAAACTTCATTATTGTCTTGGAATAGAATTTAATCAAGATGTAAATAATAATTCTATTAGTTTATCTCATCAGAAATATGTTGATAATATTCTACGAAGGTTTAATATGCAAGATGCAAAACCAGTAGCAACTCCTTTAGATCTTAGTGTAAAATTAAGTAAAGAAATGTGTCCTTCTGAAACTGAAAAGGAAGAAATGAACAATGTACCTTATCGCCGTCTAATTGGTTCGCTTATGTATCTTTCTGTGTTTACAAGGCCGGATATTACATATGCCGTCAGTCACCTGAGCCAATTTAATAACAATCCTGGAAAATTACACTGGTTGGCTGCAAAGCGCGTTCTTCGATGCTTAAAAGGAACTAAAAATTATTGTTTAAAATTTCGAAAGACTGGAAAAGCACTTATTGGATATACCGATGCCGACTGGGAGGCTGATGTTAATACTAGAAAATCGTATACAGGTTACCTATTCAAGCTAGCTGGAAATCCGATAACATGGGAATCACGAAAGCAACAAACTGTTGCATTATCAAGTACTGAAGCAGAGTACATCAATCTTTCAGAAAGTGCCAAAGAAGCAGTTTATTTACGTCGTTTTCTTAAAGAATTAAATTTTACTGCTGATTATCCAACCATTATATATTGTGATAATCAAGGTGCACAGAAGCTTATGAAAAATGCTGTTTATCACACACGCACTAAACACATAGATATTAGACATCATTTCATTCGTGAAATTTATGAAAGAAATGAAATAGACGTTAAATATGTGCCAACAGAGAAAATGCCTGCTGATGTACTGACAAAAACATTGACTGCTTCGAAACATTCTAAGTGCTGTAAATTAATTGGAATAGCTGTAAATGATTAATGTTTATTTTTTTTTTTCAGCCGCCAAACGTCGAAAGGGGGATTGTTGTATCATAAATTATAATACGATGTTTAGTTTAAGAGAGCTTCTCCTGACGCATGCGCCGTTCGCGTTTATCCGCGCGGTGATGATGGCGTAACTGTTTATTACGTTACGTATGTATGTATATGTATATCATTCTTACTTCTTCGCCTTTTTTCTCTGCTGTACGCAACTATGTTTAAGTTAATCTCTGTCATTAAAAATGTTCATTGATATTACAATCTATTTAGGCTCATTTATTTCTTCAGAATGTTTCTTTTCTCATGAAAATAATAACAAATATTAAATTAAGCATTTATAACATAAATTTACATTGAAAGTAAAAAAAAAAAAAAAAAATGCTCTTACCTGCGGAAAAAGCGAGTGTTTCGTTCGCGCAACGTCAGCGGAATAAGACTACGGATGTTTAGTGAGTAGGATTGTACTCGTGTGATGTTTCTTTTGAGTGGAGTGCAGGATTACTTTTTAACTGTATAAAGTTTTATAAATCTACAAATCGCTTTACTTGTAATAAATTTAATATTAAAATATACATTGTATTTCTTTCTACATATTATTTCATTTGAAAGATTGAAGCATGAAAAGCTTGATTACAATCATGATGTAAAGCTGCATTACATACTTTGCTTCTATAAACAGTCTGGCTATGGTACTCTTTACAACAAAGTCTTTTGTTATCAACGGACTTTACGATAAAATGACTACCATCTCCATGAAATGGTTTTTGAATGCTGAATTTACTAGGTCTTCCTGTTGCTGATCTATTTCTGGCTAATTCTACACTCTCAATAGGAGTTTGCAAAAGGAATAATGCATTCTCGAGTCTGAAATCTAAAAGAGACTTTATATTTCCAGTAGTAAAAAGTGGTGATATTTAGTAAGTTTAGATACGGTCTCACCTCATATAATTTATCAGTATTGTCAATTTGACTATTGTCAAATGCAAATTCTGCCTCATATTCCTGTACTGCAAACGTGATATCAATTCTCGTACAACAGGAACAGAAATTTCCTTATCAAAAGAACAAAACATTTTTTCTTGATGTAAAGAATGATATCCTGTAAGCAATAATATTCCAATACATCTTCTCATATAGGCTTCAGATGCAATAAATTCTGGGCATTCGGTTTTTTTTTTTTTTTTTTTTTTTTTTTCCTGAGCGTATATATTTTGTTCAACGAGAAGAGAGTAAATGTCTAAACCAAAAAGAAAATCGAAAATCTATGCACTAGTTTTACCTTGTGTTTTGTCTTTTATAATTTCTTTTCTATTTCTTTCTTCATGTTCTTCCTGATACATAACTAACAGTTCCTTTTTTGTCCACTTCAAGATCTCAGTGTTCTGCCTTTTAAACTTTTTAGTATGACTATAACTGCTTTTAGAAGGCTGAAAGTTAATTCTTACGTGAATTTAGTATCATTATCATTTAGTAAAATATCATTATCATTATTTAAAACATGCCATTCCTTTCTTCTTCGTCACTAGCCTCTGCAATTTCTGGGGGAACAACAACAATATCATTTTCATTATGGTCATTATTAACATTATCATCATCTGTTTCTTCATCAAAAAATCTTTGAAGAGCTTCTTCTAATGTAAGATACCTCGTTCCAGACATTTTTAAATAACCAGAACATGAACCGGAACATTGAAAGGAATGAATGAAAAAGGAGATTGACTACCTGTTTCCTGCTGACGTTGCGTCAACGCAACATATGTTTTCCCTTCCTTCCCAACACAAATATAAACATCTGACTGATGTAATGTTCTGATAAACGGTTACCTTGAGTGTAGAAATGTATTCTTAATAATATATTTTATTTTAAGGCTAAAATTATTTTATAATAAGGTTTATAATGCACCACCGCTCTGCATTAAAGCGCAATTTTAAATGGGACACACAATTTGAAATTTCTCTTTTCTCCTTGAAAACACAAATCGCTATGTATCATATATAAATTTTAATCTCTTAAAGTTTTCTTACTACATTTTTTTGTCTGGTTGCTCTAAGAGCAAGGGTCAAATAGCAAAACTTCAGTTTATACTTTTAGGCATTTATATTTATTTTAATTATTTAAAGTTTTATTTAAACTTTCATATAAGCCGTCATTCCCCTAATTGTCAGTGCCAGAATAGGTAAATGTTGTAGCGCGAGTGAACGAATGCAAATTTTCTACTTCTAAGGAAGTAGTTAAAAGCCGAGCTTCGGTAGGAGAAAAGGAGAGTTAGGCTCTAGCCGCCGTCTCTGTCGTAGGTACAGCATCGCTCACGATTGCTCTGCGCTTTCTTCATCACATTTTTAATACTTCTTTTAATCACTACAGTTTTTAGAGTCTTCAAAAGCATTTTTATTATGTCTCCTAAGTTTATTAAAACTTCTTCAAAAATATTTTTACACTGTCCACTACAATTTTTTTTGATCACTTAAATTAAATGTTTAATAAATTTTGATACTTTCTTGGCGAACAAAACTCCACGAAGGTTAAACAAATACTATGGGAATTAAATATTATTAAAAATGTATCCAGACAGTATGATGTCCAGTCATTCTCACCAATAATTATTTTATACAATATACTATCACATCATAGTCAAATGCGTGATAAGCAGTAGACATAAATTATATTATTAAACATACAGAGGCTTTGCTACATGTAAATATTCTAAATTTTTTTCAAGAGAAAAAAATTCATCCCATATAGGAAAAATAATATATTAGTAAACGAAAACAAAAAATATTGCATAAATTATTAAATATATGGCAATCCAAAACATTACAAAAATGATGTCATTTATTATCTACAATGCAGTGAGACAATCAGCATAACATTGTCCATGGTATATAAATTTGAAGTTACTAAAGTATAAATATACAAACTCTTAAGAAGAAAGAACAATAAATTCTCCTAACTGAAACTACGTATATATATTTTTTTGAAAAAATCTGAAATATCAGAATAAATTTACCTAAAATACAAAAGATGGCTTACAATATTTGAGCCATTGCATACGTATTTATCTCGAAAGAAGTTACTACAAAAATACATGCATGAAACCATTTTTGCACGAAAAGATGTTTTCACATTTGAAACGAGAATATATATGAAAAATGTAAATACTGGCTATTAAAAAACCAATGCATATCGATGCAGCCAGTCTTAAATATCATGATTAAGAGTGTAAAAAAAAAAGAACACACTACTTTTCGAGTTTTGGAGTCAATGAAAGCACAACGTCGCTACCACATCTTGTGTTGATAAAGCTGGTCCAGTGTCAACAAATAACCCACAGAATTAGCCACTTTCATAGGTTCAGTAACTAGTATAATGGATTAAGCTAATATTGTATAACAGTGATGATATTTGCTCCATAAATTCTGGCTGCGCGTTCTCAGGTTTATTATCTGAAAATGTACCACATTTGTCCTTATTGTATGAGTTGTTGTCTTTCTCTTCCTCAGCTTCAAATTTATTAAGGCAAGGAATGAAGGGATAGAGACTTTTGCTATGGATATTTTAACTTTCACTTAAAATGAAAACTCACACAATTTCATAATATATCCGATATGCATCATATAAGATATCTTTTGGAAACAAAATTCCAAAATATTCTGCAATAATGTAATAAAATTGACAATAAAACACCAGTTTGCAAATTTTTACGAAACGTTATACATGACATAAACATAAACAATTGATGAACTAACATAGTTTTAATGTTTACAATCTTGCTTTCCACATAATCTGTTCAAATGGTCAGAATAGTCGCAAATGGAGACCAGTGTCCCGAATCTCAGTTACATTTCCTTACCTCTTTAAGAATTCATTATTTTACCCATCTTTGTGCAAGTTCTGCCGAATTAATTATTATGTGGAGAATCACAGAAGTATTTGTAGGCGAAATCATTATTGCAATCTCTAGCTGAGGGATTCATAGAGCTAACAATCTTTAAAAAAAACATCCAGATTTCTTTATTTAAAATCTCAGCAAAAGGTGATACACTTACAAGTTATACAACGTTCTACAGCACAACAGCAAACTCTAGAAGACAAGGTTGCGAACGTCATTTTTATAAGAGCTCTTCATGGGTTTTTATATTAGCAATATAAAAATAAATATACAATTAAATGAACAGCAAATAATTTAAATATTCCAACATACACACGCAAAAAAGCATTGTATATATAATACAATAATCTGTTCATTCGGAAAAACTATCTTTTGATAATGATCAATTAGAAATTGATACCGTTTTCATATGCGTTTCCTCAAAGCGGTAAAAAATTATTATACTGTAATTTAGGTTCGAACAAATGTAAAGGAATATTTTAATGATTATTTATATTAATTAAGACACAATAACACGCCGAACAAATACTAATTCAGAAGTCAAACAACAAAAATCAGCGTTATATTTTCAAAATTTTTTATTTAAAGGCAATAGCTATTGACAGGGGCTTTTCACCCAACATTAGTAATCAAGCAGTTAAAAAATTCCCATGTCAACACCTTAAAGGCACACTCTTGTTTTAGGAGATTATAAAAATTCTGTTGTCATTCCCTTCTTTCCATCAATTAGCTATAAAGTTGCACATATTTTGCAGAAATTTAACTTTCGGGTTGTTTATTCTCCCATCAATAAAATTCCGATTTCCATACTCAAGGACCCCATTCCGGATATGAATTCCTGGGGTATTTATAGGATTCCTTGCCAGTGTGGTTTAATTTAACTAAGAGAGCCTTAAAATTTCGCGTCAAGGAACATGAGGTATATGTTAGAAAAAAGGAAACACAGAAGTCTTCTGTTGCTCACCATTGTTGGTCCGAAAATCACACGTTCAATTTTTCTGCTGCCAAAATTATTCAAAAAACACCTTCCATTGGAGAACTGGATTTTCTAGAGACATTTCACATTCAAAAAAATCTTTCTGTTCTAGTTAACGATCCTAATTCCAATCCATCTTTGCCTTCGGCCTTTAAAGAAATTATGTTTTAGATCTTGTTTCACCAACAGATGGCGCCACTTGCTTATTCTTGTGCAGGCTTTCTTATCTTATCTAATCGTTATTTCCTATCTTATTCATTTGCGGTTTTGCAGCTGAGGATGGTGGTTCGGTAAAACCATCGAAACTAGTCCTGTGAAAATTTTGAAAATATAACGCTGATTTTTGTTGTTTGACTTTTGAATTAGATTATTTATATATTTAATTTATATATACAAGGTATCCTAGTACTAGATTACAAACTTGTAGGAAGGTGCACCCAGTCTATTCGAAATCTTACAGTCGGATAGATAGCATGGCTGGAAACGACATGTTCATGCTATAGAGTACACAGGAAGTACTATAAATAAAGGGGCAGAGCATAAATGAACATGTAATTTTCAATAATAAATTTGCATCTACAAAATTTAACAGAGGTCAAAGAAGGTGATCGAAATACATATCATTCACGAGTTGTAATAAAGGCCAAACTTCTCCGATTCATGGAATCTTTATGAGCATGTCTTAGACTTCCTTGGCAGCTACTACGATGCGCGCAACCAGTTTCTCAACACTATTAGCGAGGGTATCAAACAGTAGTGCCTCCATAGACCATTAGAAGAAATAATCACATCATGATATAGCTGGCGATCGAGCAAGCCAGTGTACCGGATCATCACGCTCAATCCATTGCTGGCCAAATATAACGTCGCCCAGCCTTTCGGAACACCAGCCAGTTCACTCAATCTATTCGAAATATACTAGTATACTAGATGTATGCTGATTGTATACTAGATGCCGACTGTATACTAGATGCCCGTCGTATACTAGATGCATATTGACTCACTATCCTTTCACATAATCACCCATCCTACAATTTTTGTGTCATTGCGTGAAATGAAATTCTCCTATAAGAACGCTAGAGAAACATTTTTGACCCTGCATTGCTATATGATTTTGTGTCATCTATGTGCACTCTATTCTAGCTACAAGTTAATAAACTTGGTACTCTGACAACCTGTATTTTTATATCGTTTTTACATACGTACGTTTCATTAATTGCAAATGAAAGTATCAAGCTTTACCTTAATTGAAAATAACATATCAAAACTAATTTGAAAAGAGAAATTGCAATTATTCAAAATAAGGATCATATTATTTCTCATATGTCCCATGTATTTTACATGTAAAATGTTTAAAATGTATTTCATGCACAGAAAAGCAGTTCTAGAAACAGTAGCTGCTGCATAAATACTCGCACGTAGAAATCCATTCTATTGAACGCAACAAAATATCAAGGTAAACCTCAGATACGATTTTTTTTAAAATTAAAGAACTGTAATAAGATTGTACATTAAGAAATCCTCGATGTCAAAGCCTTGCTGTCCAAACACCATTTAAGCTCCACCCGCTGTCATTTTTCGAAACGTCTTCGATTTTTCATTAATTCTACAGCCTAGTGGATCACTTTTTTCAGAAAATTATTTTTCTAATACTCATGTCGTCCAAGAGAACCATGATAAGAAAGATTTTATTTTTTTAGGAAATGGCATTGGTTTAGGCTGATAGAACCAGAGTTTGGATAATCACTCTTTTGATAAAAGTCATTCTTTCTTGTCAGGTAATCAGACGATAGAAGAATACTAGTACAACAAATTTAAGCAATCAAAGATTCTGAACAAATGAAACATCAAAAAGTGAAACGAATGCATCCAACGAGTTTCATTGTTGTCAACGTAATGAAGAGGATTTACTATTATTTTTATTTCGTGAACTTTAATCAGTGAACAGCAGGCTCTCGATAGATGAAATGAAAGGATGTATTTCTGCAAATAATGATTCATCTGTACCTTTAGACTTTAATCTCAGACTAGTTTAGTGCATTTTTAATACAGTATAGACTTTTTGGCTTGGAACTTCGTGAATTTCCATGAGGGGTTCAGAGAATTTCTTTTAGTCACTTTAACTGCTATTCAATAACTAAGAAACAGGAAATGAGAAAAATAAGAGAGTTTCTCAAATTCTAGAATCTGAAATATTAATCTTCTACTTTAAAAGAACGCAACAAAGTGGTGTTTTACCTCGAAATGTATCAATAAATGTATTGGAATATTTTTAAGATAGTAAGAGTAAATACAAAATAAATAAAGGGAAAAAAAGAAGAAAGACATTCATGTCAAACAATCTAACAAGCATTAAGAATTAGCTTTATCCTAAATTCATAAAATGCATGCAGATATTAGCCCACTTGATTATTTACTTCCTCATAATAACCTTGGATACAATGGGGGGCTCTAGCCATTTATAGACACTGACCGCTACTAAGGCCAGAAACTGTAGTCTCTTTATTATGGAGGCACCAAATAGCTGGGCCACCATTGCCTACTATGAATGAACAGACTAATTACATTCATGTCTTTTCTTGGATTCGAGCCCGGGCTCTTCGGTAAAGGAGCCAGAATCACTAACCACTTTCCTGCCTGGATGACGTAGACAAATTTAGAAATAAATCAATACCTGCATAATGTTTAGGTGCAGCATAACCGTGCTGTTAATAAAACAGTTCTATTGCTAGTACTTTCGCCATCTAAGAATAATCAAGTTTGTATGGAGACACCCTCCTTAACACCATTATCTCATGACAGGCACATTGTAAAGCATAAATAAGTATTGCTATTGATAGTTATAACATTATTTTACAAAAAGGCTATATTCTAGATCATCAAATATTCACATGAAGTCAAATATGCATAATATACATCACCAGAAATCTAATTTCACTAAAAAATTAAGACATTTTTATATTAAACAAATTAAAGAGTTACATTTCCAATTCTTAGCACAGAAATGTTTCTTATTAAGAAGATGTTAATTACAAACAAATCATTAAATTAATTTTTTATCAGTTTGCTATAATATATATTAAAATATTGATTCTGTGATTATGAAACATAACTCTGTCAACGATTGATTTCAATTTCTGGGTTGTTTATGCAACGTGTTTTATTTAATATCGATAATATAGTGGAAATAAATATTCAAAACCGCCTATTGCTGTTAATTTGTTTGCGTTTGAAATGGGAATTAAATTACTCCTTGAATTACTTCTAAGTGATTTTTAGGTAAATTAGAAAAGTGACACAAAACTGCAATTTTTTATATATTTTTATTTTATTTTATTTAAATTTTTACTCCTGTAGAAGAACATGTGTGTGATAGCTCATGATATCAATACTTTCATTTAATATCTACGTGAGAATTAGATTGTAGTTTTGCCTAATTTAAAAAATTTTAATTAGTAATTTGACTAATTTGTAAATTATACTGTTATAATATAACAATACAATGTATAATGTGTCATCAATTTTCCTTTTCCCAGCTTTATAGCCATGGACAGTTATTCACTACACTGAAATTTTCACAAAAAATCAAGAGCGCTGACACGAAATGCTATGATTTCAAGCACCTCCATCTTTTCCCTTTTAATTTTTTTAACCTTGATATTTTATGAGCGTGTAATTCAATTTGTTAAATTGTTGTATCCAAAGGACGGAAATTTTGTTTTTACATAAAACGTATTCCTCAAATTCTGAAGATTAATATCTGCCTTGCTTTTTTAATACATTTTGCTTTTATTAATTTTGAAATGCAATGTGATTATTTAAAACTGTTTGCTGAGCTTCTGGAATTGAAGACTTAAGAATAGAGCTAAGCAGTCCTCAGATCTTTCTCTGTAAAGTCAGGAATTTCATTTTCCTAAAATCGTTTGATATATTTATTTAGCTATTGCATTCTAATGCTTGTTTTATTTGAATATAATTGGCGTGTCTTTAGATTTAATTGAGAGTAAAGTAAACATAACAAACAAGGTATGATAACTATTAATGAAAAATAATTTGAATTAATAAACGAAAAAAAGAAAACGAAATGATATATATGTGTATGCGTGTGTGTATATGCGTGTAAATTTCTAATGCAAACATGAAATATATAGCAAAATGCAAGCATAAAATGCCGATGTCTGCGACGGCTCGTGTGTGTTAATGCTAAATGTTTAACCGCTTGCAAGATGTGCTTTCCTCCTTTTTAAATGTTAATTAAAGTTCGTTTTAACTGTTAGCTTAAGTCCGTAATTTTTGTGCCTTTCAACTGACCTTCTGGTGGATATTAATTACAATAAATCGTTGCTATAAGCATATCAATGCTTTTATTGCCATATGAATATCTTTAACAACATGTATATACGTTGCTCGAAAAAGGGGCCAATGGCTTTGTTTCCTTGAGTCTGAAACTAAACATGTTCTAATGATAAAGCTTTCCAAATAAGGAAGAACATTTTCTTAGAGCACTCTCAGTATCTTAGAAGGAGAACAAAGTAACAAATTTTTATTTTTATTAGCACCAAGTATAACAAAATTAAATTAGTAAAATATACAATATGTTTGATAAATTAAATACAATAGCTTTAATGCCTTTGCATACTAAATTTATGGAGAGTTTTTAAATGGGATTTATTTAGATAAATCATTTCTTAGTCGTTGTCACTATGCGAAGTTGAAGATATCTCACTGACGCATTTTCAGAACTGCCAAAAACATTTTTTTACTTCTTTTCATGATTAAAGCCCGTTTTTAATGAAGCAGTGCACTTTATAGAATTTGCAGTTGGATACATGAAATTTTGCATTATTAATTGTACTAGTTAACTATGAAAACTTTGTGCATGATAATGTAGACAAAGATATAAATATTCAATCTGGCTACAATTAGAGTTTCTCCAAATAATTAAGTTGGGTAAAATTTTCATGATCATCTCTTTTTTTCATTTGTTAACGTAAATGACGTTTGAGAAGTAACCTTAAAAAACTCCCAACTTCTGATGATGATTGCTTACTAGTCCGGTGAAATAATAAACTAACAACATAAATTTACAAATATTTCATTTTTGCTATTATTTATGTATTATAACTTACAGTCCGACCCATTATGGGGGAAAAAACTGGTTTCTAAACAGATTTAGCTCACAGCATGGTCCGCTCTGTCCCATTTATCATTAAAACACTTCAGTATTCTAATCATTTCTTAGACGAAGCCTTAAGATGACAAATGTGTTGTTGTGGTTGCTAATGCTCACCTATCTGACCTATAGTCAGCTCAAACGCATGGAATTCCTCGTGGCAAGGAGCGCAAGTTGACAGCTGACGTTGGCAAGAGCTTTGAGCACCTTACAGGTGACAATGCGATTAAGCTCAGTTCCGCCTACCCCCTCCTTCCACCCCTCTTCCCCTATCACTAAGCTATCGAGAAGGCTTTCTTCTCACCGCGTATTTAGAGTGCCCCCATGCCGCAAGTGCACTATTCATTTACAAACACCCATGCCTTCGGCAGGGCAGTCAGCGACACTAACCATTATACCAGTTGGGCGACTAATTTTTGCCTTAAGTAACTGAAGCTCGGCAGTGAATTGCGTAATTAATTTTAAGCAATCTTACGCTGATTTTAGAATAATGCCCGTTGTATTAAAAATGTTTTTGTTAGCTTTTTCTTTCATTTCCTCTGGATCATTAAAATTAAAAATATGGAATCATTTTCAGAATGATAATTTAGGATAATGTATTTACATTCACCTAGTGAGTTATTCTAAATTTATAAATATTATTTAAATTAAAAAAATGCTGTGAGAAAACTATCAGTATAAATTTGCCTTTTTTGATTTTTAATATATATTTTTCATCAATTACAGCACTGCATATTAATCTATAAAAGGAATATTCAAAATATAATAGAATTCTAGAATTCGGTTGAAGAGTTTCCAGAGCTTCATTCTCTCACTTTTAGCGGCGTAATGTATTTAGATATAAGTGAATACTTATATAAAATATTTCTGTATCCTTGGTAACTGTTAATCAATTATTTTTCATTCAATACATTGACTACAATTTGAATTACTTGCTACGCAGGTATTTTCGTTAAATTCCCTTATTCAAATATTTCTAATTCTTCACAGAACAAAGACCTCTGCTTTTAGTATTTTTTACTTTATTACATTGTATCCAGCCGCTACAGTTTTGATATATTCTTGACTGCAGATTTTATTTGCAATTTCACCATTAAATTGTGAACGGTTTGGGGATGAAGCAGAGTACTTTGTTTCAAGGCAAAATTTCTTTTAAGTTGAGTTATTTTCTTCCTGGCTGCAGATGCAGAAATGTTCTAACTTAAGAATTTTAACACATCTTCTTGAAATGTTGTTGCCCTTGCATGCATTGAAAACCGCCGTAATCCAGACTTCGAATTTTCAGAGAAGATTTACCGCATGTTTGGGCGCTTACCGATATTAAAAAGTAGTGTTTTATGTACAGTTCCAAAACTCTTTCAATACCAGACAAAAGCGATAGCCACGTAGTTTAACTATAACCTATCGATTTCTAGCATATTATAACAAATGATTTTGTTTTCATACGAGCACATCTAAATTTTTGATCAAAATTCAGATATGTTTAAATTAACAAGGTATCTTCTGTAGCTGCAATTACAATATCTTTCAAAGCTGATGAACCAGTTTCCTTAAAACATAGGGGGAAATTAGGGATCGAAAAATTGGATGAGGCGGGTAAGTTTGGATATTTTATATTTTTCTGATCTTAAATGTTACTCTATATTGCCGGCAACTTTATGGGCTACGTTAATCTCAGTACAAAGTTTTATACATCTGACGTTCAATGAGATATATTTTTTTTATATTTTGTTTTTGTTTTATAAACGGGTACTTAGTTTTTGGTTAACACTACAAATGCATTTTTGTTTAGACATTGCTAAAATGAAAGGTTCATGTTGAAAAAATTTAAATTGACTACAGTTACAGAATTTGATAAAAAACAATAATCGTTCGTGAAGAAAGATGCGTGAGTTGTCTGTTCTCAATGCTCCGTCATCGCAGCGCTCCTAAGTGCTACTGTAAGATTCTTTAACCCTTTCGCCGTCCTTTCCTATCCGCGAAAATTTCTCCCCAGTGGCCCTTTGTTTTTCGCAGCGTATAATGTTGCTTTCTCTGTACATACATAACTTTCCATGCATAACTTTCGTAGTGGATGAATGTAAATGAATATTAAGTAAAATTATAAGGAAATAAAGCATAATGGAAAAGTAATAATATCTCTGCTTATTTCTAACAGCAGGATTAATTTGATAACATCTGATCCAGGCGGTTCACTCCTTCCATTTTGTTGTTGTAATCTTTTACAATTATTATTTATTTACAGTTCTTTTCCGTGTTTCAACATCAATCATAGAGTTATTATGGACTGCACTCATCAAACGTATATCCTTCTTGTCTTTCCAATTCACAACCTCATTTATTCTCTATTTCTGCTGAGTAGACGTTGAAGATCTCTCACTGTCTTGTATCTTATGTAAAATGGAGCGAATATCCATAAAACCTGGGTGGCGGGAATTAATTTAGAAATAGAATGCCTGATTAGTACTGCCCTCTAGGAGGTATTAGAACAAACAAAAATAAAAACTCAAACAATTAAACATTTAGAAAGCGTTTTAAACGTTTAAAATATTTTAAATGTAGAAGAACGCTTGAAGCGCGTTACGGCCGCCCTGCAGAAGTTTCACTTGAACGCGCTAGACGCGTTACGGACGACGAAGAGGTTAATTGCTTATTTGGTTCTTTGACTGGAATCGTTTTTGAAACTGTTACCGTAGGTTGTACTCTTTCTGAAAATGACACACTTGGGCATATGGAAGCTGTGCTTGTGGACAAAGAGATAAGCTGTTTAAAAACGGGATAGTTATGTTCAAATTAAAACATGTGGCCACGTTGGTAACTGTATTATCATTCAGCATACCAAAGAGACGAATTATGTGTGATACACAAATACTGATTATTTAGTTTCGAACTTGTTCACTTGTTTTAAGAAATGTATGCGATGCTCTAATGTGAATCGAAAATAAAAAATCTTATACCGCGTTGAATGACAAGTTCACAAAGTCGAAACAACTGCTTAGGTTCAAGAATTACGTCAAATGTCATCTGGTATTTCATACATTATTTTCAATTCATTACTTTAAGCGTCTGGATTTACAACTCCTTCGTTTTCGTCATTTTTAGTCCAAAGCGGCTTTGTTCCTGAAGGACTATTGTTTTCATTTTGCGTTTTTGCGTTGAAAACTTGAAAAGGCTGCATCACTTTTCAAATCGTGCCACCAAATACTACCGCTCTGTATTACATTTGAGGAAATTAAATAATGAAGAATCTGCATAAATGCATGTATGTTTCTCACATTGTGATAAACCAACGGTAGCTAGAACTATCCAATTTTGAATGATGCAATCCTAAGGCGAATATGGGAAGCGATTTCATATTTATTAGCGATTTCATATTTTGTAAAATTTTTAAAATTTTTTTATTCAAAATCAACGATTTAAAAGGGAGCAATGGCAACACTTTACGGGAGGGGAACATTTTTATCTCCAGCGCGCGGAATTGTGTATCGGAAATTCTAAAGATAGGCTCATTTTAAAATTATTTTGCGACATTGCTGTTGAACTGAATTTTATGGTTTAAGTGCAAAGAACATGATATTTAATAAATAAAGGTAACACATAAAACGTTAAAAAAAGTCCCTTTCGACGTAATTTAAAATCTGAAACCTTTCAATTTTTTTTAAATTATACTTTCATTGAAAACGATACATCGTCTCTTTTAGAACTAAAAGGAGAAATGCAATGAGAAGTCACATTAACCTTAATTTTTATTGTACTGTGGCTGGGGTCATTTCTTTCTGAAATGATTCCACATCCTGGGTCATTTCTAACATTAAAGCACAAACAGTTTTAAAACGGCTGCCATCCTTGATGCTTTAGATCACGATTTATTGCTCAACGCAGTGATCCCAAGCTTACGAAAAGACAGGTTCTTAAATGGATATCTTCAAGAAGATGAAGCACCATTTCATATCGATTATCTTGGCTCATCTGCAGAAGGGACAGTTTACTATCAATAAGAATATCGAGAAAATCTTATATGTCATCCGATTTAAATCCAGCTGTTATGGATAGATTTAGAATCCCATGTTTATACAAGTCAACCTGAATCTCTGCTATAACTGAAAAAGATGACTAAATGAAAGCCATGGCCTGATTAGGAAAGATATTCCATCTTCCTGTAAGTGGGATCATTTCAAAATTGCGTGATTTTATGAAATAATGCCTCATGGAAAGTATTTTGCAAACTTGCCAAACTGCGCAAAATTAGTACCTAACTAAAAAATATGTAACTGAAAAATTGAAAAGTAGAACAAATATAATGGTACTCATTTCTTTCATTCAATATAGACAAGAATTATTTCACTAAATGGATTTACGGTAAAAGAAATGTATATTAAAAATCATTTGGTTTAAAAAAATTCAATATTGTTGTGTGCGTACGGGTACGTAATGAATTGAATGCATAAGTCCGATGAAAAGTGAATAAAATTTATTCTTATCCCAAGAATAAATACAAAATTCTTAAATTTCCTCAAAGATAATTGTACAATATCTCAATATCTCACAGTAGTTATATTTTAAACTACTAAAACGTTTTACAGAACACAATTGAAAACAGAGAAAGCTAATCCGATTTCACCGCGAATTCTCTACAGTAAACAACTACAGTTTTCTAAACAACTGAATTGAGCTGTTTTCCTCCAGCTTTTATAAGCTTTTTAAATGCACGAGAACATTCTCGTATATTCTCGATTTTTCTGGACAGCAAGAGTACAATTACGAGTTATTTATTAAAACGTCAAATGCGCGTGCTCCTGTATTTTTAGTTTTTAGGCGTAGATTTCTCTTCAAATAAGTCTCGTGCTGCAATAAACGGGAATATAAAACAATTTTAATTACAAATTGTACTAAAAATATCTAAACTAAATACAAAACCGTAACAATATTTTATATTTTAGGAATATTCTAAAATATTAAATGACGTTTCTAAAAATGACTAAATGACATTTCTGTTGTCTCTATGTCTTCGTTTCTTCTGTTGTACTGATGTTTTAGGTTTAACAATAAAGAAGTGTATTGTAATTAAAGAACTTCGAAATTTAAACTTCTAAATGCGTTTTGTGATGTATTTAAGAGTAGATTCATCTAACCTAATTAAACTATTATATTTAAAATCATAGACATGGGATGGCATTTGCTACTCAAGAAAAATATTGAAATCTGCCTCCGAAATTTGTCTTCATAAATAACTTTTTTATTAGTAGTTATTAATGTCGGTGTATCTCACAGTATCGCGAATAATATTATCTGAGTATCGAAACAACAGCCTTTATTGCTTTATACTTGTCGATAATTAAATTTGTTGATAAACAATGTTTAACCGTTTTATGTAATTCTATGTATAGTAGTATGTCACATGCAAGATTTCACTATCGAACATTCAATATTCATTCTCATTTAATGAGTTTAAACGAATTTTCTTTAAAACATTGATAATTTCCTACATTAGAGAAGTCAAAATTTTTCCGACCTTTTAGCAATTGTTTCAAAATCTTTTTTAAAGGATAATCAAGTTACTAATAACAGTCTGGAAATTATTTTTAAGTCTCTTGAGAAATTCTGAGGAACGAGGAAACACCTCGTTTCTACTCGGAGAAAATGTCACTCAACCGCTTTTACTAAAAATGACTAATATTCCGGTACTTCTAATTGGAAAATAAATTTAAATGTTCAGTGGTTTATGCATTTTATCTATGCAGATATGTGCAAACGGACAAAAGCATTTATGCATAAAATCGTAAAAGCTTGTCCTTGAACTGCACTTCTGTGACTGGTATCACTTGTTTAAAGTAAAGTTAATCTAATGTAGTTTATTGACATAAACAAAATGAACACCTCGTTTAGACACGCACCACATTGCAATCCATTAATCGGCTGGTCAAGAGCATAACTTAACGAGCCAAGAGAGCAAACAATATATCAATAAAACAGCTTATGTTCCGTGATCTCGATGTATTTACACAGAACTCTGAAAAGCGAACTGGAATTCGAATATGTTGTTAAGGAAGTGTATTCCATCTGTGCTAAGGGTTAGGTGAATGAAATGGTGGCCCAGAAAATCTTCGTTTTGCAACTTTACCTTAGATAGCAAAAATATTCTGCTTATTTCATAATAACAAAAGTTCATTTAGCGTATTCTGTGTTATTACTGATAATCCACTGACAATTTTTAACTTTTATTTCGGATGTTTTTCAGAGAATTCTAACAAGGCAGTGCAACGTTTAGCTTATAAAAATCCATGAATGAGCTTAGGTATTTAAAACTCGCTTAAAAATCAGAATTTTCAAGATCACGTTTTGCAATCAAATATTTTGTTAACAGTCTTCAATTTACATTAATTTAAAAGCAAATATTTCATGGACTTCTAAAACTTTATTATTGATCTGGTGCTCAAAAATTAATTATCTTTTCAGCTAAAATTTACATTCATCTGTCTACACATATTTTTGAAATTTGCTTTTAAATTTATTTTAATTGCCCACTTTTGAACTACTGAAAAGCAAAAAGCATATAACGTTACATGTCGCAAAAATGATCTACCATTATTCAACGATATTATGATGCCATCCGAAACATTATCAAGAAATTGAATTCCTTCATCCATTGCAAGTTTAGAAAGTAGGAAATCTATTATTTAGGATTTTTTCCAGCACTTTTTTTTACTCGCATGATTTACATGAAAATGGAAATTTTGAAAAGAAAATCATTACACGATATGCGTATTGTAAGGAATGTCTTTTTAAGGTTTCCAGAACTTTGATATCTGAATTATATTCTTACATCAAATGCCGCATATAACGAGCAAAGAAATGTTCAATACTTATTATTCTGTGGAATCTGATTGGTTTAATGATAGTGCGTTGCAGGTGTCTAGCCGAGGAAGAAGTGTTCGATATTTTTCTATATAATTAGCACAAGCATAAAAAGCTGAGACATTTTACTTTTTCTATCGAAATTGGAATTTTGCGTTTTTATTACTTTTTCATTGTTAAAGAAAATCGTTCTTCGCGTTGTGAAATCTCCTCAGAACTTTCCTCTCCATTTGGAATGCCGTGCTTAAAGTTTCAATCGCTTTTCTCCTTTCTTTTCTGAAGAATGAATTGAAGAAAAGAAGAATTGACTTTTGTGTGTTTCCTTTCTCAATTACGACTTTTTTTTTTTTTAAATGATCTGAGATTTTCTCTTTCTCATAAAGTTTTAAATCTCCTTATCATAATCTGAAAGCCTTTCTTTGTTATTCTGCTGTGTTATGTCTGAGCACTGATTCCTTGCTTATGAGATAAAATTTTTACTGTCTAGAATATTTTATTTTAATAAATAATTTAGGAATGATTCAGGAGTCAAAGAAATATATCCCCATGTATAAATATCTAAGAAGCATTTAAATAAAGTATTTTCGGGTATATTTCTTAAATGTTGCTTCGTAGCTTTTAACTCCAGCTTCCAAAGCTCGGGGATTTTATTAAGAAAAAAAGAAAGCACCGTGCTTCAATAAATTAAATGCAATATGTTCCATACATTTACTTGCAAGCGCAGTAGAACTATTTTAAAACTAAAGTACGGAATCAACTGACCATATTTTAGTAACACAACTCAAATTGCGAATGCCATTGTACTACTCAACGTACCTTACCTTCAAACGTCATTGCAATATTCTAGAACAAATATTTTTAGTTGACCGATTATTTTTTAGTAACAAATTCTAAATGATTTTAAACGAATTTTCACTGGATTTAGGAACAAACTACTCATCACATTTAGGAACAAACTGCTATAATTTAAAAGTTGTTAATTTTATAGATTAATGGTTCCATTTCGAGTAACATAACTTTCAGTATTGAATATGACTACCTGGACCTACAAAACGATCAATGACAGCATCCAATCAACTTTGCTCGTAAAAATACGGAATGTTTCCTTCTTAGTTTATTAAAGTATAGCGAACATCTTACCTATTGAATGCTATTCTTGAGGGCCCCATAGGATATTTGAATTTTATTTCCAGAACTCCCCTGCCCATAGTATAGAAGCTGTTCCCTGAGAGTTTAAACTTATTTTTAGAAGTTTATTCATTCGAAATCAATGTATTTAAGGAAAAGGTAATATTTACGACCATCTAACGGAACTAACATAATTGATACTTCTACAGAAAACAGTTTTATTTCTTAATAACATTTATCAAGGTAAGGCATCAAGTAATCTATTAAATCTCTACCTTAGGCAAAAATATAACATATTTTTATAACAAGTGGCAATGACGTAAATTTTTTAAAAATTGTAAAATAACGTATTTCTACCTTCCACAAACGTATATATACAAGTAAGGGAGGTAATGTTTGGGTACAAAAGGTTCGATAGTGAGCTTTCATTGAATAAGCACAAACTAGGATCACTACAAAATGTTTTTACTATTTTTAAAATGGTCTATGCCTGTTTATAAATATTTTTGTTCTAGGTAACTCAAGCACAAGCATATGTGAAACTGCCAAACATTCCCATTTTACGTAGTTAAGCGTTCTGCGTTTATATAAATATTTGCTTGGATTTGGGGCAAAATTGGACAAATGGACTGACCATTTGATAACTGGACAACTTTACATAAGCCAATAACAGTTTTTAAAGGGGAAACGAAAGCGTTATTTTACTTGAAGCCTGTACCAGATTTTAATGTGAAACTATAATAAAATGCAATTCAGAACTTCCCAATTTTAGTGTTTAAACTGATAATTCGGAAGGAATTATTTAAAGCTCTAAAAGGTTTATGATATATATGAGAATACAGATATACTATGTAATACATATAACATTATTATTATACCAAAATACATTGTGAAATAATCCCAAACTTTCGAATTTTTTATATATGATTGAAAACAATACATTTCTTTAAAAATTAAAAGTGCTCTTGGAAATATGTCAAATACAACAAGAATAATCTCATTTAGAAAATGAGTTCTGGATACAAAGCAATTAAATGCATTAACCTTAATCCTCAATTTTGTGCCTGTTTCCCTCTTTTGTCTAATGTCTTTTCAAATAAAATTGTACTACCTCAAACTGTTATTGCCATACATTACTTCTAAATATAAATAGCGAACAAAATAGCGAATATAAAGATTATATGGAAACACTGTATGATATGCTTTATTGCGAATTCTAAAGCTATGCTGCGATTTGTTGTTAACATTTATGAGGCATAAGAAGGGAAAAGCTGATGCTAAATAAATAAACTTGAAAGGACTAATAAAAAGGGTGTCATCTTAATTCAGAAAATTCGACACTCATATCATGAACTGGGAAAAGAGTGGAACAAATGTATGGCAACACTCAACACTATGTATGTGCTCAGCAATCCATCAGTAATTCTAAATATTTATTACTTAGACAAATTTTGGGATTGTTAAGTCATTGAATTGCGACCATTACATGACGAGAGCTTATTCTATGATCGAGCCGATGTTTTCAAATGGAAGCATCATACCGGATTTGTACATGAGCACATAAAGTTATAATTGCCTATTGTACAGATTAATGAGATGACGAAATACAAGTACTATTTATAATAACCACTGAGCCATACATTTTGTAAACGTATTAGAATTTATTTACAAATCAAGCAATTTCATGTTTTACTTGATATTTTCCTTAAAGCTCGTTGTTATTTAAAACGAATTTGTGAGGCCTTGTAATCTGACTACATCAGATATTTCAGTGTTGAAAACAAAGCAAACTGATATTGATAATACAAAAAATACAAACTTCATTTCAGCAATACAACACGTTTTTCAATAATGAAACATGATCTAGCTTATATTGAATTGTTCAACTGCATTTCGGAGAAGAGCTGCTTAATTTCATTATGAACATTCAAAGAAAGCTTTTAAAATTAAAACAAAACTACATTTTGGAATAATGTTAGCTTTTAAGGAGAAACCGTATACATTTCAAGAGACAAGGAAGGTTTCTTTCCCTAATGGAAAAACAGTGAGTAGATATTTTCTAATTATAAATAATTTGTAAAATTCTGATACAAATCTTAATTCGCAAGCTTCGGCTACTTTCCTGAGATGTAGATCCGCAAGAATCAATCATATTTAATTCCTGTAGCATTCTCCTTTTAATAAGTAAATTTTTCCTAGATTTTTTTTAAATTTAAATAACACACTTCTTTAAGGCTCAAATTATTATCCGAAAAATAAACGAAAGTAAATAAAAAACTTAATCAAAACTGAATGGCAATTCCGTTCAATGTGTTTTTCTCATTTTTATTACCTACATACGTTGACAAACATTCAATTTACCATCCTATATTTGCCTTTCCATTGCGATGTAAATTAAAGTTAAAAATTTTGATATTTTGTTAGCAGGTATGGTGTTAACGTTTAATCCTGTACATCAGTATAGGAAAAAATCTTGCATCAAAATTATTTTCATTCATTATATTTGTAAACTATGAGTAAAATTACGAAATTTAGTTTTTGAAAATCTTTTCGCTTTAAGCTTGGTATGTTGAAATCAATTTTTCTTAAGATGTCTGCATTTGCTTCAAGCGTATCTTAGCGTATTTTTTACTGGGCAAAATGCCGATACAAATATAATGTTCAGAAGAAATTACTTCAATGAATGTTCTTGATAATGTTCTTTAAAAGCATTTATTAAATTTAATGCTTTTTTTCCAAGTTTTGAT
Source organism: Stegodyphus dumicola (assembly GCF_044657685.1). Taxonomy (NCBI): domain Eukaryota; kingdom Metazoa; phylum Arthropoda; class Arachnida; order Araneae; family Eresidae; genus Stegodyphus; species Stegodyphus dumicola. Next base: position 87,884,643 of record NC_140772.1, on the reverse strand, counting down.
ATTTTGATATTTGTAGCAATTAGACTTGTAGCAATTAGACTTGTACAATTATTTGTAGCAATTAGACTTGTACAATTATTTGTAGCAATTAGACTTTGTAGCAATTAGACAAAACAATTAGTCTATGAATTACTACTTAAAATAATAAAAAAAATGTTTAAAAGTTTTGTGAATCTAGCGTTATGAACCATATAATATCCTCTCACATGAACTGTTGTTTTCAGCAGCAGTTTTGTATCTAATCAAAAACACAAATCTCAGGAACTTTCGATTATGTCATTTATCACTTAAAAGATTTAAATTTGATCACTGGATGTATAAATGATTATTTCACAATCGTAGAAACCGAAATATGGAAATGAATATAATTCAGCCCCTTGTTCTTGCTGGAACTTACGATTCAGGTCCATATTCCAAAGTGACAGGTTCCACACTGAAGAGCGGCCATTTTCAGAAGATGAAATGTTATTTCACATCACTTTTTCTTTTCTTGTACAAAATACAATGCACCCTATTTTGGAGAAGAAAACCATTATTACTGTACCATACTGTTGTGACTGGACTTAACACTCGAATCACCCCCGGATAGGTTGTGGGCTCGTGGAGGGTTCTTAACGTCACTAACCTCAGACATTTCTTTTCACAAATATAATTTCGCTGAAATACGTTCAGTTTTTTTCACAGCATATGGAGACCTTCATTTCAGTGCAAATGTAAAATGCTGTGATGTATAATAACATACCTTATTCGAGAATTAGGATTCATTGTATGGCACCCTTAAACACACTTGGATGCTAGTCAGCATTAAATTAAATCTATGAAATGAAATGACAGTATTTTAAATGTACGTCGTCTCTATGTGATCGGTTTTTATTTTAGAACAAAAAGGAAATTATTCGTGTTATTGCATTTTTAATTTAAAAAAAATCAATTTGTAAAAAATTACAAAACACAAATCCTTTTACACGTTTTTCAATTCTTATGATCCTATTAAAAGTTTTATACTCAAGCTTTGTTTTTAGGTATTTAATTTTAAAGTTTGAAACATGCTTTCGAAAATGTCAGGATAATACACAAACGGAAGACCAAAATATTTAAATGTGACGGCAACAAAAAATTGACTATTAGTTTAGAGAAATGTTTCTGATGCGATTAAGCTGTCAGCTAGTTTGTGAAAGTTTGGTTTGCTCAACTAACAAGTTATTCTCAATTTGCATTTTTACTGCCCCTCCATACTTTAGTTCATGCAGTTCGTTCTTTACAGAAGATTATGAATAATTTTGGCAAGCGTAGGTTGCATAAACAAAGATATAGCGAAGGCGTAGAACCGTTTAGATCATGTTGCCAAATTTTTGACTTATTTGAATCAGCTGTTGCTGGTCGATGCAGTATGACCAGCAAACGAAGTAGCTGACCACCGAAGTAGCTGACCAAATGGCAATCTGCAATTGAAACCTTTAAACGCCTTACTATCAGCTAGAAATTGGTTTACTTCTAAATAAAATTGCTTTATGAATTCTTCGAGACGTTTTTCTACAATTAATGTCCAATCAAGTAGATTGTTAGCTTATAAATATTGTTTTAAGTTAAGATATTAAGCAGAAACTTATTAAAATCTCATTTGATTTTATTCAATGTTCTTGTTTGCATGAAAGTTGGTACTTCACTACCTTCAAGTTCACTACCTACTTAAGTTCATAGTAAGGAATTTATCGGCACTTGGTAGAATTTACGCGTAGATATGAGTTGAAATGGTTACGCCCAAATACTTCAAATTTAATGCATAAGTGTCATAAGTTTAAAAAGGTTTCTGATGTTAATATATTAAGTGTATGCAGATTATAATAAAAAAAAGTTAACACAAATTGTTTTCAAACTAGAGCTTTTATTCACAAACACTCATAGAATTCATCTTCTAGAAAATAACTTTAAGGTTTAAGAATACGCGTTTGGACAACTCATAACACTATTTGATACAAGAGCAAATTATGCTAGTGCGTTGAAAGTTTCTGCTTGACTATTAGAATGTTATCCTAAAGTAATGAAACTGAATACGAGTAACATTACCATACTTTTAACATTTATTTACTTATAAATTGCTCTTGCTAAAATGTGTTCGGCATAATACAAGATATCATAAAATTATAAATTAAAGAATGTTTCACACTAGTGAATTCTAAACTTATAGCATAAAAGACTCAATGAAAAACACAATTTATCAGAATTGATCCAATTAATTAGCTAACTGTTGTGGTGATAGTAATGTGTTAGGCTTCTTTCATTTTCATCAATTTGTTTTGTACTTCTACAGATGCATAAGCAAAAAAAAAAAATGGAAGTTCGAAATCAATCCTTTTAAGATTCAACAAAAATTACTGAACATAGAAATTGGTTGCAATAACCAGAGTGTACTTGCTTTTAACTTCATTTACAAGGCATAAAATATTCATAAAATTACCATTATTACCATCATTAAATTAATAATGAATTTAATGGTAAATTATTTTTTAATATGGTTCTTAGCACTTACCTTAACTGCCTGCCATCTCATGCCTGACAGACTGGAGATTGCTTAATTTACTTCATTTGTTCGTTATATTTTCATTCTAAATTATCTAGTGATCAATAATTTAAAATTAAAAATTTTATTTAGTTTAATTCTCTTTTAACCTTTATTGGAATTAGTAGTTATATTATTTTAATTTTATTATATTGCTTATAAATTAACTATGCAGCCAAGGCGCAGGATTCTAAAATTTGTTCTACTTTTCATTTTTGGATTATATATATTTATATCTATCTATCTATATACGAGTATATATCTATATCTATATCTATATCTATATATATCTATATCTAAATCTATATCTATATATATCTATGTATATCTATATATATATATATAGATATATTATGTACATAAATGTATTTGTGTATACTTTTTGTATTGTGTATACTTTTTGTATGTATTTGTGTATATTGCTGTGAAATTAATTTCTACTTTATTTACTGTAACGGATACAAATGGAAATTTACTGTAATGGATACAAATGGAAAGATCGATATAAACATTAGTAAACTGTGTTCCTTAAGTATGCGAAAATAATTTCGAGAAAGTAAAAAAGAAGCCTAACTCGGGAGAAAATGACATATAAAATATGAAGATAAATGCGTTTTGCATAAACAGAAGTTTCTGACGCGAGAAATGTCCTACGAGATAAAAGAGATAATTCTACCGGTAAACGCAATCTACCACGTTATTGCAACAAAGAAGTTATTCACTTAAAAAGGCGTTTTATGAAATAATGCATAATTCTAATGTAATTCTTGAACAGGAGATGCTTGACATCAGAAACATTTATAAATGATTATAAAGGGCTTAAAAAATGAATACAAAAAATATTTTTATTGAGTGATATCAAGTTGCTAGAAAAAGTACGGCGAGCGACAATGCTATAACTGTATAGAACTTGTAGGAAATGAAACATAGTTAAACACTAATGTTAAAACATTTCATATTATTTATGCATTCCGTGAAAACCACTTGCAATCATTTTGATTTATTATGAAATAATCCTCAAATAATTGTATTTGTCTGCAAAATTTATTTATTACCGAAATATTCTCTCAAATTGATGGAATATCTCATAACATACGACATTATTATCTTTCATTAACATAGACCAATCATATCTATAAGATCAACATAATTGTTTAAATGGACTGCAGAACATTCGTTTCAGAAAATGCTTTGCTATCACGAAATATAAACATTCAGTGTTGAAATTCATTAAATAAACAACATACAACAAAATCAACCTATTACAGTAATAGTAAATGATTTTATGTAAACAATGTATTCATTAATTAACAGATAAAAATGCTTTCCAAACGGGATAGTGGTTAGTGATCCTGACTGCCGTACTAAAGGATTCGAATCCGGAGGAGGCAGGTATATTTGCAAATGTTTAGTGTTTGTGCGGCATGGAGGCACTTTAAATATGCGGCGAGCCGAAAATTCTTTCCAGAGATTGATGGCAGGGAAAGAGGGGTGGGAGATACTCGGTTCCGCCCCTCCCCCCGGAATGCTCTTCGTCAAAATTTGGGAGAGAAAGTGAGCAAAGTCTTATGTCATCTGTATGGTGCTCAAGACTTTTACAACGACATGCGCAATTTTGCCACGATGAATTTCAACAGATTGTGCTGGTGTTGCTCTCAGGCAAGTGAGACAAGTCACAGCAAAAACAACAGCAGATAAAGCAGTGATAATTGTTAAGCCTGTTTAATAATTAATTGAATTATAAAAAAATAAGGAACTATTAAATGCTCGGAATAATATTTAAAGAAATAATATATGAAGCTTTCAAAATGTTTTATAAATATACATAAAGTTTAAAAATATCATCAGACAGTCACAAAAACAGGTATTATTTTTAATTTTATTTATTTATTTATCTTTTAATTTAGGAACACACATTTTGATTTTCAGTAATCGGAAGTTAATTAAATTATAAGGTAGTCTTAAAATTGGATCTAAATCTATGTTATTTTAGGGTGTAAATTAAAAAAAAAACTGAAGAAGACGAAATTCTACTTTCTGAAGTATCCAATAAAAAAGTCTTGAAATCTTCTGAAAATTTCGTAATAGCTGTCTAGTTGTCTCATACTTAAGCTGGAGATTAAATCTTCTAGTTGTCCGATATATTCCTTTTCCCCTGCTCTTCTGCATTAATTTTTTATATAGATTCTTAATCCCGTAAGAAGGGAAGTAGAATGCGTTTCAATACGTTTGTCTCCAGCGGAAATCCTTTATGCACTGTAGTAACAATTATACCATTAAATTCCCAATGATCATGGAGATGTTTGCAATTTCTTTCGTTGTCAGTTAGTTGCAATATGCAATTTTAGGACAGAAGAATAGCATTTATAGAGGTGTATGAGGCCCAGCTTTTCATTTTATATGGTTTCAATCACTACTGAGAACCTGGAATTTTTGACAATAACTGTAAAGGGAAAATGAATATTAAAATGCAAATATCCACACGGTTATATTCTTCAAATTTATGGCCATTGAATCTTTCTTTTTTAAGCGCATTTCCTCTCATTAAGGGCAAAATCCTTTTAGAATTTTTAAAGGCCATTACGCAAATTTATTCGTATCAGGAGATGTGGAAAACGTGTAGCGATCTTTCAGGGAATTCGATCGCCTGACCGTCCTACTACAAGGCGGACGTGCTTCTAGTTACACCAAGAAAGCACGGTATAAGAAGAGAAAATATCTTACAAATTTTCTTCAGAAATAAAAGGTTCACCGTCTGTAACTTTACATCTTTTATTGCAGTATTATTTTTACTGCTACAAGTAAAAGTTTCAATAGATGATTTTTATAATGCAAATATCGTACATATTTGAATTATTCTGTTTATAGAATTTTTCTCATCAGAGGAATTTATTTTTTAATCACAAGGTATAAAGTTTTGATTCTCATAAATGAGAGAAATTTAGTAGGAGGAGGCATATAATTAGAGGAACCATAATAAGCGATTTATATGCCTTCTCCAATTACATTCGTAATAATTAATTATTACGAGTTATTTTAATTATTACGAATATAATATTGAATTTAAAAGGAATAAATAAAAAAAAATGTAACAACTGAAAATGTCAATGAAAATTTTAAGTTTATTCTTCTTTGAAAATGTAGTATGGTACATGGTCCAAAAGTTTAAAAAATGTTATTAAAAAATAATGAATTCCATTTAGATTTTATGAAATCAAACAAAAAATTCTTTTAGAAATTCTGAACTAAAAGAAATTGTGCAGGTTTAATTCTAGCAAAAAGTAAATTTTAATAATTTTTCACTAATTTCAGCTAGATTACGAAATTTTCCGGAAGAAAACGTTGAAATGTTATTTGTCAGTTTCCTGAACGCAACATATGTTTAGCAATTTTAATGAAAACAATTACCTTGTTTCTAATGGTAACACAAAGAAATTGCATTAAATTCCTCAATTACTGAAATGCAGTCTGTAGAAATATTAAAAGAAAAATATTTCTGAAAATATACTCACAAAAGATTCATACGTTTTACAAGACTTCATTCGGAGTTTCAAAAAACAATGTTAAAAAATCCTTGCCAAAGGTAAATGACAGTTAATTAGACGTAAAAAATAAATCTGTCTGCTTATATCGAAATTTCATATACTCTGTTACTTTAGAAATATTTTTTGTGTCTTACGTTTTACAGGAAGCCTAAATATTTTCAGTTGATTTATCAAGTAAATTAAGCTCTTTGTACCGTTAAATAAACTCTATTATTTACTGCAAAAAATAACTAAATTTTTCTCTCAATTGAAAGGAATGAAAAATCAGAGATAATAACAGCCACTCTTCTTTCCAGCTAACAGAAGGAAGGGAAAAAAACTGGTTTTAAAAGGCTTTTATTTTGGGTTTCTGCCATCATCAATTTCGTTCCCTTTTTTAGCAGCTTCAGCGCATTTCAAATTCTTTCGAAGCCGAAGCTCAAAGCTTTAGAAATCCCCAGCTTAAATTCCCATCGAGCAAGTGTAAATGCTTCCAATTTAAATTATTTTTCAGAAGTGACAGAAATTATCGTTTTAAAAACAAACATTCTCAATTTAAAATCTTCAGAGATTACTTGATCTGAGATATCTTGATTATGCGCAAGCATACCAACCCTTTTAATATTGTTTTTTTTTTCTCGCCATCTATTTATCCGGATTGATGCATTAGTGCAATTTTATTTTTATTGCTTGTTCTTAAACAAATTGTTTTCGTTCGGAGACTTTCATAGAAATGGTATGTAATAGAAAAGAAATGCTTGTACAAAACCTTCTTCATCGCGTAAAGCGTTAATACTTTAAAAATATATATATTATTATTTACATCTTTTAAATTTTAAGATTCAATGTGTGCTATTTTATCCCAGTATTTTAACGAGGTTATCTCTTTGCTTTTGAATAGGATAAAATAAGATATCATGCAATTTAATATACTGTCAGAATTTTAAGAAAGCTGCTACTTTTATCATGGTGTTTTCCAAGCTAAGTAATATAATTATTTGTTTTCTGTGCTTTTGTTTTGATATTTTTATGCTACAATGGCAATTTTGGAAGATACATTTATATATTGAAGATAAATCCAATTTACTGTGCATTTAATGTTCTGCAATTTTTACGTAAAATGGATGAAATTTTCTTTCAAGAAACAGCTACGTAGCTTACTTTCGAAAATTTAATTTTCTGTTTCTTCATAGACTGAAACTCTAACTTAGATAAATATTTTAGCTTTAAATATGATGGTTTTTATTCACCCATTTCGAAATTCCGGAGTTGATATTCCCTAAATATGATTTAAAGTAGTTTTTCTATATAGCTTTCATATATTTTGTTTTAAATTGGGTTTTAATTTACCCACACATCTGTGAATATTAATAAAATTTATACCAGGGTTATAAAATTTAGCTGAACACAGATATCAGAAATGGATACAGATATCTGTGTAATTCTGGACTATTTTTCTTTTTTCTTTTTTTTTTTTTTTTAATTCCAAAAAATCACTCTCAGGAAGTTATTGGTTTCATTTTACTAATTTTGAGCCCTTAAAAGATTAGAAATCATGTTTTTTTTTCTAGAAATATTTGTTGTAAGCTTCATGTGCGAATAATTTAATGAAATGCATACATTGCTCTGTCTTGAATAATTAAGTCTTTATTTTTATTGTGCATAGGTCCTCCCATGGCTTCATTGCGTAGTAATATCTTAGCAGTTACATTTTTTTTTTTACTATTGGGCAACACTATCCGAACAGCTCACTTTAGATATGCTATTTTGTATTCTATATCTAATACCTGAGGGACTTATTCTTAAACTAACTGGTTCCACAAAATCTTTTATGTATCAGACTGCAAACTGAAATTTTCAGATTTTAAGATTTATTTACCTACTTATCTATTTATTGCTATTATTTTGTACTGTTGTGATGAACGCTTTTTAATCTAGTCATGTAATAAATATATTTTAATATTTACGCATAACAAAGCATTCTGCTCAGTTTGACTTAGATTACATTTGACCTTAGATTGTAGTAGAATGTCCAAAATTTGAACATAGCTTTTCTTTGTTAATAAGCTCGCAGCTGTCATATGTTTCAATCCTTTCAAAATAGAAAATGATTTAAATATCTATGAGCAATGAATAAATTGGTATGTAAAAAAGATATTACGCATAACTGATCACTAACTGAGCGTGATATTACAGCTATAATTACAGCAGGGAATGTATAGTAATAGGCTAATTCGTCACAAATCCGAGCAGAAACAAACTCTCAAATGATAAAGTGAAGTCTGCACAAAATTACTATAATTTCATTACATAATATTATAGTCTTATATTAGTTAATTAGCTTTTATGATTGTAATCTTTAGTACAACTTCTTCTTTCCGTATTCGTCTCCAGAATGAAAATTAGCTTTGAGAGTATTTAAGCTGAATGTTTGGAATCTTATTAGACAGCGTTTCTTGCAATCGCGTTTCACTGTTAGTAGTATCCTTCGGCAGCTCTAACTAAAAGATAATATATTCCGTCTCTAGGATTCTCGTTAACCGATGAGTTAAACAGCTCATTCTATTGCACGTGTATTCTTACACTAGTGATCGACGTTTGAATTTACGTGCCTGTTAGTGTTAAATTAAATTGCCACAAGCAGGAGTTTCGTCTGTAAGCCCAAGGTGTACACAAACTGTGTCTAATTTATTGTCTGAAGTAAAAAGGATATTTCAGCATTTCTTCAGTAATTTGTGAGTATTTAAGACGTAGCAATAACTCGCTATGTGTGTAGTAGGGTTGTCAGGATATTAATTAGAGACACAGTTACAATGGCAACCCTGTAATATATCTTGTATGATTTTAGTGAAACATAAAACGTTGAAACAGAAAATGAAACGGATTAAATAAACATTCGACTAATGTGGTAATGAAGAAAATTGTAAATTTTTGTATATTTACGTAAAATTTCTCTGTTTATGAAAATTTTGCTTTTATAAAGTTTCCCAAAACACGCATGACATCTAACGTATGCACGCAGATGGATTACACATTAGTGAAAAAGAAAACAAAACGGTAAGCGTGTCAAATTTTTCAGTATACAATAAGGTAAGCTTAGGTATGCGAGGGCAAGTCTGCATATTGGCTTTCACGCATTATTGAAGACTGCAAGACATATCTGGGTATATTTTTCCTACGCTGATTCGGAGCCACAATTTTCATTAGCAAGGCCTAGTGCTTCTTCATATATTTATTTATTTTCATACCTGTGAATGCGTTTAATCGTCGATCAAGATACCTTTCCTCGTCGCACATATTGCTACGATGAAGAAGATTAGTACATTCAGAATTGAATTCAATGGCAGATTCATCACGTCATTTTTCTTCACATCGCGAAGTGGAGCAAGCTGTGTATTTCGGTAAAATATAACTGGATATTTTTTCATTAGTACCGAATCCTGTAGTATTCTGACAAGATGTCTAAATTTAGTTAGTAATTTCTGCGATGTTTCAAGACTTGACGTCATTGATGTTCTGTTCCACAATGAACTCCCGAATGCCATTAGGTGCTACCTAGGTTTTTTGTGACGTGATATGTATTTAAATTTCTACTATAACATTAATATTCTGAATAAACGTATGTCTCCCAGTTGAAGATATTATTACGCTTTCGTTTTCCTACTGTACAAGGATAAGTTATTTTTTTTTCTTTTAACGAATTTTAGATTATTAAGGCACACCAAAATCAAATCTGAATATTCTCTTCTTTTCGAGTTATTTCGGCAACAATACAAAATAAATAACTATATATAAATATCGATCTTTACACAATTTACTAACAGGTTCAATACAGAATCAAAATAATGTATTATGAAAAAGAGATATTCGAATTTTCCTGAGTAATGAGCTTTAGGAACTCCTAATCCTGCATTCAGAAACTTTGAAATATTTCGATACTTGATTTATTTAAAAATCCGGAATAATAAACACAATATTTTAATACTTCTAAAGAAACATTATTTAAAATGAAAATGGAACACTATCTTAGATGACAGAGGAAAAAGGGACGAAGTGTTTTGCCGATTAATGATGAAATAGCAGTAAGAAGATAAATATCCAGCAGTGCATCACAATAAGCCACTGGTAGGCAGAAGGAGATCGAAATTTTCCGGAAAGAGATTAATCCAGGGAAGGGGAAAAAATCCGGATGTCATGGTTGGTGACAAACCGGTGGAAAGGCATCAGACCGCAGGCGAATTGCTGGACACTAAAACTGAATGTTTTTATATAGCAACTTGACGCACAAAGAATATAAACTGTCTGATTAATAGGAATATGAAAATTTACTCAAAATTATTTTGTTTATAATAGTAGTAGTTAGATCAAGCGTTTTAGAATAGGTTTTGTACTGTTAGTATAAAAAGTTCCAAAGATGCACGATTCTTGTAAACAGAAAAAAATACATTTGATTTTATATTCGTTACCTAAATTAAATTAGGTTTGCAGCCATCAGCAGGAAATATCTTATTGAAAGTGATCATAAAAAGATATAGATGGACAAACATGGGTGTAAGGATAGTTTCTCATTAGAAAATATATGCTCTTGTCCATACTAATAAATGTTTTTCCAGATGTAATAATAATAAGTAAGTATAAAAATCAATGTTAAATTATGTTTAAGAATCTTTTAACAGTTCATTAAACATTCAATGTTATGTAGATACATTAGGTACTTTTTGGAACAGGAGAGATGAAAAATAGCAACGCCTTCGCCGGGAATCAAACCGCAGACCTCTGGAATAAGTGCCCAGCATGCAGACCACCACACCACGAAGGCATGCCAAGAAGGCGGGAAAAATACCTTATATACCCCCCTTTTAAACAGTGACTGGAGGTTTTAGGGGACCCAGTCGCCAAATCCTGGGTGAGGAGAATCATCATCCAACACTCTTTTAGTTCGGGAGCAAATGTAGAGACATCAGTATTTTTTGAAAGCATGATTTGATTTTTTGATTTTGATTTGAGGATTTGAAGGAAGATGACAAATTAGCAAAGCCTTCGCAAGGAATCGAACCGCGGAGCTCTGGAATACACGCCTAGCGTGCATGCGAAGAAGGCGTGCGTGCACCGCGAAGGTATGCGAAGAAGGCGGGGAGAATACCTTATATACTACCCCTTTTAAAGGCAGAGTGGGGTTTTTAGGGAACCCAATCACCAAATCCTGGGTGGCGATGATGAATCTCCACATCGCCAAATCCTGGGTGTGGAGATTCATCATCCACCACCCTTTTAGTTTGGGCGCCACTGTACCGACATTAGGTATTTTGAAAGCAGGAAAGATGAAAAATATGCAATGTTCTTCCCGGGAATCGAATCACGGACCTCTCAATTACGCGCTAAGCGTGCAGACCACCACACCACGAAGGCACGCCAAGAAGGCGGGAGAAATACCTTATATACTCCCCCTTTTAAAGGGCTATTGGGGTTTCTAGGTGACCCAGTCGCCAAATCCTGGGTGGGGAGAATCATCATCCACCACCCTTTTTAGTTCGGGGGCCACTATAGAGACATTAGATATTTTGGAAGCAGGCAAGTTGAAAAATGAGCAACGCATTCGCCGGGAATCGAACCACGGGTCTCTGGATACGCGGCCAACGTGCAGACCACCACACCACGAAGGCATGCGAAGAAGGTGGGAGAAATACCTTATAATTAGATAAATGCTTTTTTTTTAATTGTGTCCAGATCAACTTCAAGTATAATTGATTTTAAATTAAGAATATATTTTTTTACTTGATGAGATAAACAAGAAGTTGAAAAAAAAATTTGACTTTTGGTATCAGTCTTAACACATTTATCAATACCATATGACAGACTTCATTTTAAACTGAAGTAAAAAATACATATTTAAAAAAAAATTGCATTTTTTCTCTAACGTTTTCAAGAGTTCATAGCTCATTTAAGTTGTTAAAATTGTTCTCTCCTAAATTGTAATTTTCTAATACAAGTCGTGTATTACACAATAAATATGATTTTGTAATACACATTAGAGCAAGCCACATGTTCATAAAGATGCAGAAATTTCAAAGAAAGAAAAATATCCTTTAAATTAGACTAAATTGAAACTTAACGATAACGATATCATTATAAGATTCACATTTCTGAAACTTTCAGAAGATAGTTGGAGGATCTCGTTTTCAGTAAGTAGAAGGCTACGAAGTTGTTTCTCCTCAATTTAAGAGTTCTTTCATTAACAATGTGCATTGCTCGCCAGGTCATCGCATTAACTCTTCAGCCATACTTTTGTAATACTTTTAAATTTTACTAGCAATTCAGTTAAGTACTTTTCTTCTTTATTTCTTTTTTTATCTTTGATTCACGCCACATACATAGTATCAGGCAAGAAGCACGACGAGAAATGTTTTTGAAATATTAAAAGTTAGCAGATGATAATTGTAATTCAGCCTTGTTTCATAAAAAATTATCCTGCTATTGGTAACGTCTAATGCTAAGCCAGCTATCTGCGTTAAAAAGGCAGAAAAGTATTAGTCGGAGGTCTCGTAGTGTACTGTTGGTAGGCGTTTTATTTCAAAATATTTGACTTTGATATTTGCACATTTCAAGGCACAACATCTGATTGTTACTGTCGGTAAGTATTCTCCTCTTTAAATTTTCAAATTATTTCTTTGTTAGTTAACCACCAGCAGTGTTTGAATAAAAGTTGTTGAAATGTCATTTCTGCTTGCGTAAGTTAATAGTCATTAGAGGGATACTTCGCCGACATTTGAGAAGTAACTCACAGCAAGGTAGAGAAAGAGTAAGTACTTGAGTTAGAATAAGTACTGAAATACAAAGCAAAGCTACCGAAAGCAAACGCTCATACTTGTCGTTTAGAAAGCCAAGAAAGAAGGAATATTTTTCAAAGCTTTTCTGAAGAAACTATGAAGGAATGAATATTTCGAAAAGGCTCATTGCACCTTACGGATTGCTTGAGAATAAAAAACCAAAAACGTTAACGTATATCATTAATAAACAAAAGGTTCTGTGGTGATGATTTACATTCTTTGGTATTGTCTTGGTATTATAATTTATTAAATGAGATTTAATTTGTGGTAATGCTTATACTAAAGTTGCAAGAAAGTTCAGAAAATAAGAGTAAATATATGATTTGTAGCAAGATCGCTTAATTAAATAGTCAAATATTGACTCTTTAGGCTATTACAGATTAGGCCATGTAATATCTGTTTTAAAATAATACAAAAATTAAATTTTATGCAGGCCCGTGGAGGAAAAAAAGGTATCAATAAACTAAATACATTTATAGTTTTATTTTTTAAATATATTTTATTATATAATAAGAAATTTCTACTTTACAAATAATTAAATTTTAGAAGATTGTGTGTGCATGCCGTTAAAGAAAACTTTGCGATTTTAATTCTCATACGATACTAAAATATGTCTTTTATGTTACACGTCTACAAACGGTTTAAAACTGTTATCTGAAAAAGTCTTCAAATTCAAGAACTCTTATCAAAAACTCGACGATTTACGGCCTTAAAATTCGCTTTTATTTTGCCCTTTACTTTGATAAGCTGCACTTTTTTTGAAGTTATATAAACTACGGAACGGAATACAAACAAATGGCAATAAAAATTGTGACATTGTTTCCATCATGTAAAGATTTTCTTGAAGTGCTATTCAAATATCATCTTCATCCGCATATACTTTAAAATCTTTGGATCATATTCATTGGCCAAGACTATTTACTGCTATTTAAAAGCCAATATTCCATATCATGGAATCAAATATCGCCCTCTTGTGTAAATATCATCAGAAGAATAAATAGCGATTTACTAATTAGTATATTTTTCTGAGGCAGGCATCTAAAAATTTTAATTTTAGCAAATTTACTAAAAGGTTTCAGGCGATCAAAACTAGGCTAGTTTGCGCTCTACTATATTTGTTTCATTCTGAAGCTGAAATTATACAGCCATTCTAGGGATATTCATTTGCTTAATAATTTCCCAAATTAAACTGCAAAATACGGGTACGTCATTTTTAATCTTAAATTAAGGCTTATTTTCTGCGTGTAAATGCTTAGCACAATGTTTGCGACTATGGGTACTCGTCTTTAGACTTTCAAGGAACTTAATTGAATATAAATATTTTAAATCTCATTTTTTTAAATGCGCTATTATTTTTTTATAAAAACTTATTTGTTAGAGAAAAGTAACAAAGATTGTGAGAAATAAATTTTTATTAGCGTAAATGCAGAATTTGCTGCTCAGTTTAACTATAGTTTTGATTTTTTTTAAATGGAGAATTGTCAGGAAACTCGACAAACCACAAAGTACCACAAAGCACTACATGCGTAAGAAAAAACGGCTTTTTATGAGAAATCTTCTCAGACAAACTGATTCTCATTTTCGTTTCCGAAACATCTACCACTATTACGCGACTTTTGTTATATTACGGCTGTAGTTGTAGATCATTTTTCTGAAATTCAAAAGTCAAACATTTCATTAGAATGGCGGAGCTCATACTTTCATTAGCTCTCTTATCCCCGACAACCCTGTTCAGGTTCACCATAGAAGGCAAAACGATATTGTATCCGCTAGAAAAGGATAAGTATACACACAAACAGCTAAGAATTAGTCGGATTATCATTTGCAGTTTAGACTAGCTGTCAGCTATGTGTGATATTGTTCATGGAGACTGCTGAAGAATATCAGCGGTGTAGGTTACAAAAAAGAACTAAAAGAGGTTTTTCGAGTGCATTATGAGAAACGGAATACAAGCAAATGGCAATAAAAATGTGGGATTTTTTTCCATTATGCAAAGAGATCCGAAATGCTATTGAAATATCATCTTCACCCACATAAATTATAAAGAATTGAAAGTAGAATATTTTAAATAAATATAACACATTATTTCATAAAAAAACTTAAGTAAATCAGTTTTAAGTTTGTATTTAATCTGATTCACTTGCCATAATACATAATTTAACATGAGTGTTAATTAGAAGGGTTTCAAGAAACTGGCCAGTTTTTATCATAGCTTCATAAACTTATACATTTCCTTACGTCATAAAACAGTCCAGAAAATTCATTTACATTTCGCCAGTATAGAATTTATGAAGTTCCCATTTGCTATGCAGTACTCGATAGATTGGGGTCTAGATTCTTGAACGAACCCTTTTATTGTTAGGGACATTTTATTTTAAATTTAGTGAATACATATATGGAATATGATATCTCGTTTCTCAAAAATATTTTCTGTTGATATAATTACTCTCACTATTGTCGTTATTGTTACAATTATCATTCTTCTTAAGCTAAGAAAAACTTCTACATGGACCTTTTAGAATCCCATCCATTTCAGATGTTTTTGTAGAAATCATTTCTCAATTTAGAATGATGCAGTGGAAAACATAATCTTAAGTCTTTTACGGGTGGGGATATTATTACCTCTGCAGTTCATGATAGCTGATTTCCTTAAAAAAAGCAGAAGATGGTACCCACGCATGATATACACCTCTGTTCATACCTCAAACTCTCACCAGAAGTTTCGGACTGATAGATATTACAACACTTGTTTTTTTCATGATTTTGACTAATATAAACACAATGTGCAGGATGGACGAGCTGTAAGATCAGGACAGTGTAAAGGCATAAAATCGAAATAGACATTGTCATTATTTTCCATTACGGGGCAATCGACAGTATCAGCGCCTTGTCGCTGATACTGATGTATTTTTCCGAGAAGGAGACAGTGATACGTTGAGTGAATTACATTTTTCTTTATCCAAATGTCGCCATCCCCGAGTAGTACGGTTGCCATCCTATGAGATGATAGTTTATTAGACCAGACAATGGATTTGAAAATGACAGTTATGGCATAGTAGCTAACAAAAACCAGTGACCAAAAGGCAATCAGCCATCAATCAAACATTGCAGCATTCAGAAGTGCCTGCGGCGCCCCTCCAAAAAAACCTAATAAAAAATTTTTAAAAAATTGTAAATTAAAATAAATAAATTTAAAATATAAATTTAATAAATTTGATTTAATTACTATATTTATTTTTTCATTTTGATATTCCAGGTCCCCATCGGCCAAACGGAAACTTCACAGTCGGTCCCCAGAGGCTGACACCGGCTAAATGCACCGCCGGTCCCAACGGACCGAAGCCGTACTCAGCATGTTAAACGAAAATTTTAACAATATTCTACAGTTAGCAAGAGAATTAAACATATTTGTTGAACATGATAGACTCTAGAATAACATGGGCGCCGTATCCATTAGCCATTGGCAAAGTGTAGACAAGGCAATTAGAACGAAAGTATCTATTAAACAAGGAGGAAATAACTTTAACCAAATTACGCAATATCGAGCTTTTGCCGTATTCCCAGGCAAACTGAGCCCGGATTCGTCGGCATGTTTACCAAACTTTGTTAGCAATAAAAACGATTCGGCCAGTTTTATACATTACAGTTTGCGATATAGATACATATGTATTGCGAAAATGTATGTAAGATATATATTGCTAAGATTTTTTCCCTTTTAGAGCACATTCAAATTTTATTTTTTCAATTTAATTGAAAATAAGGAAAAATGCCCCAACGCCGAATTTTATTTGTTTAAAATAATCTCATTGAGAGCAAACGTTTCGTAATGATGAATTCAATTTTAGTTGCATTAAGGATTTGAATTTTACTCTCTCTATCAGGTAAGATGGAAATGAAATCATAATTGAAATAAGCAGTGAAGATGCAAACTAGAGCATGGAATTGAACTTTCAATTATACTTACTACGCAAATATTGGAAACATATCCACTCACATATAAAAGATGAAACATGAAAGGATAGTGCTAAAGCAATCAGAATTAGTAAATTGCTTCTTCATTTTTTAAGCTGAATGTCAGGCGAATGCATTCAGTTCAAATCTTTCTCAAAAACGCAAAATAAGATCAGCAGTGTAATTTTGTTTCGTGTTGCTTTGTCTTCATTTCGCATAATCTGCATATCTTTTTTGGAAAGGAACTAAGAAAAGATGCAGCGAAAGACAAAATCTGAAATGGATTAAAAATGCATATTTTACAGCTGTTGCCATTTCTTGTATCTTCTTCATATATCATTACTTATTGCATTAAATATTTCATGCGTAGAAAATTCATTTTAACCGACAGAAATTAAATGGAATCTGCACTTTTCGCTGTTATTGACTCACTTAGTGGATATAGAGGCCTGAATTGTATATGTGCGAATGCACTTGGAAGTATCTATTTTTTATGTTTCGCGATTTTTTTTCCTTAACCCAGAGAACGGAAATTTTTGTCTGAGTTACTGCCTCTGATTATTTATTTTTTCGTCTCACTACACAAAACATAAATAAAAAATAATTAAAAAATTTTCTCGAAAAGAGAATGTTATTTGATACCAGCATGATTCTAATTTAGTTAGCATAATTTTCATATTCTAGATATGAAGCAAAATGAAAAAATATTTTTATGCGTAATACTTTCATCATAAAATTTTCTTGCATAAAGAGCAGTTTATTTAGAAGTTTGTTTAAAAGCCGCATAGAAATTTTAGAAAATAATTTCTAATCCATTATGTAAATCTATTATGCTTCTTGCAGTAAATTATAAAGCACTTTTATTTTTCTTGTCTAGGTCGACTTTGTATCATGGATTGAAGAGGGCTCACAGAATTCCGCCAACAGTGATAATATGACACCCTCCAGCTAAAGACTATGTTTTAATCAATAAATCCGGATAAGTATTTTATGGTATTTGCCTCTCTTTTCTTTCTAGCTCACGCTTTAATAATTTTTCGACTGACGAATTTCAATAACCTTTCTTTGCTTAAACACTACAGTAATAAATATTCAAATCACCTCAATATTGAACCTCGATTCAAATTTCAGACATGATAAAATATACACTCAGAACAAGAATTTTGACATGTGTCATTGGCAACCGCAAACAACTTTCAGAGTAAGCTCTGTTGCCTGAAGCGTAGGCTCTCGTAATTTCCACTCAACATGACAATTTGGTAGTCTGTGGTGGACACCGTAGGCAAAGTGGAAATTGTCCAGCCGCACTAATTATAACTAGCCTTCACAGCGTCCACAAGTGGCACCGCCAGGCGTTGTTGTGTTTAATGCTGCGTTGCATAACTCTGCGCCTGTTGTGGGCAAGAAGTTCATTAGACGTAGGATATTCAGAAAGTAACGTTTAAGAATTAAAAAAAAAAAAAAAAAAAAAAAAAAACAAATGAAAGTATTTTTTTATTGCTTACATTTGAAAGGCACATTATTCAGCTATTTTTCTACATAATCGCCGTAAAAATTAAGACACTTATCATAATGGTACACGAGCTTATTACTTGCATCGTTATAGAAAGTTCCTGCCTGAGACTTCAACCATGCAACGGACACCTGCATGCAGTTCCTCGTCATCGTCGAAGTGCTGTGTTGCAAGCCACGCACACACAAATGTCTCACAAGTGACTAACTTTACCCAAGTCTCGTCTTCTGTTACGACACGATCGAAAAGTGATTCACTGTTAGTGGTACGCCTAGAGAAATGTCAAAGTTGCTGCCATGCGCTGCTTTTTGTGTTCTTCTGACAAGAGTTTTGGTACCCATCCTGGCACAAAACTTGTGATAGCCTAGATCTTGAGTCACAGCACCAAACAACAATGTTCCTGAAATTTGAGGAAACTCCGTAATTGTAAGTGGTGGATTTCGTGAATCTTTCACCGATTTTCTCTGCGAGTTCACATGTGCTTTATTTCTCACCACGACATTTCAGTTTTAAACTGCGAAGTTTTTGAATCGCTTTATTTTCGACGATGATGTTTTGAACTACTATGTTTTATAAATGCGATGTTTTCAATGTGAATGTAGTATATCAGTGTAGCTTTTAACATTATGGGATTTCGCCTGTCTGTTTTTTTATTCGTTTTTGCTTACATCCGTATTGGGTATTTGTCGCTTGGACAATTATCATACTGTTTTTTTTTGGAGTTTCTCCGGTGCTTTCATCCGGTGGACTTTTATCTTGTCACCTCTCATAACACCTTATCACACTTTAGCACTACTTTTTAACAGTTGAATAGGCAACAAGGAACTTACCGGGGATGCAAATCTTAATATAGTCTTTCCACATAACTTACAGGTACATTACGACTCATAATAGGCAGCTGCAATACCGCAAGGCTACGCTTCTATTCTTGTTCTGGTATTACGGGCGCATGCGAAATATCACACTTTGCACTTTTTTCTTTCACATTTTTATTCGGAACTGTTTCTAGGTGATTATAATCGGGAGTTTCTGTAGCTTCCGTTGTGAAAGCATTAATGTCTTCATAAATTAATGCGGACTAAAGTGTTAAACAATTATTAAACAAAGCTGAGAAACATTTTGTCGGTCGCTAATTGAAGAGTGATAACTACACAAAAGCTAGGGGGAAAGCTGTATACTCCAAAAACTCCAAACATCTGGATTAATTAGCTGTTTGAAAACATAACGTGTACGATTATAAAACGAATTTCGGATTATATTTCTTCTGCTGCCCAGCTATGCAGTTTTTGCTTTGCAAAAGAGGGAATTACGTTAGGACTAGTTACATTTCACTTAAATGAAAATTACACTGATAAAAATATGCTATTTTAATTTCCGTAGAATAAATACGAATTTTTCTGCGTACCTAAACAATTAACTTATTTTCATTGTTCGATTAAATAAGTCAATTACATTTTTTAATTTTCCTTTGCATAGACGTTAAACTTTTACGTGCAGTCTTGATTTTACTTTTTGCATATTTTGTAGTAAAATAAAAAATTAAGTTCATCTTTTAATTTCAGCCAAATAAATTGTTCAATCAATTTATTCTCAAATAAAATCAAACTAAGAATTTAGCATTTTACTGTCATCATGTATATCTTTTGATCGCAGTGTGAAGAACCTGAGTCTGATCGCGCCCTATATCAAGATACTTTTATTGTAAACTGTATCAACCCAAATAACTTCTTTTTTGTTTAGCTTTAAATTTCATAAAACTGGTTTTATAAATTAAGAAAAAAGGGATGAAATACCTTGCTCTAGTAAGCAAATTTAGTGAGCGATCGAAACTAGAAAAAATTAGTTATAAATAAAAGTATTAAAAAAGATAGTTATAATATGTATTTTGGTAAATTAGCATAAATGAAAAGTACCCAAGTTGTTTTTACTTCTTAAATTCTTAATAATAATATATACTTATCTTTAATAAGTATATTAATGATAAATTAATGTTAAAGATAAGTATATGTTATAAAATAAAACAAAAAAAGACAACGAGAAAAATAAATTGAATTTAATGAAAACTCTACTAATTCCACTCTTAGAATAATAAATGTATAAAAAAATCATAATTTTTTTAATAATCAATTGAAATTTTTATTTCCGCTTGAGATTTAATATTGAGTTTGATGCATCAGAACTCGACCAGATATTGATCGTAGTTTCTCGATTATGATATGACCGATAACATGCTTAAATGTGTTGTGTTCCTTTGCTTCTCATAAGACGACACTCAACAATGCAACAAGTAAGTAATAAATTTTGAATGATTACATGGAATAATTGATACACATTAATCTCTTAAGTATAAGATGAAATTAAGGTTTTTCTTACAGGGTATTTAAATCCAAATACACGAAGTTCATAAGAGCATACATTCTAAAATTATAAATGCATGTTTTACACTACAGCTTTTGAAAATAAGAAGTGAAACATTCCTTAATTTATGACAAGATGTCGGAATCAACCTTTCATCTAGTTACACAAAAGCACCAGTTTTGCCATAAGAATACTTCTGCTAGACCACTGCAAACGAATATCAAGTGTATTGAGTACATGTAACCAACAATATTAGAAAGGAAAATTATGGTTATGTCGGCAGTTGTTTTATTCTACTTATCCAGTGCTTCTAGAAGAGGATGAGTTTAGTCTAGGTTTTCTTTGCTCTGGTTTATTTAATTATGGCAAAGCACTCGAGTACTATCTACCTAGAGGGAAGTATGCCTTCGTAAATGCCTTCTAAGGGAAAATGGCTCGTATAGCGGGTACACATGGGGAAAACCACAAAAATGCACATACAGCCAGCCAGTTAGTGGGATTTCTACCTCGAACCGAACTACAAATGGCTGCTGGTAGACCAGTTTAGTCCAGAATGAATACAAGCATGAATCTTTACCAATCATCATATGCGACATTCATCTTTCTTCTTACTACCAGTGTTATATTTTTGTTCCGGAAAACTATGTCATCTAAAATGTTAGGGAGTCATTTTAATTCAACTAAGTTTTTAAAGCTCATTAAATGGGAAAAATCTGTAAATTTACTGAAAATTGATTTTTAGATTTATTATTCCGAATTAAATGAATGAAATCAGGAACGAAATTTATTATCCTGAATTCAAAACTTCGGAGTTGCCTGTGGAAAGCTTAAAAAGTCTATATAAAACAGATTGTATAAATGATGAACTTAACCTAATTATAATGATATTTCAAGAATAAATTATTAGTAAGATGCAGTACATACTTGTAAATAATGATAAAACTCAAAATTGCAAGAGATTTTTCATTGAAGGGAAGTTATTCAGCAGCTAGTTTTAATTCATGGATTTCAGGGAAATTTCCAAATTCTTTCCAAATATAATGAAAAGAAATGTAGACGAACATAAAATGAGTTAGGTAAATAAAACTAAACTTAAAAGGCACATTTACGTGGAAATGAATGCGATAAATGCAAAACATAAAAACTTGCAACATTTCTTTTTAAAAATAAAATAGAAAAAATTATTTCAAGAAATATATAAAAACCTTCCGCTGAAGTCATCTACTGCAAGGCCGAAGGAAGAAACTACCTTTTTGGATAAAATATTTATGATAAAAATTTCTGAATGCATCTGTTAGGGAAGAAATTGATTAATCGCTAAGAAGTGACAGTGTTACATAGATTTTATAAGTTGATTTTGGTAAGCCATTAGGAGCTCGGAAACAAGATTTTGCGATAAATAAGATCCTCACCGGAAAATGAACCTAGATCTCCAAATTTTCTTCAAGAAAATGAATGGGTTATATTATTTAATTACTTTCAGCTCAATAGAAATGATCACATAATATGCACTTAATGAAAAAAGTTAACCATTACCATTAAACACAACAATTTTGAAAAGATACTCCTAAATTTAAAATACCAATTAAACATAAAATGCAGTATTAATTATTTGAAAACACAGAAGAAAACAAAAATTTAATACACATACTATGTAGGAAAGAAAAACGAATTCATGTGCGCATATATAGTGATCACGAATAATCATATATAAACTATATAACTATATTAATGTTTATTTATTATTACACGGTAACAAATGGATAATACTCTAGAAATTTTGTTAGATGGGTGTTCTGAAGCGATGCAAATAAAACTACCTTTTCTTCCGTAAATGCAATAATATCCATGGCATTCATTCACAAGAAGCAAACTTCAGGAGGTAAGATAACAAAAATTCCAACAAAAACAAACGTTATCTGAAGCTTTTGCTAAGCCAGGAATAAACGACGAACACGATTATACCAAGGCTTAACGTAGATTGCTAACAACTAAGCATAATCCCAAACTTCTAATACAAGATTTTGCTTTTCGTGCTCCATCGGCTATCTGGCACACTGGAAAACTGCATTCTTCGGTAAACTCTATTAGCAAAAGAGATACAGGCAAGCAGGGGCAAAGGAAAGAGATGGGGCAGGAGAATGTCCAGTAACTAGTTTTACGTAAGTGGCACAGGATGGTATGCACTCCAAGGAACCTTCATTCGATTGATAGGAGAAAAATTGGTGGATGTTGGACCAAATTAATCCGCTTAACAGAATGGAACCAAAGGACTCTGGCGATAATCGGTGTATCGCAGAACGAAATGATAGTCATTGAAGAAAGTCTTTATAAATGGTTATAATAAATGGTTAACAATAAAAAGAGTTAACGCATAAACACAACAAAATTAAGTATAATTTATTATTTTAAGACTTGAAAATACTTTTTTTGCATAATACAAAACCATTAGTATTTATGTCTTTATGAGAAATTTAGCTCGATTGGCTTTAATGTCTAAGAGCAAATCATGCTTGTCAGCGGCAAATTCTTTAATGCTACATAAAACATACTTTTTAAAAGCTAATACAGGTAAATAAAAATTTTATTCGTAATTAGGTAACTAAAAACGCAAAAGTATTTCAATATGACCCAATTAATATATGCTTCAGAGATCTGGACGCTAACACAAAAGAATCAAACTTATTGACAACACCGAAAAGAAAGATTATAAGAAGAACATTTAGTGTAATAAAATTCGATAATACCTTAAGAAAATTATTACTCATGAATTGTATAGAGACAGTAGATATTAATATTATACAATATACTAAGCTTATAGAATGGGTTTTGTTGTATACACATTATCAGAATGAACAGAGAAAAATCAATTACCATTTAAACCTTTAGTCAAGCCATTTGAGCCTTTATTCAAAGGGAACACAAATTATTGAAAACGTAGGCTGATATAACTAAGGACGCTAGAAAGAATTTTATGCCTAAATATATTCCAAACCTGGAAATTTTGGCCAAAAGGAAAACACCCTAGATGAGCGCTTCGAAGAAAGCTCTGGTCCAATATGGGCCATAGTTTGACGGCTTAAATTATATATAATAAAGAAATTAAATACATATTGTGTTAATATTTTTTCGTTCAATATTTTATTTGATACATTTTAACTTATGAACATTTCTAATAATTTCTAATGAATATGAACTTAGTTTAGCAAAGATTGGATAAATTTTAAAATTTTAACTTAAAGTGTTATTTCAAATATGCCCAATTTGCATAAATCTCTTGCCACAAACCTGGAATTGCAAGACACATGAAACATGTAATTAGCGTTCTTGAAATGGCAGATTTGATCTATCTGCCCATATCATCTTAAATAATATTATGTAGGAAGTCGTTGCAGTATAAATTTCTAATAATTTAATTTTGTAAATTTGAAATAAATACGATATTGAACAAACACATCAGAGGTTTTAGTCTCTTCGTCTCTAACGCCCATATTATTATTTTAGATGAATTTTGCTATAATGAATTAATTTATATGTCTACTAAAATATTTATTTCTATTTAATAAATTACAAATGTCGTATGCGTTCAATGATTTTTTTCGAAACGTTACTTTCAATCTCAAATATAATTAAGAAATATTTTAATCAACCTCTTATTCATATGTCATAGTTACAAGTAATACAGATAATCCATTTATCAAATATCCAGTTAAGCTTGTGTGTAATATATCTTTTCCTTAGGTATTTATTGAAAATTTTATTGCTTGAATATGAAATTAAGAATATCGGTAATTTTTCTATGTAGTTATACAAGTATTTACAAGAAAATTATATTGGTATAAATTGAACATGAATTACGGCTCAACAGCAGAAAGAGATGTGATGAATAAGGTTTAAATTCACATATCACAGCAAAATGAGTCACGCTGATTTTTCATTCCTGAATATCAGAAGTTATCTTTACACAATACTATATGTATATATACGTATATATACTACTACTACAGATCATTCACTTAAAGCACACGTTATTAATATCGCACCAAATGCTGTGAAATTAATTAATTAAAAATGAAAAATATACAGAATTAATACCAAACAACAGCGGTAAACTGTGGAATAGAAAAGCCCGAATTAAAAATTATTTCTTTTGAAGCAAAACTTCGAAAACAAAACTGAAGGAAAAGTTAATTAAACCAAAATTAAAACAGTAACTGTTAAAGATTAAATGATACATAATAGTTGATAATTCACTGGTGTTTTAACAGACAGATAAAATTATCAACAATACGATGAAAGGATTATCAGCAAAATTACATTTATTAATTAGACAGAAAAAAAGACATAATGTCAAAATTTTGAAGCAAGTGAGAAAAAATTCTTTAAATAATTGGTAAGTTGGCATACCAGAGAAATTATTACGGTAGAAGTTATTAGAAATAAGAAAGCTGAAAAAAACAAAATTACATAAAGGGAATAATTTCCTAAATTATATAAATGAGGAAAACAAAAATAACACAACAGTAAAAAAAGTAAAAAGTTAAAGGTAACAATAAATTTCCAAATTTTATTTTAGACTTAAGTAAGGAAGTATCCAATAAGCAAACCCGAAGCGAAGAACAAAACACATTGTCAGATACAAGAATAATAGAAGCATTTTTCAGAACCAGAGGAAGTAAAAGTTAAATTCAATATGCAGTACATAAAACAGAAGCTTCAAATAAACGAAAATAGATAAAAAGCTAGAAAGATAATTGTAACAAAACAATATCCTATAATATTAAGAAAGATATAATAAAAAATACATTTTTTCAAGTATCAGGCAAAGCTTAAATTAAGAAATCATAAGAGTTGCATGAGGTGATAAAAAACTGTGAAATGGAAAAATAATTATCTCTTAAGTTCCCAGACAGGAATTTAAACAACTCATACCCAACATTTACAAGTGTAAAAGAAAGTACAAAGTGAGAAAAATTCGAGTTGTTGGAAAAACAAGTGATGAGTTGTAGAAGTACTTCTTTAGTAAAAATGATAAATAATTATTTTCTTTTAATTAATAAATAAAAAACATATTTTTAATATTAAACTGGGACACACTCAAAGGAGAAATGCGAAATTTTTAGTTAGATTGATGATTCACTACTCTATGTAGTATATTCTTTCTTCAAATTGCGTGACAATTAATAACAAATTAGGAGATGTATCCTTACGAAATACAACTGCATTTGTTTTGCCGGTAGTAACGAGAAACTGTTAAGCTAAGCAATACTTCTAGCAAATGGACCTGCAGCTGACTATAAATATTTTCTAGTACAGTGTTATATAATTGTTTTCTAGAATGATAAATTAGTTTTTTATGCTTTTCAATAACCTGTCAATAGAAATCGCAATTAAATGTATTGTTCTCAATTACTTTCTTTCCATAAGAAAACGCACCTGTGTCTTATTAGGCATTTAATTCATTGGTTCTGTTTAGCTGAAACAAAAAATAGGATAAATGAGAGGTTTTTCGAGAGATCGAGGATGAGACAGCAGCTACGACACACTGGGTTTTTCTGTGATTATTATTGATGCGTTATTGGACTCCCAGTTAGTTGGATACCGCTGCACCACAACTATTTATTGTTTCCTTATTCCCCCTTTTTTTCTCTTGGCAACAGCATTTGTTACTTTATCGATATATCAGAATTATTTTATTGTGCGATACCAGTACCCCAGGTAGCGAAAGTCATAAGAATAGAAAGCACTTGTTTCACTACGAAAGCAACCAAAGAAATGAGACTGATTCTTTCAATGGTTAACATTAACTGTGTCTCTAACACGAAATCATCTAGCAGAATTTCTAATTACGCAATGCATTGTATGCACATCTATTATTAACATTTTGTATATTTCTTTATAAAATGAATATTTTCAATTTTGTGTCAAAATATCAGATTTTTGTTGTAACAAAAAAGTGAAAACCCAAATCATGTTTAGTTTGCTTCATCCTATAAGTTGAATACGATGTTGTTTCTAACTGTGAACGCTTAAATTAACAGCAATTTACAGAATACATAAAAATAATTTATTTAACAAAAAAAATATTATGGGTTTTAAAAGCTTAAAATTGAAGAGAAATTTGAGTATAAATACAAGTTTTTACCAATTTAATCAAAGAAAACACCATATATGTTGAACATTATGCTTTGCATAAATGGTGATTTTCTAATATCCATATTTGTAATTCGAAACATCTATTTGTCAGTTATGCTTCTAAGTAAAACATATTTCAGCTGCATATTCAGAGCTAATTTTATGACATACAGAGCTTCGAAATTTCAAATGGAAGGAAAAAAAAAAGCATATTTTTAATTGCGATATATTATTTCTTTTAGGAATATATATATAATAACATTATACCTTTAAGTAAATCTTGAACAAATGATCATTTTCTGTGAAAATTTGTTTACTTGTCTTTTCCCATTTTTTGTCTCGAGTCCGCGAGTAGAAAATGACACAAAATGATGTTTCTTAACTTACAGTATCAGGTAAGTGGACTGTGATAAACCTAAATGTTTGCTTTCCAAGCGTATGATTCAAGAGTTTGAAAAATTATAGAGTAAATACTTACAAAACAACAATTATGATCGGATAATAGAGATTTCTTTCGTACAGTTTTGTTTCAAATCGATTACACTCAACCTTAAATGAAGAGAAGAGAGAAAGGTAAGAGCTGAGAACAAAATTATAGGAGAAAAGTCTAGCGTGTGCCACTTACAGAACAATCTTGGGACTCATTTATTTTAGAAATATTTTGAAAGATTACTTGCATTTATTTCTCTAAAGATACCAAGAATTACATGCTCATTCACAAATCAAGCGTGTAGCAACACTTACGGAATTTTTTATATTCATAAGTTCCTAACATTAAATTTTCTAGAAGTGCGTGTTTAAAGTTTTTTTTTTCCCATGTATTCAAATATTGTCCAGTCCGTTTGCATAGAGAAAGTTTTTATTTTATTACTGCATTTCAAATAATTTTAAAATTACTTGTATTTCTTCAAATACAGTCTTTTGAAATATGCTAAACTAAACGCACTTTTTCTCAAACTGGGAAATGCAATTTTTTCAATTAAATTCTGCATAAAGAACGCAGCAATTCTTTTAAGTTATCGGGTAAATCAAAGCCTATAAATAGCCAACGTGAACGGAAAATTGACCAGCAGCATATACGATGACCCGCATCTGTAGCGAATGAAAGCCTGTTAGATGTAGGAACTTTTCGCTCGGAAGCTGCGGAAGGCTAGTAATACTTCGTAGTGATCCAGCGTGGAGAGCTGTTAAGTTATTACTTAAAGCTCTCCATGTTGTTAAAAACGCTTATTCCGCTTCTTCTGCGCACGCCGGGATTCGAAACATAGATATTTCGATTATCAACTAGGCATTATATCAACTATGGCACGATAGAATGCAGGGAAGAAAGCAATGATTCCTTATATTCTCACTTACTAAAAGGATGATTGCGGAGAAAGGACTCACTCGGCCAAATCAGGGTGGTTTACAAGCAAAGCACCATGGTAGAGACTTATTAGGTTTTACGAAGTAACTGGGGTGAAAAATCACTGATTCCGTTGCTGGGACTTGCCGCATGAATCTTCTGAGTATTAACTGCGCGTGGTACCGGGTACTTATTTCCTATGTATTTCTTTTCCATATTATTTAGTGATATGTGTATGGCTTTTCTTTTCTATGTTTTTAGTGATCTTTGCATGGTATTTCTTTTTTATGTTATTTAGTGATCTGTGCTGCCACGTAGTGTTCAAATGAGTTACCACACATGTTTAATGAGGCTTAAGTTATGTTAGCGGGTTGGATTTAACAAATCCCTAATATTCTTCGAATTTATATCCTAAAGGAAAGATGGAACATCTATACTTTGGATTATTGTTCATTCAATATAAACTAGAACCATATGCATCTCTATAATACCTCACCTACTGAATCAGAATGACGTATCTATAAATTGTAAATGTTACTGTATGATTAATAACTCACATGACTGTGACATGACAAAAGCCGAAGCAAGGCAAACGTTTCTCAAGCAACTGCTTTGCAGTTGTTTTGTCACATTTAAAAAAGCAGGAACTACCTGCGACCTGTGTAAGCCGTTTCTCCTGCCAAATATATGCTTCTCAGTGATCCGTTTAAGATGGTATGTCAGGAGAGGAGATGAGATATCTTCATCATGATTGTTGCTTTGCAACTAATTGCTAACCTCAGCTTGTTAACCTGTTCATTTGCAGTTTTCCATTTGTGAGCTGGAATCCAGTATAGAACAAGACAGTTATGACAAAGAGTTTGCAACTTCAGGTGACAAATATTATGCACGTCTTCTGCTACATGACCGCAACATGGCTTAGTGGCTAAATTCCAAGTTATTTAAATCATGATATTCAGCGATTACAGCGATTGGTAGATTACAGCAAGTGAAGTTTTTTTTTTTTTTCGCTTTGAAAAGGCACTTAAATTAATCGAGTCTACGTGTTAACAAACACTGAACGGTGTTGTTCTCTGAGAGATGAATCACTACTAATAGCATTTCCGACTTGGATTAATCAGTGTACATTACAACATCATTTTCAATACTGATACATACATACTATGAAATTAATATATTCTGTTTTAATTTTCATAGTCTGTATGTACATATGTCTGGTGCCAGGGGTCACGTGATCTCTCCAGGTTTATAATATATGCAATGCAAACATCATTTTCTAGTATCATGTCTAAAGACGATAATACTGAAACTAGAGTTGTCTTTCGTTATGCGGTGCACTGTGCAAATAGCGATCAGATGAAGACGCCGCAGAGAATTAAGTCTGGTTCATATGAATGCTATGCTCAATCATAACAAACTGAAGCCTGCAAACTGAAAACCTGTAAAACGCAACATGCCACGTTGGCTTTCAGTCCTTTCAAAACAGATGTGGAGGTGCCCTGAATTGGGGAGTTAGAGCATTTTTCATTTTATACAATGAATATGACGCAGTCATCTAAGCCAACGTTTTAAAATTTTTCAGAGATATTTCATTTGTATGGCAAATATTTTTCTGTAGAATCTGACGCCGGGGTTATTTCTTGAAGTATCGTTGTGTCCGATTACATAGGCCTAAGTTTTAATGGTCCATCTTTGAAAGGAGTACCGGATTTCTGAATCTCACTTTTCAAGGTTGCTGCTTCTGGCCGCTATTAAAAGAAAGTCGTCAGTGTGGGTACTTAGTTGTCTTCGTTTCTTTTGATTCACCACAGTTCTGAAAACGGTATTAGCAACTATATTGTTATAGGGTTAGATCAAAGCAAGAGCTCGGTAGACAACTCTTGGGGTATATCATTTACTATTTTGGAGCTACATAATGATACTCATTATACGTACCCTAAATAACTATAAAGGATTTCTACGAATGTGCTTAGATATCCTATTTGAGATCAAACTATGACTATGTGACTTTTCTGCCATATTGATTCGAAGGCCTCTTTGATAAAAATTTCTATCTCAAGTGACTGGTTGTCCGCTTTTTGTTTTCAGGTCGGGTATGGGGTCGGGTTTCAGCTATTGAGGTCGGGTATATAGCCGCTTTTTGTTTTCAGGTCGGGTATGGGGTCGGGTTTCAGCTATTCAGGTCGGGTATATAGCCTGTTCAGAAACCTTATTGCTTTAGATGCATTGTGTCAGGTCTTTCGAGAATATAATCCAAGCATAATAATCAACACTAAGGGTTTACTGATTACCGTGGAATGTATATTGGTCAATATGCTAAGGATATAAATTTGCTGGTGTTTAGAAAAAGGATCACACTACGACTAGTTTGGCACCGATGGAAAAGTGATGTATTCTATTTCAAGCAGACAGAAATGCGAACAAAAGCTTGTGAAATGCATTGTGCATTATCTTGAGCCTAGAAAGTTTCACTCCATCCAGACCTAGTGCTCATTTGTAACCAATGCATGGATTATATTATGGATCTTAGATGAAGAGAATGGTTAGCCGATCAGAGCCTAATACGTGTTCCTAGATGTTAGGTAGGAATCTACTTCTTGCTTATTTTTGTAAAAATCAAGGAGACGTTCTTGAGCGTACTGTCGGAAGTTTGAATCCAAAATAACAGCGAGAGTTTCTATGCTGGATCAGGCAGTTAGCAACAGAGACATTGTTTAAGAACTGAGCAAACGGCTTTGTTGCACTCAATTATAAACTCTGCTCTTACGTGTCAGACACCCTCAGTTATCATTGTTCACCACTTGGTTGTAGGATAGCTTGGGTAAGTTTTGCGGTTACATAAAAATGCTTGGTACAATGCTCTGTGAAGGAGTACATCGTACCTATGCAAAATAGGCAACAGCAAAGATTTATCTAATTGCAATAAAGATCATATTGTTGTACACAAATGGCTGTGTGAAAGCATTTAGGAAACTACCAGTCTCCTCTTTTGTTAATGTTATGCAATAGTTAGTACATATCATAGATTATTGCTAGCATGTGAATTAGCTAGTCGAAGAAAACAAGAACTATTGATTTTTGACTAAATAATGACGTAAATAATGAACATTTACATATCTCCTTTATTTTCGAAATGCAACGTCATTACAGATTATGTGTATGTGAAAAGTTCAGCTAAAAGTTTGAATCATAATACCTCAAATTTTTTTTAACTTAAAAATGCTACATCAAACATTTTAACAGTTAAGACAGAAATTAATGTTTATGAAATAGATAAGTTTAGGAATAAGAATTAAATACAAAAGATATTGCGCATTCACTTTCAGTTTCTTTTTAATGAAGAACGTTACTTAATTCTAATTAAGAATTGGCATCCTCCTTTGCGTTAGAAGAAAGAAAAAAATGAACCAGAAATGTGAATTCGAAACTGAGGATTTCTTTTGAAAATAAGAAAAAAATTTAAAGATGCGTCTTCAAGCTGGATAAGCATGAAATGAGCTAGGAATGCTAGGAATGAGCTGGTACATACAGAACATTTAGCACAATTTTCAATGTTATTCGTGGAACTACGGAACCATTTCTCCATTTGTGTGCCTATGTTCACTGCACTTCATCCACAGGACGTATGCTGTGAGCAAGCAGAGATGGCAGTTAAGCAACTGAGCAATGCAAGAGAGTCGTTTGGAGAAATTAATCACTTTTCTTTCATCATGGGGACGGCCGAGATCAAGGGCGATATGTACCGACGAATATATTCTCGCTCGATTGCGCTTTTGGAAACGATCAGAATCTTTTTAAAAGTATTATGGTGAAGGGAGCGTTTTCGTGGAGTACGCTTGGCTCCATTGCCATTGTGCCTAAAGATCTCAATACATTCATTAACTTAAACATCCTGGGCGACTGTTTATATTCCTTCGGTTATATGTTTATGCGTTTTATAGTGCGTTGTTTCACAAGCGAGATCTTTAAAGTTATACGTTATATATCTCTATTTGCAGTCACTTATTTAAATGGGTAGTTTCATTCAAATAGTATATGCTTAACTTAGCGGTAGCTAGTCTTGTATTATGCTATTATTTATTCCTGTTATACTTTTTATTCTTAATTATACTAATATATCGGAATAAAGGAATATTAATTTTACAGCAATATCATCAAATTTCTACTGTAAAATTAATACTTTTGTTTAACATCAACTCAAAAATTAGTTCGAATACAATTGATACATATTATGGTGTTCTGAGTAAATACTAAAGATCAACTTAATTTTAAGTTGCATAAAAATGTGATCATTTTATACGTAAATAATGAACATTTACATATCTCCTTTATTTTCGAAATGCAACGTCATTACAGATTATGTGTATGTGAAAAGTTCAGCTAAAAGTTTGAATCATAATAACTCAAATTTTTTTTAACTTAAAAATGCTACATCAAACATTTTAACAGTTAAGACAGAAATTAATGTTTATGAAATAGATAAGTTTAGGAATAAGAATTAAATATAAAAGATATTGCGCATTCACTTTCAGTTTCTTTTTAATGAAGAATGTTACTTAATTCTAATTAAGAATTGGCATCCTCCTTTGCGTTAGAAGAAAGAAAAAAATGAACCAGAAATGTGAATTCGAAACTGAGGATTTCTTTTGAAAATAAGAAAAAAATTTAAAGATGCGTCTTCAAGCTGGATAAGCATGAAAGATCGCACTTGAGAAAACTTCTGACAGTGCGAGAAATGTTTCTTTAAATTTATGATGCACTTGTCTTAAGGAAAAGTGATTTAAAAGAAAAGAGGGATTCTTGTAAGTTTGAAACCTCTTTTTGAAAACAGTAAACTAGAATTTATTCAATATTAAAAGGGAAGCAGATTCGTGATGTGAAAGAATTTGTTAAAAATTATTTAGCAGATTATTTAAATAAAATATTTTTATTTGACAGTGTCAAATGTATATATTTCTTTTTTATATCTGCTTCTCAATGCCCTGACAAGAGGACTGCACGTTATATCTTTTATCTAATCACAGAAAGAGAAAGCCAGTGTAATAAAAATGGATCAATATGACTACTAGCGAAACAAAAAGTAAATTTAGTATTGTTTGAAAAACTAATATTGCTCTCAAAATGCGTCTAAAAAGACTATGAAATAAATTCATGACTATACAAAAAGAAAAATTGAAATTAAACTTACAATTATTGAAAAACCAAATAAAATACCACTTCATTTCAGTTCCGTTAATAATAAATAAAGGAATAATAAACCACAAGACTCGTAATTTATCTCTTTCGTCTTCAAAGAGGGCAATATTTCGCTAATGGTAGGCATTTTTTTTCTAGTGGTGGTCACTTGCCTATTCGACAATAGCCACTCTTAAAGCCCGAAGACGTGGCCATTTCATAGTGCAGATACCTAATTGGCGACCACTGTTGCCTCCTATGAAGAGACGAACAAGTTACAACCATGTCTTCTTCGGGATTCGAACCCGGGCACTTTGGTAGGGCAGTCGGTTCTCCTAACCACTATACCGTCTGGACGGCCAGTGGTAATATATTTGCTAGCTAAGCATTTGTCGACCATTACACTCAAATCCATTGATCGTTTACTTACCTCACCAACGAAGGCAATGCTGAAGGGGCTCGATAATGAGCAGCCGATGCGAAGAATCTAAGTGCAAAGAAGTAGGTAAGGTAAGACAAACACAAGCCTTAACACGGGACTCGAGCTCAAATCCTTTGTTTTGTAAATGTAGCCGACTTCCAGTAACGACTGTGCCGTCTACTGCAGCTCATCCGAGGGCATTCTTGACATCTTGATGATGATTCTTGACAAGAGTTTGTAGGGTTTATATTTATTTTAACTAACATTTATTTTAAGTTTAAACTATCTTTCCTGTCAAGCCTTACTTTCCCCTGGAACTGCCAATGCCAGAATATGTAAATTTGAGTAGAACGCGCAAGGATTCAAATTATCAGCGGAAGTATTCTGATTTAAATAGAGAGGAAACAAGTTCGGTGTGTGATATTCTTACTTAGCGAGCGCGGAGGTAGTTAGCGAGAATTGAAGAACCCCGCGTTGCGGCCTATGTGCTTGGCGGGAAGTAGTGGTAATCGTTCCAGTGAGCTTCAAGTCTGCTGAATTAGCAGCGGTATTGTAAAACACGGTGAGTTAGTTATTTTAGAGAGCCTCGTAGTTAGAATCTTGTCTTTACTTTCTTTTCAGGTTATTATTTTTATTTGACTGCCAAGTTGGCACAGTCTGTAAGCGTCAAGAGGACGCAACTGTAACTTATTACGTTGAATAAAAAGGGACTTAAACCCTTCACAAGGCTCTATCTTTTATACAAGTTTTCACAGTCACCTCTTGGTTGCGTGCAAGTTGGAGGCGCGCAACGTTATATTGGCGCCCGAACAATTATCGAACTGAAATGGCCGAAAATTGGATGGAAGCCGCTGGACAACACCAAGAAATGACAACTCAGTTAGAAGGATTTGGATACCTGGTCCAGACTTTGAGAGCATCAATCAAGCCAAACGTCCATTTCGACGGAAAACATTCGGTGGCGGTATTTTTAGAAGGTCTAGAAAACCACTTTCAGCTCTACCCTGTCCCTGAAAGACAAAAAGTTGCCATCGCCACATCAGCACTAAGAGGACAGGCCGCGCTATGGTGGAAAAATATAGGCAAATTTCTTCTAGGTGAATTTGGAAGCCCGACGTATACATTTGAAAATTTCAAAAAATCGTTAGTAAAGGCCTTCCCCATAGTGAAAGATCGCGCACGGCTGGAAGCCGAAATATATAGTTTCTATCAACGGGATACAGCACAATTGACGGACTTTATTTTACGAAAAATCAAGCTAACGGATATGCTGTATGGAAAAAAACCCGATGCGGAGATAATTGAAATAATATTACCAAGATTGTTACCCGCTGTCCAAGACTACTTTGAAATTAGAAACCCAAGCACATTGCAGGAAATCAAAGGAGTAGTCTTATATCTTAAGAACGAGAGAGGGGAAATCTGTAAAGCAAGTCCCGACCAGGTGAAAAAATACTATAATCCAAATGATTTTGAAATCCTTAAAAGTTTCTTGCAGGACTCAAGTCTAAACGAAGGTTCAGAGACTACAACAACTATTCCACCACCCAAGAAACAGAGAACTGAAGAGAGACCTAGCACTTCTACAACCCGGACGTTGGAATCAAAAAGAAAAAATGATTTTCAAACTCCGGCGTTTAAGAAAACAAAAATACAGATGAACCGGGTAAAGAAACCGTGGTAAAGAGAAAAACACCACCTACAAAGGATAGCAGGAGAAATTACACATCAAGGAGAACGCGCACACGGCCACAGAGTCAGGGGCCAGCAAGGCCGCCGTTCCGGAAACTGAAACGCCAACAGGAAGCACAAAAATACGAGGAACAGAAGAAATTCAAGAAGGACTCCAGACCGGAGGACGTCAAGACCATCCGTCCCAGGGAGAAGCGGAAAGGCCAACAACCAGACGATTACTCCGCCAAGAGGCCAGCATGTAGAGGACGCAAAAGAAAAAGCAACGTGGACGACACTCGGAGATCAATAAGGAGAAGATTGACATCCATGAAACCTCTAACTTGGGATCAATTTTGCCAAAAACGGATGACGGAGTTTCAAGCAGCGAAAACTCAAAGATAAGTTAAAACCTTCTATAATTTTTTTTCTCTCTTTTGTTCCGAAATGTTATGCATAAGTACGAAGTTCTATGTTTTGACGAAAATCAATATGTCTCGGTTGAGACTTAGTTTGTTTTACTTTATTTAACTAAGGCAAATGTATTATTTTCTTTAAGTGTAAAAGCTAAAAACAAGCATTTTCTGTTGGTCGAAAGACTAATTCTGTTATGTTAAAGCCAAAATTTGGCCGAAGATAAAAATAACTTCGTATTCTTGTATTAATAAGAATTTTACTTTCAGTGCCGCCAGCTTGGCGAAGAATGAGTAAAGTAAAAATTTATTTTCTCTTATTCATTTTATGGTAAATTGTAAAAAGCCTATGTATTAAAAATTTGTAAATGTATGTAAATCCTTGAAGGTTATGTAAAAGTAGAATTTAGTCTAGAAGCATAAAATTGTAGATGCTAAAAGTGAATGCTTAAAAGCAATGAAGTCAAAATTTAATTATTAAACTGTAAAGTCATGCTTTAGAGCGAAAGCCTGCATGTTTAAAGATGAATGAGGGGGAAGTTAGAATGAATGTGTTTTGTAGGGTTCTCCACCTACATTTGAATTTTTAAGAATATTAAAGTAGCTCATTGAGTTGTAGAATGTCGAGTAAGGTGTGTCTATTTGGTTGTTGAATTCTAACAAATCATGGTGGTTAGGGGAAGTGTTGTAAGACTAAAACACGAATATTCCCGTTTGACACCACACACGGTGGAGAGCCAGGGTAAAGTTAAATTAATGCTTGAAAAATTGAATGAATGTGAAGTAAGCAATAACTAAGAAAAACGAATCGTTTAAAAACAAAAATTTATTGTGTCAAGAAAGTGTAAATTATAAAGTATGTAGAAAGATACTGATACTTATTCCTTTCAGATGCTGGAAGGAAAGACCAAGATTGATTGATGAAGTCCAGGAAAAGTTGCTGTAAGAAGAAAGCTTTGTAATGAGCAACAGAATTTTAGTATATAATTGTTACATAAGATTTTTTTTTTTTGTGTAAACGAGGTTCTCGCCAGTTAGTTCAGAATTAGATAAACTTACAACAGGTCGTTTGTAGGATCTGCTTCCAAGTTTTCCAAATTCTGGCAGCGGCAAATGTAGGGTTTATATTTATTTTAACTAACATTTATTTTAAGTTTAAACTATCTTCCTGTCAAGCCTTACTTTCCCCTGGAACTGCCAATGCCAGAATATGTAAATTTGAGTAGAACGCGCAAGGATTCAAATTATCAGAGGAAGTATTCTGATTTAAATAGAGAGGAAACAAGTTCGGTGTGTGATATTCTTACTTAGCGAGCGCGGAGGTAGTTAGCGAGAATTGAAGAACCCTGCGTTGCGGCCTATGTGCTTGGCGGGAAGTAGTGGTAATCGTTCCAGTGAGCTTCAAGTCTGCTGAATTAGCAGCGGTATTGTAAAACACGGTGAGTTAGTTATTATAGAGAGCCTCGTAGTTAGAATCTTGTCTTTACTTTCTTTTCAGGTTATTATTTTTATTTGACTGCCAAGTTGGCACAGTCTGTAAGCGTCAAGAGGCCGCAATTGTAATTTATTACGTTGAATAAAAATGGACTTAAACCCTTCACAAGGCTCTATCTTTTATACAAGTTTTCACAGTCACCTCTTGGTTGCGTGCAAGTTGGAGGCGCGCAACGTTATAAGTTGTTACATTTGTATTATTCCCGCTGAAAACGCCTTTTAGTGTAACTCAGTAGAATCCTCTAAGAACCCAGCAGTTGAAATTTAACAAATTTATATTTCTCGAAACGAAAAGGAAATTGAGATTTGAGGAGAGTAGAAAGCAAAAACCTGAAGGAAGTACGTGTATCAAGTAGCTAGTTTGAAAAAATAATCTGTCTTTGCTCGTTAAATTAAGGAAATCCTGTGTAACATTTGTTATATTTTCTCATATTTTTAGTTGCATATATTCGATATTTGTAAATTTCATCCTCTTCAATGAAATCCTTGATTTTTATAAAACTACATATCACCATACTGAAGCTGAAGTGTACAGTTTCATTTACTTTTAATCAAAAATACTTCATCATTTCGAATTCGAAATAAATGAATAATTCGTTTGATGAAATGTTAGCTAAGTACATACAAAATATTCTGGATATAGAGTGCGATAGAAATTCGAAATCTTTTGGACGAATAATGTGAAGTGCTTTCATATAAAGAAACTGGAGCATGTTACAAATCTGTAAAAATTAAAAGAAACTGGAGCATGTCATTTTACTCGTCTTGCTTGCCCTAACTATTAACAAATTTGACATCATGTTGTTCTTTAAGCTTTGTTGATACGGAAGTGTCAGAATGCTTAGCGCCTTATAACATAAAATATTTGAGTAATTGACTAGTCAAATGTAAATCTATTATAATCTTGAATCACAAGAGCAAATTTCTTAAACGAACTTATTAATGTTACTCGGGAATAATGTGTTGCTTCTAAAGAAATGTATTAAAACATTTATTCGAATTATCATATGATTCTCTTTACTTTATAAAAATATTGCAGCAATTTTTTTTTAATTTTCTTTATCTTGGCAGGGATTTCTTGTTCTGTATCTCTAAATGTTTCCTGTTTTTATTTAACACTAGAAGAGCCGAAATTCAGACTAACCGAAAACCGCCATTGGGGGTCAATTTGACCCTCATAAGAAATGTAAGTAGAAACACAGTAAATGATTGAAATAATGCTGAAATGACCACATAAAAGAGTTTTTAGATGTTTTTATTTATTTTTTATACTTAAGAATTTTTTTCGTGCAATTAGTGCAAATTAGCACACAATAGCTTTCAATGTAATATTACAAAAACAAAAACAAAATCTATGAAAAGCAAACAAAAGATACAAATGCAAAAAGTGGAAAATAGAACATAGCAAAAATTACAAAAGAACATAAATTGGGAATAAACACACAATGTTTTCCAAAGTTTATTATACATTACCGCAGGTGATACAATATGAACGCTTGACAGTGACAGCAACACATTTACCACAAATTGGTTTCTGACATCCCTCACAGCTGACAACAGTCTTGTTTTGTCCCTTGCAACTTTGAAATGCACATTTCTTTCGTTAAGTGTCTGTATTTGAGCAATGGGGAGCATCTGTTGCGTAGTGCACCAACTCGTAGTTCTTCCACGAGTGCAAGAATAAATTCTCGACGGGAAATAGAGGTGCCCAAGGATTCTTTGAATGTAATCCAAGCATTGAGTGCAGCAATGTCAAGGACGTTGTAAAAATTATGTACAAGCCACCTGCGACTTCCACTACTTGTACTATATTTCCTCAGCATCTGATCTGCGACATCAACGCCACATTTCGTACTGTTGTAGTAAGTGACAGTGTTCGGGTTTTTCTTTATGCTGTCGTCAACAAACACATTACTGTGCATCGTGCTCAGAATCACGACATTCTTTTTGCTCTTGCACCTATATATTGTGAGTGTTTTGTCTCCATTTTTCAGTACAAAAGATGAATATCGTGCCGAAGAAGTGTCAAGAGCAATAGGGGGTAATTCTTGCTTATTCAGACGCATCGTCCCGACAATTGTGGTTGTTTTCGCAGAAAGTTCATTTGCAAGTTTCACAGAAGTAAAAAAATTGTCAGTTGTGACATTGAGTCCGGAGTTTAGATGTGGTTGGAGTAATTTGAGAACTACACTTTCCCCAAGTTGTAAATTAGTTGGTCGTT
This sequence comes from Stegodyphus dumicola, assembly GCF_044657685.1. Lineage (NCBI taxonomy): Eukaryota > Metazoa > Arthropoda > Arachnida > Araneae > Eresidae > Stegodyphus > Stegodyphus dumicola. Next base: position 87,845,035 of record NC_140772.1, on the reverse strand, counting down.
CTTCATCCTTGCCCAGATAAGGATAACCATTCAAAACATATTTGGATGTTACATCAGTTGCTAGCCAGAATTTGATGCCAAACTTGTCCGGCTTATTCGCCATGTACTGGATAAATCTACATCTTGATTTACAAGGCAACAATTGTTTATCAACGGTTATTTCTGGTCTAGGATTATAGCATAAATAACATTGTTCCACAAATCATCTGCACAAAGTTTTGAATGGTCTAGTGCTCCACGAGCATACATGATGGCAAAAAGGCATAAAGTTCTTCCAGAGTAACATGCCAGTTACTATCATCTCTAAGTTCGTGTCGTGCCTCAGCAACTGTACATGATTGAATGTGTTTCACCATTGATTCACTCACCATCAAACGCCACGCTGTAGCAGGATTTGTTCCTATATTACGACGAGCAAACGACGTTGGTCCACTTGCAGTGGCTACAATATTTTGAGCTGGTATGCGACCTGAAGTGGAAGCTGCTAAGGTTCATAGGGGTCCAGAGAATACCTCTGAATGAGGTATACTTCTCATTACTCCTGCCAGCAACGTTGTTGCCTCGTCCTTGACCACGACCACGTCCGCGTTCACGTCAGCTTCCGGCTTCCCACATAGGGATCACATTTCCAGAATTGTCCTCGACATCACTATCACTGCTTTCAGAGAGCGACGCATTCTGCAAGTTCACATCAACGTTAAAATCTTCATCACTGCTATCATCACCACTTATATCTGATTCCAACTGTTCAAGGAGGGCAAGGCACTCTTGTGTACTCAATCCTCTTCCTCTTGGCATTGCAATGGAGAGAGAATACTAACTAAGTTGTTCCGTTCTGGATTTTATTTTTCTCCCCTGAGTCATCGCGATAAGAGCTGCGTTATTCCCAATGCGCAGAAAACGAAAACGTGGCATCGGGAATTCGAAAACGGACTTTCGCTTAAAAATATGTCGTTTCGCTTAAAAATGACCCAGTTGGCTGTTTTAGATATATCTGCGATTATTTATTTAAATAATTAACATAGAAATATGAAAAATTGGCAAACTTGGAAACATTTTAGAAAAAGTAAAAAAATATCATCTTCGAAGCTCAGCTGAATGTTTAAAAAAAAAAGACGCGGGAAATTGGAAAAAAAGGTCAAAATGACCCCAACGGCACTTCTAGTGTTAAACATAATTAACACTAAACTATCAAGCAGTAAAATTGTAAGCAATTAATATAGAGTTTTCCCTAAAATCTCGATTGCGTGCTGATTTATCGTATTATGAATAACAGTGTATAATCTAAGTTAACAAAAGCAAGAAAATTCATGTCCATTTCTTTGCTTCCATTTTTATTTAAAATTTAACTTTTTCCGCTGCGATTTTGTGGGCGAAAGTTTGATTTTCAGTTGAATTCAGCTAAATGTCAAAACGTAAAAATGGCACAAATGCTCCTTCCTAATTTTTTTATCATTTCCAGTGCGAAAATTAATTAGAGTTATTTTAAGAGCAGAGATGCAGAATTTCGGACAGACGCTGAATAGACAGCGCAAGAAGTTATAGCCGACACGAATTTTCCATCAAATGTTTTAAAATACTTTCTTGCTATAAAGAAACAGCTGATATTCAAACAAGAAAGCAAAAGGATGATCAAGGAAATTCTCTATTGATGACTTTAGACTTCTTCCGTTAAAAAGACAGAAAGTAAATAGTATGCTAATTGATATAGGGGATCAATCAAAAGATAAGTAAAATGCGGGAACATTCTAGTCTCATGTATCAAGCAGCCAATGTCAAAAATCATTACTTGATTTAGAAGGAAATTATTATTACATAAGTGGAATTTTAAAAAGGACTGCAACTTGTTAAACAATGGGTACTGAATGGTTAGGTGACATATGAAAGTTTTCCTCAGGCATCAGTATAAATTTGAAATAATGTAAAAAATGCAATATGTTAGGCGAAGAATTAAGGAAAGGTATAATCAGGAGTCTACATGATTCTACAGAACATAATGAAAAATGAAAATAGCAGCTTTAATAACTGCCTGATATTTACTTTAAGGAAATGGCTAATTGCTTAGAATTCAGAAAATCTATCATTAAATTTTTACTTAGTAAATTGGTTTTATTTTAATAATCAAGATTTGCTTATAAGTACAATAATTCCAAAAGTACATCTATAAGCTGTAAAAAAAAGGGAAAGCTAAACAATCAAATAGCTGGATATTTTAAATCTCGCCCGTTCCACCACAGAACTCAAATCTGAGTTTATTGAATACATCTTTGAAAACTGAAAAAAATTCGAATTTGAATTAAGATGCATAGTTTGGAAGCAGTTACAACAAATTTGCTAAATTTTCTATTAAAGTATGATTTATTTCGTACAAAAGACTGATATGATTATACATTACTCAGAGTTTAGTAAGGATAATTATATTGCAATGCAACTTAAATGGGAAAGCATATATATAACAGAAGGTATAGTTTCTACTCTAGTTAATGAAGCCTTTTTTTTTTTTTTTCGTTCTGCAATCTGTCTTGAATTCTGTAATCTGTCTTCGCAAATTCTAACATGCTAAAAGGCGTCCAAGATGGAATTGAAGTAAGTTTTAACATGATAAAAGGAGATGTGTTTCTTTCAAAAAAGATACTCTTAATAACATTAGTGGGACAATTATTTTTACGAAGCTACTACAGTTCTTATATAGTGATTTTTATGCGATAATTTTTATATCTTTTGCTTGCATCGGGATTAATCATACATTCCTCATATCTCTTATGAAGAAATTTCGATTTAATAATAAAAATTATCAACATGCATTTTATAAATGTTTCTATTACTAACGGAAGATTTATACAGCGCCTAACAAGTAAAACGACTCGTCGTAATATCATGGTATATTGCGTTTTGGGGACGACAATTAAACTATTTTCAGCTTTGTGCTACTAGATGGCGTGTTGGGTTGGGGCATGTGACTTGCAGGGCATGTGTAAGGCAGCTGCAGCCGCAGCCAACGAAACCCATCCACATCAGTTGAGAAATAGGCCTTGTTGTGTAAAATGGGGTGAGTGCGTGATAATGCCGTATTCGATACCAGAGCGTGTTGCCATTGTTCAGTTCATATTCAAAATATATTCATATTCATATTGGTATTCATATTCAAAACATTACATTTCATTTTATGTGTTGACTTTGCTTAATCATTGATTACGTTCATCTTCTGATGTCTCATGAAGGAACGGGCCGGTTCTATGTGCCGCACTCTGTATTTTGGTATAGAAAACATTTGATGGTTTCCTTTCTAACTTTTAAGTCATTTTGTTTTACTTTACGTTGTATTAGACTACCAGTTTCGAGTTGTTTCGAGTAGAGAAATTGGGTTACGTTTGCATTAGGCTGCTAGACAATGTGTTACTTTGTACTAGACTACATGTTAGACAATGTGTTGCATTGTATTAGGCTATGTGTTCGGGAATGCGTTACGTTGTGGTAGGCTACAAGATTACATATATGATATAATTTATGCTGTTTGGAGTATTGCCAATTTAAAGGTGTTGCCACTTTAGTGGACAAAATTTATTTAGTTTATCATTTCAGTTATAAAGAAAATTTGCTTAATAAAATTATATTTTAAAAGAAATGTACATACATCATCTCAGTAATTTATATCTTTATTTCTCTTCCCAATGACAGTCGCAAATACGTTTATAGATATTTTACTTCTGACAATTGCAACAGTAACCATTGTGAGTTTCAGCAGTCCTTAGACACTCAATGTATTCAGCAACCAGTTGAACCATCCGCAGCCTCTTTGTTGCTTCACCAAGTGAAACAGTCTAAAGCTCATATTAACTTATCAGCACCTTGCCATTTACTGCAGATTTCACCATCTTTTCCACGTTTTTCCCAAGTATCAATAACGGCAACTCGCGAGCAATAGATTACAGTAACACTTCAGAATTTTACATGTGTAAGCTTTGGGTCACCTAAATTACTTAACCTAGTAATACTTTCTATTATATACAGGTGGCAATCAACACATCGATGCCTCAGTATGCTCAGTAGCCGTTATACAACATTTTTACCTTCAGCCATTTATTTGTCATTTACATCATTCCCGCCAAGAGCGTTCTCAAAGCGCAAGGATGGTAGTAATATTTTAGCTGATCAGGTATTTGTTTACATTAACCTGTAGTTAATATTACCTCAATTTATTGTAATTCGAAAAAACATATTGCAAAAAACCTGACAAAAAACGATGATGGCCATGTTGTTTTCGAGCCATGGTCATAAGAATAAATAGAAACTTGTAGAGGGAAATAAAACTTGAAAAAAATATTGAAAACGTAATGCAGCATGTAAGGAATTAGATAAACAATAAAACTAGGTATAACTGGCATAAAACTGCTATAGTAACGGATCGCCTAATCAACGGTGTTTCGGTATATGGGAAGAAGGTACTAGTAATCAAAGGTTTTACTTAAACATTTAACTATAAATTATTTTATTGAGAACCCTGGAAAACCTTTCTTAAATACTAAGCGCCATAATCAAATCGTGTGTAACTGAGTCTTTTTCTGTTAGACTTTGTTTCTAATTGAGATTTCTTTCTTCTTAAATTCGAAGACTTTCTTCCTAAACGATTATCCATTTAAAACGTTTCCTCACTAACGTAGTTAATAAAAGGTATTAGCGACGTCGAACATTGTAATTGGGTACAGAGTAATACTTTGCGTACACTTGGGAACGATTTCCTCAATAATGTTCATGAAAAAAAAATAATTTGTGATAGGCAAACGAACCTGTGTCGAATTACATTATACGTGGAATTATTAGAAATATATTTTCATTAATTACAATAATAGTGCAAATGTGTTAGAGTTATCATCGGTTTATATTATAAATGAAATGCTATTTTGATTTCATTATTTAAAAGTATGATAATAAACGAAGATATGATACTTTAAGAGCTGCGTTTATTTCTCTTTGTAGCATTGACTACATGAGAAGCTGTGCGGAAGGTAAATGGCATATATTATGTTTCGCATTTTCGCACTAAAGACGAGTATAAGATAAAAGGTATCTTAGAGTGACATTTAATTCAAGCATATTGGAAATATTCCACAAATTAGGTTTCTAATATAAAAAACTGCTATTATAATGGCAGTGAATACATATTTCAGGAAAATTGTGCAGAAATAAAATGTCATGTAAATAATATATAGATAATTTTAAGTTGATAGAAACCTTACGGCTATAAAATTATAGGAAACTTGTAATCTGGCAGAAATAAAGAGTAATTTAGAAGAAAAGTCATCACCGCAACACTTTAATTATTAAAGCATCTATCATGAACCTGGTAGACACGAAAGACTAATCAATAAGGAGAAAAAAGTCTCAAGCCCACACGAAAAGAAATTAAACCCAAGAAAGTATCTAGTTTGCCATCGGTTAGACGAAGAGCAAAAAGAATGCTCCCTCCATCAGGAATAAATCTTTATTAAGAGCAAACAAGAGCTTGCGATTAAAATACCAAGCTACATATTAATCGTCTTATATTTAAGTATGTAAAAAATGAAGCACTGCACAAATCACGTTCAATACACCGTTTGAATTTATTCATCCTTTATTCTTCAGCAGCTCTACATACATCCCTTATACCTTTTGAATAATTTCAGTTGTGTTTTGGGTGAGTAATTAATGCAATTAACATTTTATGTTTTTGATAATGACTTCCAATTTATTAATTACATTTTATCTTAGACGTCTTAACAGCGATCTCTTAAAATCTGTTAACACTTATATTTCTCATTTCGTATACAAACTGCATATAGTTTGTAGCTGGAATTAGCTATTAACATTGAGAAAATTTTCTATATGCCATGATGCGCAATTTATTGACTGCATTTCTTCTTTAATATGTGTTCATTTGTTAAATTCCATTAATACTTCTACGGCAAAGGGAAGAACAAGATTTCGAAAATAATATTAACCAGTCGTACCACAACATAAGCATAAATTATAATTTTAACGGAAGGCCCATCATAAGCATATGATTAATAAAGGGTATGAAATGGATTCTAGTAATCAAATAAACATTTCTGTGGAAATATCTTATGCATTGCGAATTAACAATAGATCAAAAGAATTTAGCTTTACTCCAAATCCATATTTCCCGACAAACACGAAAATTAACGAATGATATTTCAAATTTAATTTCCGTAAAATGCTTTTCAAATCTTTATACGGAAATATTCTAAAATAATTATCATATCTCCTCAGATTTTGTAAATTACTGTAGTATGCGAAATATTGAACTTTCTAAGCTGGTATTCGCGCGAATTCAAGTTAAAGTGTATAAGGATTTGAGGAATTATATGCTAATTCGTAAATAATTCCTATGTTTAAAAAAAAAAAAAAAAAAAAAAAAAAAAAGCAATTTTTGAACTGGCAGTCTTACTACTTTGCGGGCCCACCAGCGGCCAAGCCATAAAGTCACTAAACACTGGTAGTTCGGTCTGAGATTCAAATCCAAGCGAAAGGGAGAGACTGCATTGGCCCGTTCGTGTTTTTCCTCATGTGTTTCGTGTATATGAGGAAGTTTCCCTCGTTTTCCAGGAAGGAAACTCTCTCCTTAGACAGATAGCCGAGTGCATTGCCGGGATTAAATAAACCAAAACAAATTTACCACTTCGCAGTAAAAAAGCATACAAGGTCCTAAGCCAAATAAAATCTTGGCAGTACGTTTTTCCATGAGTGTATATCAGAAAACTGAAACACGCATGCTTTGCCATCTTATTTTATTAACAAATGAAAAAGTCCTATTTTTTTCAATAAGTGTGTTTATTTTATCAGTCACTCTGGAAACTGCAAAATATCTACTTTTATACGCTTTATAACACTGTTGCAGTGCAAAACCATTGCCATACGTATTCATGATGATATATGATGCTTTTAGAACTATGCTTATTACTTACTGAACAACCACAAAGTATTTAAAAATTCTTCTTATGTGCTTTTGGTGTTGCAGCGGCGGTTTTCTTTTATATACGGCATCCAATGATTCCGTATTTGACTGCAATTAAGCTATAAATATAAAGCTGTAATCAAAGTGATCCGCTTCATATTATGCATATATCTTTTATTTCAATATGATCATAAGAAACCAATTGTAATTTCGGGCATATTAACGTCGAAATAAAACACTCGTAACATATACGGTTCCTGATTAAATTATATGAATGGCAGTTTTGCTTTGTTTAAAATGCAACTGGTAAAAACACATATACGTAGTTAAAAGCTGCATTTTTCCAATCTGCAATATCATTGGTACATTCCAAAATCGCATGATAACTGTAATCTATATTGCAATAAAATTCTGCTTAAACACATTGATATGCGAGCGGCAAAGTTCCAATATTTCTATTCTCTTCTGTAATTATATTACCCTTTCATGAAATCCTATCATTTGCACGGAAATTCCAAACTACTTTGCGAGACACGCGAGGCCAAAGTGGCACAAGAATCATAAGCATTAGCAATGACACAAGATACATAACATCAGCTTGAAATAATGCTTGTTAATAAGCATAGTGACACGGTATGCGTGACTTAAGAGGGCATATTTGCTTATTTGTGAGGGAAGTTGTTTAAAATCTTGATGTGGTTAACAGCTTGGAAAATAATTTATCCTGCATCGTTTGAATATGTGGAGGAAGTAGCATAACTCGTAATTCTCGACATCTGCAGTCTTGCTTTAATGGGATCTATCTTCTTGATGTTATATTGATCCAGTTAAGCTCATTTTGGAATATGCGGAACAAGAATTTCTAGAGGCACAAGCCGTAAAGCGTAGCTTATTAAAGATTGAATGCGTAAAAGTGTACTTCAACAACTGCGACGTTTTAGAAAATGTAACGCATTTTTCTTAAAATGCTTTAATTTATGATCACATAAGATAACTATCGCAATTGGTATCTTTGTGAAAATAAACAGAAATTTCTAGTGCCTCATTGGGAAAAATTGGGGAAAAAAATAAAACACAGTTCACGCATAGACAAAATTTAGCGTTTATTTGCGAAATGTTAATCAATTATTACATTTTTACTTTTAATAATTCTGTGTTAAAATAATAATAGTTATGGATATTTTTATATAAAGTTCTAGTTAAATTAGGTGTCCTTTGCAACTAGAACTTTGGAGAAGAGCATAGCGACTATACGCTGTTCTTACAACTATGAATACAAAGTCCAAAGAAGGTTTAAAATATCCTCTTATTTCATTCAAATATACTACAGTTGGCCCTCTCGGACTTACAGGAAGCCTCCACTTGGGCTTAACACAAGAAATAAGAAATTAGAAATAAGAAAGAAATAAGAAATAAGAAAATTTCTTTAAATATTCTATTATGTTAGGAATGTTACAGAGAAGATACTTTACAATTTATTACATTTGAAGCACCATGAAATTTACAAATCTAGACTTCAGAATTATTGATGCAGTTAGAAAACTAAATCGTTTTTAGAAAGAAGAAAAGATATAAAGTCACGAATTCAAACCAAGCCCATAAAACGTTAGTTGCTCTAAGAGTCAACACAGACTAAGAAATAATTCTTAACTTTTACGTCTCAATGTTTATTATACTTTGGACTCTAATTATTACCATATTTAGAATTTTTCAGTGTTTACCATATCTGGAATCTTCACATTCAACTCTATATTTATTGAAAGGGTTCAAAGAAAAACGAAATGTAAGGATTTAGATTAATAGTTCAGCTAATATCCTGAAGTGGAATTTCTAATAACTGGACGAGCAACAGCCGAGACTAAAATTGTGACAGTTAATGCATACGAGATTAAAGTTTCGCTAGAAAAACATAAACTTCAAACTACTTCTTCGAAGCTCAGTGTATAAGGTGAGGGTACAACTATCAGATTTTAAAATTGACTTTTACGTACATTGTGAATTTCTGACAATTAATTTTAAAGAACACCTCTTGATATTTTCATTTATATTTCCTAGAAATACGCAATCAATATTTTCGACGAAATAATAATTTAATATTTAAATTATTAGCATGAAAACTCTGCACTTCGTTTCTTTCAATGCCAAGCCAATTATCTAGATACTAAGTTTATTGTTTCTCCCAATATACGATTTTAAAATTGAAAACAATGAGTGATGCATATAAAGCCACACATTTCTATCTCAACTTTAATGAATAAAACTGTGCAACTAAATGTAGGCCAAGTTACAAGATTAATTTGGCCTAATTTAAGTTCTAGTCTAACTTTATAGAATGTTAGATTAATCCTTGTCCTACCTTTACATGTCATTACCAGAACACTGAATAAATATAGAAATATAAGGCACTAAATATTTTTCTGAATTTCAATTCTAAATTGCAGAACTAAACCAATTAACAAAATTTACTTTACGTGTTTACGGCTAGGCAGGAACAGTTCTGTGTACTTACAAGTTCAAGGTTAAATTTAAATTGTAGCAACTGAAATCAATATTCCAAGATTATTAACGTTATCTTGAATTAGAGAAAATTCCATCAGCTATTAACAACAGATAATCAGAAAGGAGCTTCATTATATCTGGCTGATGTTTTAAAGCCTGTCTCTCTTGAACATAAACTTTTACACTTATTTAAGGAGTATGCCGTTTACACATTCTGGTGAAATAAGCGAAAGAGTAGAAGTTTAGGACAGATTTGAATATAAATAAATAAAATATAAACTAAATTAAATATGCAATATTTATATAAGATTGTCATCATTAAAGCATATTCACATAAAAATATAAGATGCAGGCTTCTAAAACATACTAATCATAGGTTATTAATGTATTTTAATTTTCTGTAAATTTTCAATAATTTTTGTTTACAGAACTTAGCAATGCAAAAAAATTATCTTTACGTCCAATGGCTTTTCTTCGTCTGACGTCCTTATGGTAAATCCCAAAACGGAACTTTATCAAAAAACAAAAAGGCGCAGAGAGAATCTGATAAGATCCTTTATATTTACAATCGATCGCAATCCTCTCTGGGGAACATCTGGATTTTCGGAAGGATTGCCCCTTAGGACTTCGTATAGAAGATGGGAAAAGATACGCGAATGGGTTTTTCCCCACTTGTTTATTGCATCGCTGATTTCAGTTGCAATGAGTGTTTCATATTTTTATCTCTGACGCATCTTCGTTCTTGCAAAATTGTGTGCATTTTCTGATAAAAATGATAGCCCATTTTATGGTTTTGAACAGGAACAACATGTTGATATGACTGTATTAATGTTGCATGTGGACCACTCTTCAAAGTGATCAATTTTAAGATTGAGCATTACTTCTAACAAAGTCATAAATATACTCACGGGCTAAATGTTAAATGTCCATCTTCTACTTGATTTAGAACTATAATCAAGAGATTAATGAGGATGCTAAAAATTAAAAGGCTAAAACAGCATCATTATTAGTGACATTTCTTTAAAATATAAAGGACGACACTAGAATTATTTTTAGTGTTTTTCTTTAAAATTCAATATATTAAAAATAGTGACACTTCATTAAAATTTCTTGGTTAATTTTCTCGAGGCTAATCAATACAAAGAGTTCTAAAACCTTTCCTCTCTGATTCTAATCAAGTATAACTACAGTCCTTACTGAATGGAATAATAAAAAATGTATGAGGTAAATTAAGGATTAAATTCCATTTAAATAATTAAGTAAAAGAAGGATACATATTTCATATTATCATTACCGATTTGTGTTCAGAAGGCTGCAGTTTTGCTAGTTTTGGCGGAAGATGAAACCAATTTCGTAGCAGTCAAAGTGAGGACGGAGATAGCACATAGTTTAAAACTGCTGAGTGGATAGAAGAAAGAGTTACAGAGAAACGTGCAGATTTCAACACATAATTTATTAATTTCTCAGGACGTATCCTTGACTGATGCAACACTGAGGTAGAATAAGGACCCCGAAATTTCTATATACGCAACTTACATAATAAATATTATAAAAATACAACTAAATCAGAGTAAACCGGACACGGGCTTTCCTAGGAATAAGAAAATATCAAAAGAGAATGCGCACAATGCAGCTGAAGCATTTATAGCTCAAAAAGGTATTTTAAATTTTTAAGACTTTTTCTCTTTGAAGGTGGAGATTATGTAAGATAAAAAAATGCAACCATTTTCATTACATATTCTAATTTGCCTATGTCCCCATCCTGGAATCTAAACTGCGTCATATCTGTGAACTAATTCTACATTATGTCTTTTTAACCTTCTGCACTGCCGATGGCACTAATCTAAACCCAGTTTTCAAAATTTAAATAAATTTAAAAGAAACGCTTTTAGACTGCGCAGCCCATTTATGCTACTGCGCCTTCCTGCTGGCTACCTGCTGACTTATTATCTGCTAGTTATTCTGAACGACGACTGAAGTAACGACTGAAATTTCTTTTTAGTGTGTTATCTCGTTATCAGTATCTACATAGTTGGTTTGTTCGAATTGTCAAGTCATCTACACCGAATTATCACATACATTACATTATTCATTAGGATAATCTAATAAAATGCGTTGTAAAATCATGATAAATATATGAACTACATCATAAAATGTATATTTTCTTTTTTTTAAATCTTACACACGTGCAAGGTGAACAGAGATGAAAGCTATTAAATTTAGCAAAATTAGCTTACATTATAAAACTGTACACCAAAAAGATCATCTGCAAATGGTATGCTTAAATATAATTTTGTTACTCGCAATCTTGTCAAATCATAAATATTTAGCGCATTTGAAAATATTATTATATATATTATTATATATATTCGAATTTTAAATATTATTATATTTCACAAAAGTAAATATACAGCAAAATGTCTACAAAATTAAATTCGTCTAACTTGTTATTAAAATCCTATAATAATATTTTTTTAATTTGATACTGTTTTCTGTAACAATATGGTTGGGGAAAAATTAAACGTACACTAAAAAAAAAAAAAAAAAAAAAAAAAAAAAAAAAATCTGATGTGTACAGAACATGATTTCCTTCTACTGAATATCAAATTATACGCATTTTTTGCTGCATTTCATTTAAGCTCATATTCTTCAAATATCATTAGAGATACATTTCTCATTCAATTAATTCAGTTCTCACTTTGTGGCAAGGTAAAGGTACGTAAATCCCAAGATATCTTAATTAAAAATTGAAAAACATAGAAAAATATAAAACACCAAACACACCAGAACACTGAATAAATATAGAATAACAATTAAAACGTAAACACAGTTCAACAATTAAAAAGCAACTCTTGCAATTACAATTAGAGTTTCTACACAAAATCCAGTACTTTAGCTAGCGGAAAAGAAGGCAGACTTTCGATACCCAAAACTGAAAGTTTACTTTTGATCCCATTCGGCTAAAGTACATTAAAGTTGCAGAAACAGACTTAATTCACTAGTCTGCTAAGTTTCAAATGTAAACAAATATGGCTTCCATAGTAAAAAAAATAGGCTTTGCCGCACTTAAACAACTTTTAAATTGTTGATAGTTCTACAACTTTTGTATGCAGATTAACTAAAGGCATAAAAACCTTAACTGGAAGATAAGAAGTAATTCAATCATTTTGAAAGCAAAAAATGCACAATTTGCCAATATATAAGAATAAAAGAACTGAACTCAGCCGAGTAATAGACTGGGTATATATATATATATATATATATATACTTATATATATATATAATGTTGTATGATCTTAAATCCATTTAGTGCGAATACAGGTTATTACTTACCAGTATGGATGCACACTTTTAAAATAATTCTACTTTAATTAAACTTAGGAGAGAATATAATCAATTAATCAATACTATTTAGGAAATAAATTATTACTTATATATATATATATATATATATATATATATATATATATACACTTTTAATGCAGGCGGTTTAAATTTTATCTTATTGAACTACTAAATTTTATTCCTAACACAAGTTATTTCTAACTCCATGCAATAACTTTGTAAGTGATCGTAATTCCTTCATTAAAAGTATAAACATTTATGTTATAAAAGGCTAGAAATTATATGTAAAATATATTTTATTTTATTTTATACTTTTCAAAGAAGTCTAAAAAATCAGTTTTTTCCTTAATTGGTAATTTTATTCCTTTTAATGTTTCTAAAATTAAGATTGAGTAAAATGATGAGAATATTCTAATGACTTATTACCATATTATTATAAACTTACAATTTTAGCTAACACGTTATCTGAATAAAATTTACATTAAGATTATAAATTACTGAATTTTAGAGGATTATATTTTGCTATTTATCTCCAATCTTCTTTATAAAAATTTATTTATTACTATCTACGTTTTCCTAAATAATGCAATAAATATTGCAACTAGAAAATTAAATTTTGAATAAATAATTTGGAAAGAGGTTTTTATTATTTAATGAGACTACAAAAAGTAAATTTATTGAATAAATAAAACATATTCAAGTAATGCATATCTTCAGGAACGTTAATGTGATAAAACATTTAACTTCATCCCAACTTAAGATAATAATGAAATTGGCTATGTTTGACACAGGTAATGCAATTTTTATTTTATTTAATTATTCCTTACTTGAAGCACATAAGATGAAGAAAACAAATAAGAGTTTCAAAATTGGATCTAATAAATTGATAAAGTTTTAGAAAGAAGTTTTGGAAAACAGAAGCAACTTGAACCAACGATTATGGAGAAGATTGATTAACTTTTTCTTATCATGCAATTTATGAAAGTTTTTCCCTTATTTCAGGTTAATGTGAACGAATATTTATGACAAAATAGTGAAAGAATTTTTAATCAATTTTGGAAAGTAATTATCTTGCCTCAATTATGTTGATGGGTGATTTCGAACACCTTAACTGAATTGTGTTGCTTCAGTGTGACTAAACTGGCATTTGATATCCTACCAAAGGAAGTGACGATAAATATTTTCCTAGTTTTAAATTAAATAATGATATCGATATGTCATATCTGCCCTGAAAAGATTACCATATTTAAACGTTGGAAATGCAAGAAAGAACTAACGTTTTGGAGCCATAGTTTCGACCTACTAAGGATATATAGTTTTTAATTTTTAATTGCAGTTTCGTCCTGATGTTCCAGTTTAATTCAAAAAAGTATTTAGTTATACATTTTTTAATATTCATAAAAAATGCTGTCATTAAATAATTGATTTCTTCAGGATATTTTGGATGGGCAGATGTCTACAATTCTCCCTTCAAGATCAATTTTATTCTTTTCTAAAACAATGCGCAATACTTCACACTTCTTATTTGTTTATGTGTGTGTGTACTAAGTGGTTAGTTAGAATAAATTTTTTTTTTGCAATATCTACAAACAACATTTTTTGTGATGAATTATTATCTGAACAAGCGCACATACTAGCTCCCACTACATAGCCAATATATATAGGAAACACTGCCAACTCATACGCCCACTACAATCTTCAATCTATTTTTTCAGCTTAAGTGCTATAAGTGTAAGAATAAATATTTCGGATTGTCAAAAGATGAATTTTAATTTTCTGCCTTTGCATTCGCATTGTAAAAATTGCACATATATCACTTTTAAGTGCTAATCTAAATAATCAAAAAGGCTGCGCACTTTTTAAATTTTTTTAATCCATATTATTAACAAAATGGCTCTGAATATTTACTATTTTTGTTATCCCCCTGAAAAAATAAAGATAAATTTAATCTATCACTTGCTGTAATCTGAAAAATCAAAGAGACGGCATTTTTTTAAAAGTTATCACTGCAATCAAAATGACATAAATACCTGCGAACATACTGTAAAAACGAATTATTGGAGGTTCGTGTCAATATTAGCAATGTAACAAAGACACGATTTAATTTTCTGCCATTGCTAAAGTCCTGATTGTACAGCAACTTCGTTCTCATCTCTGAACGTCGGTATTCGTCATGGCTGAGGGTTAAGGCACGATAACCCAGCTAACAAAGCTGAGCTTGAAGTATCACAAATCTTTATTTTAACGCATATCAAATCATTTCTTTATAGATAATATACTTTTCGATCATAGTTCAATACAATAATTAATTTTTTATGTACACGAATGTTAAAATCATGTAATGAATATAAGCATCTCAGACAGGAAAGCATAGCAGCGCAGAGATGTTTGCATGGTAGAAATTCGTTAAAAGAGTGACGTAATTCCTCGCGAAGCAGTATTTATATTATGTAGGTGCATATGTACAGCTAAGGTGGGAATAGTTAATTTTAGGTATAAGTTCCCTTTTTCAAGCAGCGTTATGTAACATGGGAAGATCTCAAATTTCGGAGAACAGATGAGCATAGGAGGAGAACATAAAATCTGGAATAGTCAATTTTGAGGATACCAATCATTTCTTAGCTTAGCTATCGTCTTTTATTATATCTTATATATATTATTTCTTATATATATTATATCTTATATATATCACACACACATATACGTTCAAATATTTTCTTTTCAGTTTGCATAATATTTAGGATTTCCTTAAGTTAGTAAAATAAAAATTCTGATACGGGAACCACTTGATTTCCTTTGTACGCTTATTAAATTTGCGCATCATTTTAATTTATTTCATCGAATTATTCTTACTTAATTAACCGATCCTTCAAAAGTTGAATATGACATTAAAAATTGAAAATTTTGAAATTAAATATCCTGGTCGAATTTTGTCGTCTGGGAGTCACACATCTTACATTTTTATTTTTTCATAAATATTTAAAATTTTCGCGAATAAAAACAGAGGCTGGGAGAGCGCAATAAAAGTTAGACTTCTTTTACTTTTCGATTTTTTTAAAATTTGACATTGCCGAAACATAGATATTTTTGTCATTTAAGCTACTTCTTTAACTGGACGTGTATGACTACGACCAATGTTTACGAAAATAATGTAAAGACTTTTAAACCAGATAAATGGGTATGATATATATATATACACACATTCTGTACTGCTGATTGTAATAAAAAAACGGAGGTGCATGACTAGATGTTATAGCAGATGCAAAAGTTCAACGTTCTGAAGCTAATCGTTTTTAAATAAAGCCCAATACTGAAAATTAGAGCACTACTAAAATTTGCTTTTTACGTATTCTGAATTAAAAACATAAAATTATGTAGACTGAAATCACATATGTGATAGGAAAGAATGTTGCAGCTTCCTTTTGGTAACAGCCGGATTGCTCTTACTCATTAAAGAATAGTGTATTAAATTGTAGATAACGTTTGCTTTGACTATCAGGAACAGGTGTATAGTCCTCCGCATGTAGAATTACACGAATATCTTCTTTCTCTATCTCTCTACTAATGCATTTTTCCAAATATTAAGGATGACAAAAATGCCTCGCAAGGGATCCTCTTTAACGCTATTTAAGTGTTATAAAGCTTTTATTTATGCACGCGGGAGCAATTTGGAATTTAAAAATAAATAGGTAGTGTATTTCTTCAATAGCTTAATATGCAAACATGTTGTAAATGTTAGCTTAAATGTTACTTCTCCGATTTGGTGAATTTCAATGCTTTTTAGAAATGTTTTAATATTTTAAGAAAACCCGAAATTATTCAAAGTTGTGGTGAAATATGATTGCATTGTTAATTTTTATTCTGGTTTGCCACTTCATTCAGGAGTCTATGTGACGAGACTTCCTTGGACAAAGTAGTTTCTTGTCCAGGTTAGACCAGGGTATCAGCAAGTTTGGCCTTGGACTAAACGCTTAAAATCATTTTAATGCTCTGCATGTAAAAATAACTAGTATATTATTTATTTATTTTTTGGTAATCTACCTACTAATAAAATGTTTCTTAAATTAGAAACTTATATAAAGGCTATGAGAGACTGTAAAGTAATAACACTTTTTATATTTTGCATAGTATTAGTTTATTAATGTAGGAAAATTTGAAGCTTAGATATCTTCTTATATATGCTAAATTTAGTATGAGTTCCTTGGAGACTTGCTGAGAATACATACATCAGTTTAGCTCAGTAAAATAAAGCGAATAGAGCGATTTAGTTGCTTTAAGAGGGAAAGGAATGTTTTGTAAAGTAGATTAAATTTCAATCGATGTCTGCGTGAACGACAGTCTTCGAAGGAAAGAATGAAAAACGAAAAGGAAATCAACCACGAAACCACTGACAGAACAAGCTCCTCTACCACTATTAATCGTAATTTCCGAAATAAATTAAAAAAGCCATCGCCTAAAAAAGAAAAACTTAAAAAATCGGATCCCATTTTAAGTCTAATCCAATCACAATTTTCTCCTGAACCGTTAAAAGCCTCCTGTCGAGTCCCAATCTCATACAAATGCGACACAAATGCAAATTCCTGGCATTGTTCCGAGAAGGTACTGTTTCCCTTTTTTTGCCATTTACCCTTTGAAACAAATGGCGAGCAATAGGGTGTTAATCTTTACTTCCTCTTTAACAATTTAACCACGAAATCGAACACTGTGAACGTGACTTTTGGCCCCCAGAAGCCGAGAATCCGCTGTTTCAGTGTCCTCCCTCCCTTTGCCCAGCTGTATCCCCTCAGCGAGACTTCTTGATTTATGCTGGGAGATCAGTTAACAAGGAGGTTTAGGAAATGGCAATTACGCTAATTAGAATTTCTCGTCCTTTTTAAAATGAATAAGTAAATGAATATACCAGTATACGTGCTACAAGAGAACGGAAAAGCAGAAAAAGTAGGCTTTTCACATCGGGTGGCTGATTGCAACTCGTAACAAAGACTGCTGTCAAATCCGCCCTTTGTTGGGAAGCAATGATTAACACTACATATTCACTACAACAGGTTAAAAATAATTACAAAGAACTCTATGACGTGATCTATAGTGGGGTGTTTCTAATTTTTACCGCCTTTAGCTTTGCGTGAGGTGGTTTACTGAGCAGCCTTTTGTGTGGTGTGTGTTGTTAAATAATCTTTCCAGCTGAGCACCGAAAGGAAACGTAACTGCCGAGGAAGCATCAAAAGGACGGTTTTAAATTTTTCGTACTAAATTTTCCTCTTGTACTTTTCTATGAATAATTCATTGTGCGGAATAATTAGCTCTTTTCATAATAGCACACATTTAGCCACTTAGTAATTAGCTTTTTTTAACTAAATTTACAGAGCAAACAAGGAACAATTAACCATTTGAATAGAACTTGCAGAAACAGTTGCGTCAGATTTTCGAATGCGTTGGCTGAGATTACGTTCTGTGTTACATCTTTCATTAACGGCACGCATATTGCAAAGAGTAAAATAATTCAACTGAAGAAATGGTTTTTGTTTCGTAAACTTAGAATTTAAGATTTTTATGTCTAACTTAATTAATGTAACGCGCAAAATAGATTAAAATAAATCCAAAAGTGTATGTATGTTTATTTTTATAGCTTTTTAATCGTAATCATTGGGAAAATGACTGAATGTTTAAATTATGTTTATTTTCCAAATATTCACATTGAACAAGTAGAAAGATCACGTACCTAACCTGATTTATACAAGATTTATATATTTGTAACCTCATCTCAGTGCTAAAATTTCAGTAGAAATTATTTATAATTTTCAGCAGCTGTTTGCTATAACAATTATTTTTTAATAAGATGTAAGTTCATTCGCAGTAATTTATTACAATCTACGTAAAATACGTAGAAGATTATTTAAAGTTTCCTATATAATGCTATTAAATAATCCTTCAAATTTTTAGAATTAAAGATAGTTACAATGCTGAAAAATGCGTGTAGGCAAGAATTTCGGTTTGAGAACCTATTCGATATTAATGACATATTCTGAGAACAAGAAAAAGCTATTAAAACATTTCAAAAGAAATTTGTCTGTGAACTGAAAACAGGAGTTTGTGAATGTGTTTCGTAGAAATAAAAATAAGCTATGCGTTACTATTAATAAGATTTCCGATTAATGATATAATGAAACTAGGAATGATGCTAAGAATAAACCCCTATATTATCTTTTTGTAGTATATACAAAAAATAGCTGTAAGACAATTATAAGTAACTTAGCCACAGAATAATTTTATATTGAACGTTAAAACGTATATTTTTTAGCTATTTGAAACTCGTTTAATAAATAAAAATCTGTGCCTTCAAAATGTATATCTGATTCGGTTTTTAAAGGAAACACTAGTCGTTCGATATCTAATGCATGTGTGAAAATTTTTGAAGTGTAGGAGCTTAGACTATTAGAAACTAAACAGCTAAGGTCATCAGAAAAGTGAATTGTAAATGAAAAAGAATGATTTTTTCAGTACCATGAATCTCGTTTTATTAGAAATGTTTACACATTTAAGTATTTCCGGAAAGTGCATTTTTCTCCCTGGAAAACCACATGATTAACGCAGTTATTGATAAATATCACTCCTATCACTTGTATCTAAATATAAATCTATACTATGCTTACTTATTATAAAAATGTTTGTCTAAAACATAAACATATATCTTGTTATTTCAATGTCGGTGCAATTAAACCCACAAAATCATTTTTAAGTAATGTTTAAAGATATAAAGAAATAATTTAAATTTGCTGCAACATAAGGATGTTTACGAATTTCAAATTTATGAAAGCACTGTACCTTACATCAGAACGTCAAATTTCCTACCAGCTTTATGAAAAAGGAAAATAGGAACCTGAAATTACTGAGCGCAGATATAAATTACTCTCTACGCTGAAATCAGAGAACCTTAAGAAAATTTTGTCGCCGCACGTAAGAACCAAACATCATTATTGCATATGTACCACGAAATAATTTATTCTTAACAATGGGCTTTTGGGTACCAATAAAAATTTGGTCTTAATATGTTACGTAAGCAGGTAAAGAATAATTTATTGTTATGTTAGATACGAATTGTTTGTTAAAGCTTTCTGAAACGAGCTGCTAATGATCACCAAGAGAGTTGATCTCCACAGGAGGATTTCACACTAAGGAAAGAGCAATTAATGGGCAATTACTAGACGTTTAAAGGAGGTGATAACTGAAACAAACTCAGTTCATGATTGCTTAACCAATTTATATCTCCACTAGGCTTCTTATCAAAAGTACAATTAAACTGTTTAATGTAAAAATAACATTAACTCATTTCTACAAATCATAATTTAATTACCTGCAAACTCATATACAACGGCATAGTACTTGTTTTAGAACTTATAAAGATTTAAAGAATTCTTGTCTTAATTTGGAACATTTTAGTAATATGCACAGGTGATTATTTAATTCCATAAACACATTCAACACTGCAAAATTGTGGCCGTTTCCTTCTAAAATAATAAAAATATAAGGGTCAAACGAAAACAATGTCATTTAAACTATATATTTGTAAAACTGTGTTTTGGTATATTCCTATATAACACCTATCTGGGCCTTAAATTAAACTCCGCTAGCTCAAATACAAGTTATCTAGGCATTACTTTAATTATTTGGCTTATTTTCAGAAACAAGTGGTCACCGTCCACTCTTCAAGCTAGCGGATAAAGATGTTACTTTAAATTTAAATTTATTGTACCTTCCCACAGGTGAGGGCTAATGTAAATAAAACGCAAAATCAAACTCTCCCTCTGGATCTGTTGTAAGCGCAAATTCTTCTTTAAACTGCTTGCATTTACAAGATTTATCTTTTTTAACATATAATACAAATTTCGCCAATAACTGCTAGCAGCGCCTCATAATTATGAACTAACGAACCAAGTAAATGTTAAAATTTTCAATCAGACGCGGTGCAGAGGTTCAGCACTAAGTACAAATTAAACTTCAGGCAGCCGACCGTCAAGGCAAATCGTCACACACGGTTACCAGCTATTTTTCTAATTTTATACTAAATTTCTTGTCGCAAAAATCTTCATATATACTTTGTAATTAGAGAACCTCGTGGTGAAATGTGGAAAAAAGAAAAATGTAAATTCAAGTAAACTTTTGTAAATGAAATCGAAACATAATGCTACAGTCAAATTACAAAATATATTATATCAAAACATTTATTATCTTAAGCACAAAAGGTGATTAAAGCAGTTCTTTTATTTACGTATTTCAATAATAGTTTTGTTATAACCCTTTAACCTATTCCGAAATTTGAAACTGTGTTTTTTATTAAAGAGAATTTTGAATTTTGTTTTTTATGATTTTAATAAAAGTCATGCAAAATCTTAAAAATTAAATTCACAGTATATTGTAGAATGATAGATAGCAATATATATTGGATAGCAATATGATAAATACAATGATTTGCATGCTTTAAATTAGATACGATGTATTAGATTATCGTTATGAACATCCAGGAGGGCTAAAATTATTGTTCCATTATTTAAGAGGTTATGATATGTTTACATTCGCGTTTCGAAGCAATATTTGTAAATCTTAATAAGACTAAATAAAGTTGCACATTAAATACTAGAGTGGCTCATGTACGCTGATGCTGATGTATTTAATTATGTCAAAGCCTTGAGGGCTATCTGCCTAAGGGGAGGGATGCTTTCGTGGAGGACTTTCTAAGGGAAACTGGCTCGTATACACGTTACGCATGGGGAAAACCACGAAAACGCCCATGCAGCCAGCCCGTTCGCGGGATTCGAACCTCGGACCGAACTATCAGTGTTCAGCGACTTTACCGCTCAGCCACTGGGCTCATGTACGAGGTCTTGTAGAAAGAAAATTAACGACTACTTATGTATGGTAACTATAACCTTAACTGAGTAAAATTATGTTAAAGCGCCACCTAGATGAGCGCGCAGTCAGACTAGAGTTGAACGATATAGTGACGGCAGACGTGCCCAAAATGTTTTGATGACTATTTTTGTTTTTACTTTTCTTTCCATTCAAGTGTAAATAAATAAATCCTAGTTTAGCAATAACTTCTTATGTTATAGTGGTGATTATAGTAATATTTATTAATCATAAACTAGTCTTTTCCATTCTCTACATATATGTAATCAAGATAGCCTGCATTGATGAATAAGGAACCAGTGATTTCAGAATTTCATCTCAGTTCTTTCTATAAAGAGTGTCGGTAAGTAAACCATCAATAATTTAGTGATAAAAATTGAATTTTTCACGAACTCATCTCTGCGATTTTCTCAGGATCATTCAGTGAAGCTCATTTTAGTGAAATCATTGGAGAACACACTAAAATGGTCGACTAATGTCGATATTGCTTTAATGAAGACTGTTTATTGCAGAATGTTTGTTATCGAGGGAAAAATCTTATTACTGTTAACAAATGGGAAATCTATCTCTTTTTTACAGGTATACACTTTCTTGCATGCTGGAGCGAAGGACGAGAATTTCTTGCCATTTTGATATCTTCGTTTTCTGAAACTTATAACGTCACAAATGAGTTTTCTCATTTTTAAGTCATTCTCAGTATGATTTGCAGTCCTATGACATATATTAAAATATTTAGGTAGATCTCATTAGATTATTATTAATTCTTATCTTATTATTAGATATTCAACTATCTAGGTAGATCTAATCTTACTCCTTCTCATGCAAACTGTTCTATTATTTAAAAGAACTGGTGAGATTGGTGATTTGGTTGCACTTTGCTTGGTTTGCGTGTCCTAAATCATAAGAATTGCAACAATAAACAATATAATAATCACTAATACTCTACGAATTACTGAATAATCAATAATAACATTAATATCAGTACACACAAGAAGTTACCAATTAAATATTAAATGCATAGAAGCAGTATTATTTAGCTTATTTAGAAGTAAATGTATTTATTATTTAGAAAGTTATTCCTTATTATTTAGAAGTAAATGCATTTAATTTTTCCACTGTGTAAAGATACATTTCTAGCTCGAAGCAAAAGCAATATGAGTATTTCAGAGAGCTTTATTTACTTGTTCTGTTGCAAACTGAATCTCTCACGCCTTTTTATTTTTGAAGTTTTTATTTTCTTCTTATGAGTGCCTTCGTAGTGTTACTGGAAAGCGCGTCTTTCTAGCATCGGAAGGTCCAAAGTTCGCATCCCGGCGAGGACGCTGCATATTTTTCAAGTCCCCTGCTTCGAAAAAAATACCTGATGTTTCTACAAATTTTCTTTTGTATTTCAAATTTCTAATTCGTTATAACGATACCAGATGAGCTACATAATCATGGACGATGAAATCGAGTGGCTTTAATAACAAGATACAGTGTAGATACGCATCCTCTGATATTAGTCGTGAATTTGTGATGCACTTACGGGCACGCTGGGTGAGTTAGATTATCTGTCAAAGCAAAGATCTCGAGAATCGTGTTCTTTAAAAGAAATGCCTTCGTGGAGAATTTTCTATAGAAAATTTCATGATTTACATAGCATATATTAGGGACAATCCACGTGAATGGCAGATAGCTTGACGATCTGCTGCAATAGATCTAATCCCCGAACAAATATAATAATATACCGACAATTTACCCGTAATAACAAACCTATGCAAATGTTGTGAATCAGTGCCTGAATTATAATGAATTTATAAGTTGATTCACAGCTTTTGTTGTAAGCTTTATTCGTAAGAATTTACAACAGGCAGTGCCTTTTTCCTGCATAAACGACTGAATTTTCTTATTAAATTTAATTCAATTGAAACTTATTTAAACAAGTGAATTAAAAACAGCATTTACCTTT
Source organism: Stegodyphus dumicola (assembly GCF_044657685.1). Taxonomy (NCBI): domain Eukaryota; kingdom Metazoa; phylum Arthropoda; class Arachnida; order Araneae; family Eresidae; genus Stegodyphus; species Stegodyphus dumicola. Next base: position 87,821,387 of record NC_140772.1, on the reverse strand, counting down.
TTGGTGGGTATTCAAATTAAAACAAAAATCTTAGTTTAAAACATTTTAAGATTTTCCATCATGTAATTGTCTTTTATGTATTTTAAATTTTAAACAAATTCTATATTTAACCGGAAAATTATTCATTCTTTAGAACTTTTAATGAAGATTTTAAAAATATCATTAACTGATAGTCTTACAAAATTTCGTTTTTTGAGATTACTTTATGAATAATTAACAGCAAAATTAAATATCTGGAAAAAAAATCGTTTATCAAACCTGAAATTCGAGTAAATGTTTAATTACTATACTGGTAACTAGTAGTTTTCAATTAGCTAAATTATTATTCTAGCATTTCAGAACCGAAGGCAGTTCCGACATTCTAGTTATTCTCTTTCCTTTTTCCTCATAAATATATCAGAAATCCCAATGCTCCCATTTCTATTCAGAAAGAAACTTTTACCCTGAAACGATTTCTTTTGTGAACCGCTGCTAAGGTATTTGTAAAAAATAAAGTGAATGTATTTCCAAAATCCTGCCACCCTCAGGCGACTAATAAACCGTATTAGTTTAGCCTTCGTTCATTTTTTAACAGCATCTCTATCACTAAGAGAGTGCCTTTTTTGCCTTCCTTCTTTCTGAAGAATGAGTAATATATTGACTTTAAAATATATTATGTATAATGTTTGCATTAAAAAACTCCAATAAAGCTAAAAATTTCACAGTAATTTGTTGCTTTCGGAAAAGAGTTTTACAAATCAGATATAAGTATATTTGATAAATGCAAAAAGAAACAAACAGCACGCTTGAGTAAGATAGGGAAGGTAAACATTACAAAATCAGAAGTAAATATTGTTTCCTGCATTTCAGAAAATTATTACCTTGACCAAGATAAAAAGAAAGAAACTTAAAATATTGGAAACATACAACTCTTTTCACTGAATATAGCTGCTGCGAAAATAATTTCCTTGCAGTTAGTATCCGTTTATATATACAGAATGTAAGCTTTGCTGACTTACGTTTTACAGACGTGAAAATTAATCTTATCACTCTTTATTATCATTATGGCTCTACAACATGCGATCTTATTAATTTTAGAAGGTATTTTCTTACTCTTTTTCGCATGTCTTCGTGGTGTAATTGGAAGCATATTCGACGCGTATTTGACAGGTGCAGAACTCGAGTTCCGATAAATGATGGCTGCTAATTATGTTGAATTTGAGGAATTTTGTTGAAACATTTGCTATAAGGAATTACATGTAAATTTTAGGCATTTATCCTCATTAAAAAAGAATCTAGAATATTAACTTTTAGAAGTTTCTTTTCTTAAAAAAATATTATGTATTTTGAGCGCTTTAGATTTACAGGCAGTATACTTACCATTGCCATTGCCAGATTTAAATTTCAATTCCAAATGTTTAATGCAAGAGAGCTTAAAATACTGTTAAGCATTCTTGATGTTTTGGTTAGATATGATTTCTCTAACATAAAATGCTACCACGAATTAGCTTATGCTCAATCCCTCAAGCGAAAACTCAGGTAACAAATGAATTAATAATTATGTTAATATTATTAGTGAGTCCAATGAAAACTCTCTCAAAAAGAAGACAAAAACGTCTGCTGGATTATTTACAACAACCTGAAACTCATTGAAGAAGTTAAAAATCATAAAATTTACAATATTAACTGCTATGACTTTGAAAACTCTACACGTTTCTGTCACTCATAGAAATTAACGAAAGCCTTTTAGAAATGACAGAATTTTTTTCCTGAAATACGTAATATAATGGATTTAAGAAAATAGAAGGAATTTTTCTACATTTTTCCCTATACAGTAACTATATTAAACCTTCAAACTTTCTTTACCCGCAAACATAAGGTACTCCAATGGGAAGCTCATATTCCACTCATATTTGTGAATTATTTCTATTTTCTAAAGAATTCAAATGCCTTAAAAGCCTTTCTGATATCGATTTCAATAAATTTGAACAACTTATAGATATATTGATGACATTATTACTTTCAACAATGTTAATCTCATCGAAAATAGCAGCGTCTACCCAAAATGTCTAAAATTAAATAAGACCAATAAAAACCAAACGGAAACAGTTTATCTAATTTCATAATCTAACATAAGTTAAACTTTTTGATAAAATAAAAAAAAAATTCTACTAATAAATTGGAATTGTAACATACCTAAATAAGTTATTGCAAATACTATTAATAACCAAATTAGTAGAATTAAAAATGTTTACACTGAAATAGAAACACAAAAAGAAGAAATTCTAATTCTCATCAAAATTTTAAACCATAATGAAATTCCTTAAAAATTTATTAATAGCGTATTAAGGAAATCTGGAGTAGTCTACAACCTATAATTTTTTTAAAAGTATGAATTTTTTATCTGAAAGCTCCGAAAGAGAATGATAAAGATGAATGTTTTTTACAGTCTATATAGGATTTTGTTTTTATTTATTTTTTAATAATTTTTTCTCTTAATTACTATTGTGTTACTAAACCAGGGCCTTATATATTCAAAGTCGTCATGATACGTTCATGACGTGAGGACATTTTACTTTTCTGACATAGTTTCTTTACTTCCTTTTTCAACCATTTTCTGTAATTTTAAATTACAATATTAAAAAATCTAAAATTCAACTTTATGGATTTTTCTACTTATAGCTACAAAACAATTATAAAAAACTTTGACCACTTTTTAGGCACCTTTTTAAGTCTATTTTTTTAAAAAGTAATTGCTTTTAAAATTTTACACTGAATGATATCCTTTATTCTCATTTTAGTTTTAAAACAGTCAAAATTTACTTAAATTCCATTCAGTTAATAAAGTAATCTTTTTCTTTGTCTAAAATAAAATTATTTACATTGAAATATTTAAATGTTTATCTTTTGGTTTCAAAATTCCATCTATTGTTCCAAATTTTAACCTTTTGAGCGATTAATTTCTCAACAAGGTTTATTTTAATTTCGCCAATGAAGTCAAAATGGCAAACTTGTACGCCACTTGAATCTCATAGTTTCGATAGGTGTTTAATGAGAGTGCTTGAAGTTTTCAATTACTTCTTGTGAGTTTTAATTAGGTAATTTCGCCTATGTTTTATAATTTCACTAACGCTTTAAATTCTTTGGATTATGTGTTATATGTTTATAGGTAAAAATTTTGATTTAAATTTTTCACTGAAGTGTTTTAAAATTTCACTTTCGTTTTCAGTTCTTAAAATAAAATAAAATTATGTTCATTAAAGGTACAAGTTCCTGATTAGAATTTACATTGCTTTTTCCCCGCTTTAGGAACGGCCAAAATTTTCAGGTGAACTATTGCAATTAAAATATATTGAAATGTTTTATCGGCTAATTCTGGACTAATTCTGGATAGAGAAAGCAAACGTTTTTGTTGAAGAGAAATTTTTATTGATTTCAGTGTTCCTCTCCCCCCCCCGACGAATTGGCATTGAAGTTGATTGAATTCCTCTTCTGTTACGTTTATTTTTCTTTAAATTATATTAATTTTTTAATGGGGTTTTGCTTATTTGGAAAGATTTAGTTTTAACATTTTAAAATTCTTTGTTGCAATTATAGGATTATTTGAAATTTATTGATGATGAATTTTAAAAGTGATCTTTGAAAAATTTGGTTCCATTTTATTTTTACTTTGTCTTTAATTACAATTTTTCAGCAGCTTAATGCACGAAAATACTAGGCATGTTTATATTTTGTTTTTAAAACAAGTTTTGAAATTATATATATATACATACGTGCATATACGAGAAATTTTTACTAACTTATGTGTATGTTTGAGTGGTTGAAAATTTAGTATTTGTATCTGAATTAGTGATATATATATATATATATATATATATATATATAGATGTAGATATATACAATATGAAAGTGTACAAATAAATATTCCTAACTTTAATTTGCAATAAAGCCTTAGTTTTCCCTTTTAATTTAATTATTTGCCTTTTTTGTTCTAAAAATAATAATTGCTTGCAATAAATATCTCTAAACTGCGTTCTTTATAAATTAGTCCACGTCATATAATTCTTGCATAACACTAATGCCGCAGATACTTCCATAAATCTCCAACCAGTTATAATTTCGCCAATGGGGACAAATCGGAAATAAAATAAATTGGTCGGCCTCAAGCTTTCAGCTTTGTTACGTCGCATTCTCTCTTCCTCGCCTCCAAACCTGCTTTCTCTTCGCTGCTATTATTTTTTTATTATATTTTAAATGCATAAAATTCCATTGAAGAGTGGATGCGCCTAGTGCAAATTTAACAGTGATGCATGAAAAATGTTTGTCACTAATAAAAGCATTAATTAATCAAAGAATAAACGAAGTCCTTAGTAAATCAGCTGTCATCCTTAACTACTAAGCCATCAGCATCTAAATTATTTGATATTTCTTAGTCATAAATATAAGGTTTCATTTGAAATTTTAATTTATAAGTAAATGTAAAGTCTTTCAGGTAACAGAAGAAGAATTTTAAATCCATATATTCTGGAGAATGATAACTTTATGCTATTAACATTAAACTAGAGCAACTATATTCCATTGTCAAACTAAATACATTAAGTAATTTCTTTGCCATTGCAAAAGGTTCTGGGTAAAACGGGTCAGGTAATAGCAGATGTATTCTTCATATTCCTAATAAGGAATGAATAGTATTTCTTTTTACAAGATTGCTCTTAATTACTGCTCGCTGTTTCTGATATTTATGCATAATTTTTGTTAATTACAATATTTCTGCTTTTTACATCAGTTCTCAAATATCCCCAATACATAATTTAAATTTGTCAACAGCATTCTCAATCCCTTAGAGGCATACAGAGACTCGTTGCATTTATTACTATGAGTTGAATATTGTAACATTAATGCTTAAACTACAGGCATGTGAATCAAAAGGCAATAACTTAAATGTCTTCAAATAATTAGAAAAAAATGACTTGTGCATTTCAATTCTATAAAATGGAGCCTTTTAAAATTCAAAAACGAATTAAAATGTTTATCAGGCTCTTTTTAAGTCCCAGAGCATTTATTTATAAGCGACAGTTCGATATAAAGCATTCATGAAGAAAATTAGGTATCTTATTAGGAATACTTTTCTTCAAGATGTCAAATATTTTAAAATGAAATTTAAGTATGAAACATTTAGTCAAAGATATTTTAATTTTATAAGCAAAAAGCTCTGAAACGTTTTATCATTTTATCTGCTAGAGTATAAATATCTAAAAGTACTAAAATGTATTTCTTTCGTCTTTATAAATAGCACCATTTTTTTATTTTACAGAAATTTTGCATTTAATTTTCTTTAAATATTTAGTTATTCATCCTTTTAACGCGTGTGTTTATGGATTGGCTGATAAATTTCCTTAAATTTGTTTCATATCTGCTGTTTATCTCTTTCAATAAGCAGAGTTTCTGTTTCTCTCACTTGCTGTTTATTTCACTTTGATAGTATGTGAACTGGTATCATTTTGCAACTGCATTTTCTGTTATTAGCTCTGATGTTCATATTTTCCATTTTATAAGATGCAAGGTTTCTATCAGTACATTTCTATAGATACTATCGTTTTGACTGAATCATATTATATTTAAATCCATTTGTTTAGAAATCTGCCTTGATGAAATGTATAAAACACTAAACCATGACAGTTGCTACGCTTTGTCAAATTCTGAAGTTTATTCCGAAATTTTTATGGCGCTGCATGTGAATCAAAGCACAAATAAACAAGCATGATTTATGGATTACCGGCATATACTGAAGAATTACTCTATATTTTAGTAAGAGATTTAGTTTTACTGATTTTAATATTTAGTTTGAGTTTTAGTTTTAAGGCTTCCAAGGGTTAGTTTAACTGATTTCATTATTTTATTAATTTATATTTTATTAACATAAAATGTTTCTCACCGCATATACCTCTCAGGTTACGCATAATATGCAGACTAATTTCACTTTTACTTACAAAATAATTTTGATGCAAAATAACTAATAATAAATATCTTTGCAGATTGGAGAAAAATGATTAAATATTTTCTTGAAGAAAAAATCTGATGTGAACACTACATGACTTCCTTGTACGACTTATTAAATTACACACATTATTGCTGCATTTCATTTAAACATATTTCCTCGAATTTTATTAGAGATATATTTTTCATTCAGCTCACTTTGAAACAAGGCAAAAATACATAAAAAAGCAAAATATCTTCATTAAAAATTGAAAAATATAGAAAAATATAAAACACCAAAAATATTTACAATTAAAGTGAGAGTTTCTACGCAAAAACAAACAGTTCGGCCAACGGGCAAGAAAGCAGATTTTCGGTGCTCGAAACTGTAAATTTAATTTTGGTCCTATTCGGCAAAAAGACACTGAAAGTGCAGAAAATGACTTAATTTATTATTATGCTAAACTTCAAATGTAAGCAAATGGCTGCACCGTTAGGTTTAGTCGCATTTTAACAACTTTTACATTGTTAACCGGAGCATAAGAACATAATTCAATTGAATTAAAGCAAAAAATGCGCAATTTTCCAACATATAAGAAAAAAAATGAGTTCACCAAGGGGAGTAACAGAGAGCGTAATGGCAAACCGCACATTGAGTTGATCAATGTTAACGAATTTCGTTTACTACTCCTGCTCAGTGGTATACCGTTGGCGTGGCAGGAAATACTGACGACTAAGCATAAGCAGCCATTCCTGTTCATCATGTAGGTCTTATCGACTACTTACAATTACGATACTACCGAAATTTATTTCTGCTTAATGCATTTGCTTCTGTTTCATTTAATTATGGTTTATTTTGTTCATAAACGTTATATTTAATATTAGTTGTAATAATTTCCTTGATTTTAATTGAGTAATTTAAACTGGATATATTCTTTAATTTGTCAAGTATATACTAATGGAACGTATAGTTATTTAACATGCGCAATTGCTTTTATTCCTCACAAGTATATTTAATAAAGATTCAACTAATATAGCCTGTAATTTTTCTGATTTGTAATCATTCTGTAGGGTTTATATTTATTTTAACTAACATTTATTTTAAGTTTAAACTATCTTTCCTGTCAAGCCTTACTTTCCCCTGGAACTGCCAATGCCAGAATATGTAAATTTTAGTAGAACGCGCAAGGATTCAAATTATCAGCGGAAGTCTTATGATTTAAATAAGAAGGAAACAAGTTCGGTGTGTGATATTCTTACTTCACGAGCGCGGAGGTAGTTAGCGAGAAATTGAAGAACCCGCGTTTCGGCCTATGTGCTTGGCGGGAAGTAGTGTTAATCGTTCAAGTGAGCTTCAAGTCTGCTGAATTAGCAGCGGTGTTGTAAAACGCGGTGAGTTAGTTATTTTAGAGAGCCTCGTAGTTAGAGTCTTGTCTTTAAGTTCTTTTCAGGTTATTATTTTTATTTGACCGCCGAGTTGGCGCCATCTGTAAGCGTCAAGAGCACGCAATTGTAATTTATTACGTTGAATAAAAAGAGACTTAAACCCTTTACAAGACTCTGTGTTTTATACAGTTTTCACAGTCACCCCTTGGTTGCGTGCAAGTTGGAGGCGCGCAACGTTACATTGGCGCCCGAACAATTATCGAACTGAAATGGCCGAAAATTGGATGGAAGCCGCTGGACAACACCAAGAAATGACAAGCCAGTTAGAAGGATTTGGATACCTGGTCCAGACTTTGAGAGCATCAATCAAGCCAAACGTCCATTTCGACGGAAAGAATTTGGTGGCGGTATTTCTAGAAGGTCTAGAAAACCACTTTCAGCTCTACCCTGTTCCTGAGAGACAAAAAGTTGCCATCGCCACATCAGCACTAAGAGGACAGGCCGCGCTATGGTGGAAAAACATAGGCAAATTTTTATTAGGGGAATTTGGAAGCCAGACGTATACATTTGAAAATTTCAAAAAATCGTTAGTAAAGGCCTTCCCCATAGTGAAAGATCGCGCACGGCTGGAAGCAGAGCTATATAGTTTTTATCAACGGGATACAGCAGAATTGACGGACTTTATTCTACGAAAAATCAAGCTAACGGATATGCTGTATGGAAAGAAACCCGATGCGGAGATTATTGAAATAATATTACCAAGATTGTTACCCGCTGTTCAAGACTACTTTGAAATTAGAAACCCAAACACATTGCAGGAACTCTTCGAATTGGCGGTGAAGTTTCAAAATCGCAGAATAGCGGAAAAAGCGAGAGGGGAAACATATTCTCAAAGTACCCGAAGGAAATCTTCAAAGGAGGAAACCAGAAATGGAAATCGCTCTTATGGGGGAAAAAGCTATCAAGCTAACGCATCGAAACTCGAAGGTCAAGGCCCAAAAAGAAAATTTGAAAATAAACATCCGCGTACCCAGAAGACACAGATTGAAAGGAAAGCTTTAAACGAGTAGAGGGGCCTGTGAAAGGGAGGGTCCAGACTCCGGAAGTTTTAAAAAAACCCTCAAATAGACATTTAAATACGGTCATCGTAAAAAACTCACAGCTACCAATTATACAAGTCCTGGTCGGCGATGTACCAGTAGAAGCCCTCATCGATACAGGATCAGAAGGAAATTTTATGAGTGAAAATTTCTTCAAAAAGAATTTTTATAGGGTACTACTATTTAAAACCAAAAATACGGAAATTATAGCGGCGCAAGGAAAAACATGTCACTGCATCGGGAAATTATCATTAAACTTACAGGTAAAAGAGGAAAGTCTCAAAGTATTAATTTTTGTGGTGAAAGATCTGCAACATTCTCTTATTTTAGGTATGGAGTTTTTAAGGGCCGCGAGGGCCAAATTAAATTTTCAGGATAGTTCCGTGGTGTTGGAGATGGACCAGAGGGTGGTGGAACCTGTGGAGACACCGCAATTGGACCTTAGCCATCTGAATGACCATGAAAGGAAAGCAATACAGCAAGTGGTGAGTAATTTTTCTCATTTGTTTTCAGAAAAACCAGGAAACTGCCAAATAGTGACGCACAAGATTCAATTAAATGCCAAAAAACCTTGTAGGACTAAACCATACCGTTATGACAAACAAAAAGACTTAATCATCGAAGAACATATTCAGGAGATGTTAAAGAATAAAATAATAACGCCCATAAATAGTGAGTACGCGAGTCCAGTCGTACTATGTCGGAAAAAGAACGAGTTTCCTCCTTCGGATAAAAGGGCTTGGAGGTTTGCTATTGATTACAGAAAACTAAATAGTATTACTAAATTCCCAGTTTACCCTTTGCCGGTTATAGAGGAAATTATTAGACAGATCAAATCGACAAGATACATGTCTACTTTGGACTTAACGTCTGGCTACTATCAAATAGCTATGAGACCCGAAGACATACATAAAACCGCGTTTATAACAAAATCGGGCACTTATGCATTTTTACGCATGCCCTTTGAGTTGTGTGGGGCCCCATCAACATTCCAGAGAGCTATGGACATTGTTCTAAAGCCTGTCCTAGGAAAATCAACTTTAATTTATCTAGATGATATAATTATAACGAGTAGTACGTTGGAACAACATATTAATGACCTCGAACAAGTTTTTAAATTATTAAAAGAGGCCGGTCTTACAATTAACGCCTCAAAATGCAAGTTCGCAACTAAAGAACTTAAATATCTCGGTTATAAAATTTCGCAAAAGGGTATAGAAACGCAAGATTCAAAAATAAAAGCTATTAAGAATTTCCCACCGCCCAACACCGCCAAGAAACTTTCTTCCTTCCTTGGGTTATGTTCTTACTATCGATCTTTCATAAAAGATTTCGCTAATATTGTTGAACCACTCTTAGTAATCAAAAGAAAAAAGGGTAAGTTTACGTGGACAGCGGAAGCTAACACAGCTTTTGAAAGATTAAAAGAAGCGCTTATTAATGCCCTTATTTTAAAATTCCCGGAGGGGGACGAAAACCTGGAAATTGCAGCAGATGCGTCAGACTATGCGGTGGGTGCGGTTCTTATGCAAAATAACCATCCTCTGGCATTTTTTAGTAAAACATTGAATCAGACACAAAGAAATTATACAGCTACAGAAAGAGAAACATTAGCCGTATTAATGGCTGTACACAAATTTCGAGTTTATTTCGGCAAATCGCCAGTAACAGTCTTTTCGGATCATGCGGCTGTTGGTAGACTTTACTCGGGGAAAAACCTAACGCACAGGTTAATAAGATGGGCTTTAAAACTCCAAGAATATAATATCACAATAAAATATAAACCGGGTAAGGAAAACAATGTAGCTGACGCACTTTCTCGTATAAAACTGGACGATGAAGGAAATGAACTTAAATGCGCTGTGTTGACTTCAAAAATTTTAGATTCTAGAGATACGGTTATTACTGAACTGAAAGCTGATCCTGAATTTGGAAATATCTATGCTTATTTGAAAGACCCCGAAAGCTTCGAGCACACAGATATCGATGCGATAAGAAATAGAGCAAAAAACTATGAAATAATAGATAATTTATTATTCTATACGAAAACAACAAACGAAAATCTTGAGTATAAGCCAGTCATCCCAGCCTCGCTTCGATTAAGCATTTTGAAGGAGTTGCACGAAGAAAAAACAGCGGGCCACCTAGGGGTCAGAAAGACTATAAAAAGGGTACGCGAGGCGGTATATTTCCCGCAATTATACAAAATAGTAACGGCGTATGTTAGGTCCTGCAATCAATGTCAGTTAATAAATGATATTAATTACAGCCCGGCCGGGTACTTAAATAGCATTCGCGCTACATTTCCGAATGAAATTTTAGGCATAGATCTTCTTGGTCCCTTCCCCCAGAGCGAGTTAAATAAAAATCGTTTTTTTTTTTAGTAATAGTAGATCATTTTTCAAAATGGACAGAAATTGTTCCACTTAAACGCGCGTCAGCCAAAACAGTCGCAGATGCATTCTTACACAGATACATTTTAAAATACGGTGCACCGATAAAAGTCATTAGCGATATCGGAAACCAATTCATTAGTCAAATATTTGAAAACATATGCAATGGACTTGGCATACGCCATATCAAAATGGTTCCGTATAGACCACAAGCTAACATAGCAGAAAGAGTTAATAAAAATATATTAAAAATAATTCGCAGTTACGTGAGCACACATCACAAGCGCTGGGATGGCTACATAAATGAATTAGCTTATGCTTTAAGAACGGCACATCATGATACTACGAGAAAAACTCCAGCAGAATTATTCTTAGGCCGAAAATTAATTACGCCTTTAGATAAATTATTCTTTGTGCAACAAAGAGAGCAGGAGTTTAAACAAAAAGATGTGCAAACGTTGAGTGATCAGGCGCTTAAAACCTCGGATACGGCAAGAAATAGGCAGAAACTATATTACGATAGAAAACGCCGTGAAGCAGATTTTAAAGTTGGGGATAAAGTACTGAAGCGGAAATTTTCTTTATCAAGTGCCCCAGACAATTTTATGGCAAAGCTAGCTCCAAAGTTTGAAGGCCCCTATGTAATTCAGGAAATCAAAGGAGTAGTCTTATATCTTAAGAACGAGAGAGGGGAAATCTGTAAAGCAAGTCCCGACCAGGTGAAAAAATACTATAATCCAAATGATTTTGAAATCCTTAAACGTTTCTTGCAGGACTCAAGTCTAAACGAAATAGAAGGTCCAGAGACAACCACTATTCCACCACCCAAGAAACAGAGAACTGAAGAGAGACCTAGCACTTCTACAACCCGGACGTCGGTATCAAAAAGAAAAATAATTTTCAAACTCCAGCGTTTAAGAAAAACAAAAATACAGATGCACCGGGTAAAGAAACCGGGGTAAAGAGAAAATCACCACCTACAAAGGATTGCAGGAAAAATTATACATCAAGGAGAACGCGCACACGGCCACAGAGTCAGGTGCCAGCAAGGCCGCCGTTCCGGAAACTGAAACGGCAACAGGAGGCACAAAAATACGAGGAACAGAAGAAATTCAAGAAGGCCTCCAGACCGGAGGACGTCAAGACCAGCCGTCCCAGGGAGAAACGGAAATGCCAACAACCAGACGATTACTCCGCCAAGAGGCCAGCATGTAGAGGACGCAAAAGAAAAAGTCAGGTGGACGACACTCGGAGGGCAGTAAGGAGAAGATTAACATCCATGAAACCTCTAACTTGGGACCAATTCTGCCAAAAACGAATGACGGAGTTTCAAGCATCGAAAACTCAAAGATAAGTTAAAACCTTCTATAAATTTTTTTTCTCTTTTGTTCCGAAATGTTATGCATAAGTACGAAGTTCTATGTTTTGACGAAAGTCAATATGTCTCGGTTGAGACTTAGTTTTGTTTTACTTTATTTAGCTAAGGCAAAAGTATCATTTTCTTTAAGTGTAAAAGCTAAAAACAAGCATTTTCTGTTGGTCGAAATACTAATTCTGTTATGTTAAAGCCAAAATTTGGCCGAAGATAAAAATAACTTCGTATTCTTGTATTAATAAGAATTTTACTTTCAGTGCCGCCAGCTTGGCGAAGAATGAGTAAAGTAAAAATTTATTTTCTCTTATTCATTTTATGGTAAATTGTAAAAATCATATGTATTAAAATTTTGTAAATGTACGTAAATACTTGAATGTTATGTAAAAGTAGAATTTAGTCTAGAAGCATAAAATTGTAGATGCTAAAAGTGAATGCTTAAAAGCAATGAAGTCAAAATTTAAGTATTAAATTGTAGATAAAGTCATGCTTTAGAGCGAAAGCCTGCATCTTTAAAGATGAATGAGGGGGAAGTTAGAATGAATGTGTTTTGTAGGGTTCTCCACCTACATTGTGATGTGTGCTCACGTAACTGCGAATTATTTTTAATATATTTTTATTAACTCTTTCTGCTATGTTAGCTTGTGGTCTATACGGAACCATTTTGATATGGCGTATGCCAAGTCCATTGCATATGTTTTCAAATATTTGACTAATGAATTGGTTTCCGATATCGCTAATGACTTTTATCGGTGCACCGTATTTTAAAATGTATCTGTGTAAGAATGCATCTGCGACTGTTTTGGCTGACGCGCGTTTAAGTGGAACAATTTCTGTCCATTTTGAAAAATGATCTACTATTACTAAAAAAAAAAAACGATTTTTATTTAACTCGCTCTGGGGGAAGGGACCAAGAAGATCTATGCCTAAAATTTCATTCGGAAATGTAGCGCGAATGCTATTTAAGTACCCGGCCGGGCTGTAATTAATATCATTTATTAACTGACATTGATTGCAGGACCTAACATACGCCGTTACTATTTTGTATAATTGCGGGAAATATACCGCCTCGCGTACCCTTTTTATAGTCTTTCTGACCCCTAGGTGGCCCGCTGTTTTTTCTTCGTGCAACTCCTTCAAAATGCTTAATCGAAGCGAGGCTGGGATGACTGGCTTATACTCAAGATTTTCGTTTGTTGTTTTCGTATAGAATAATAAATTATCTATTATTTCATAGTTTTTTGCTCTATTTCTTATCGCATCGATATCTGTGTGCTCGAAGCTTTCGGGGTCTTTCAAATAAGCATAGATATTTCCAAATTCAGGATCAGCTTTCAGTTCAGTAATAACCGTATCTCTAGAATCTAAAATTTTTGAAGTCAACACAGCGCATTTAAGTTCATTTCCTTCATCGTCCAGTTTTATACGAGAAAGTGCGTCAGCTACATTGTTTTCCTTACCCGGTTTATATTTTATTGTGATATTATATTCTTGGAGTTTTAAAGCCCATCTTATTAACCTGTGCGTTAGGTTTTTCCCCGAGTAAAGTAGCTCATTAAGAATATTAAAGTAGTTCATTGAGTTGTAGAATATCGAGTAAGGTGTGTCTATTTGGTCGTTGAATTCTAACAAATCATGGCGGTTAGGGGAAGTGTTGTAAGACTAAAACACGAATATTCCCGTTTGACACCACACACGGTGGAGAGCCAGGGTAAAGTTAAATTAATGCTTAAAAAATTGAATGAATGTGAAGTAAGCAATAACTAAGAAAAACGAATCGTTAAAAACAAAAATTTATTGTGTCAAGAAAGTGTAAATTATAATGTATGTAGAAAGATACTGATACTTATTCCTTCCAGATGCTGGAAGGAAAGACCAAGATTGATTGATGAAGTCCAGGAAAAGTTGCTGTAAGAAGAGAGCTTTATAACGATCAACAGAATTTTAGTATACAAATTGTTACATAAGATTTTTTTGTGTAAACGAGGTTCTCGCAAGTTAGTTCAGAATTAGAGAAACTTACAACAGGTCGTTTGTAGGACCTGCTTCCAAGTTTTCCAAATTCTGGCAGCGGCAAATGTAGGGTTTATATTTATTTTAACTAACATTTATTTTAAGTTTAAACTATCTTTTCTGTCAAGCCTTACTTTCCCCTGGAACTGCCAATGCCAGAATATGTAAATTTTAGTAGAACGCGCAAGGATTCAAATTATCAGCGGAAGTCTTATGATTTAAATAGGAAGGAAACAAGTTCGGTGTGTGATATTCTTACTTCACGAGCGCGGAGGTAGTTAGCGAGAAATTGAAGAACCCGCGTTTCGGCCTATGTGCTTGGCGGGAAGTAGTGTTAATCGTTCAAGTGAGCTTCAAGTCTGCTGAATTAGCAGCGGTGTTGTAAAACGCGGTGAGTTAGTTATTTTAGAGAGCCTCGTAGTTAGAGTCTTGTCCTTAAGTTCTTTTCAGGTTATTATTTTTATTTGACCGCCGAGTTGGCGCCATCTGTAAGCGTCAAGAGCACGCAATTGTAATTTATTACGTTGAATAAAAAGAGACTCAAACCCTTTACAAGACTCTGTGTTTTATACAGTTTTCACAGTCACCCCTTGGTTGCGTGCAAGTTGGAGGCGCGCAACGTTACAATTCTTAAACGCAACTTTGAGTAGTTTGCAATCGAAAGTTACCCTCTAAGTAATAAAGAACTCACAACCTAATAAGCTTTAAAACTCCGAACTGTTTACTCCCAGATAACAGAATATCAACCACACACCGTATTTATCTTCTTTTAAAATTATACCAAAGTCGTCATTACGCCATATTCTCTTCTGGGCATGCCATTACGCCAACAGAGAGGGTGCATATATATAACTTTTGTGATTTTGTTATAACTTTTGTGATTTTGTTATAACTTTTGTGCAACTTTTGGTGCCCCTGCAACTAAAAACAATTGTAAACGGTTACAAGTTAAAGCAGTACCACGTACAAAATCTCAATACTTAGATATGTATCTCGCACAACTCAAAAAAGAGTAGTGACTCGTTTATAAGTTATGCGAAATACATACATAAGTGCGTACGTGCATACGTCAAGAAAAGAACCTCTTCTGAATCCATTTTAAATCCGTTTTGGGAAAAAGAGACCTTTATTCTATCCATACATATAGATATCACGCAAAACATCCTTCAGTTGGATTCGGGAGCGGTCGAAAAGGATATTTTAGTTGAAATAAAGTACCCGAAGTTTTTCGCGATTACAAGAGATTTTCGCATTTAACTTCCTTTACTTTGTATAAATTTGGAAATTTAGTAATTTAAACCAGATCTGCAATGTTTAGTAATTAAATGTGTCTATACAGCCAAATTTCGTAAGATAAAGCTTGCTTACTTCTTCGATCAAGAATTAGAAAAATTGGAACAAAATGTTTTTGACATTGATTCTTTATTTAAGTTAGAGCTCATTATTTTGTGGCTGTTTACAGTTAGTTTACAGTTACATATAACAGCCTGCAATTATTACTAATTAGGCTTTACACTTTTTATATCAAGTTTATAGTTACATATGAAAATTTTTCAATTAATAACTCGATTTGTTTGGATTTAAACTACAACTATTAAAAATTGGAGAAAAAGATTTTCTTTTATTTGCATTGTTGATTTATTTATAACCAAAAGTACTTAACATGAAGCTTTTGATAACGCTTAATGCAAATATCATGAAATTGTTAATTCACTTCATTGGGTAAAAGCATACAGTAATGCCTGAAATTAGTTTCTTTTTAATTAAACCAAAGACAGACTTACGGGCCTTTTGAAATTTATGTATGACTGGATCTTTTGTTCTTCAATATAGATACTGTATTTTTCGATATTGCATTTTTATCACTGAAACATATTAGCCTATAATTTAAAATATTGTTGCGTCCGTACAGGGTCGTAATAGATTGAATGCTCGCAGGTCATTTATTTTATCAAAGTAAATACTTCAAAGTTATGGAATTTTTCTTCAGAGATACCCATACAGGATTTGACAGTATCACAAAGTAGAAAACATAGTTACGCACCGAACTACTAAGAACGTTAAACACAATGCAAAGCAAGGCGCATCTAAAGAGAATGTTAGCTCGGATTATCTCAGTTCACGTTGAACCGCAACAACAATAACTAAGCAACTGAAAACAGATGATCTCTTTTCGGCTTTAAATAGTTTTCAACCGGCCGCCGAGATATTTCTAGTAATCGAAATTGCTGGAAAACAAAAAGAGGTTGGAATTACGGTTACAGCTACCATAGTGGTCAATTACATTTATTCAGTTTCGATACACAGTACGGTGATACAGGGACTGGATAAGAATGTTACCAAATGGTCGCCAAATTTGACGACTTTTTGTGATCCATCGCCAAATTACCGAGATATCCAATTACTCAATGTTAAATACCTTTGCCCCTGTACTCTTACTTTTCTGGCATAGCTTCTCTTTACATTTTCCATGTTACAAAAGAAATAAAACACTTTTACTTATAATTCTACAAAAATTACTTACAAAATTCTACTAGTTATAAATTCAAAACTATATTTTTCAAAAAATTCAAAATAATATAAATTCAAAACAAAATCTTTCTTTAATCATGTAAATGCCATCTTAATGAATGTAAGTTTAAGAAAATAGAATTATGCAAATTTCGCTAATAAATGCTGTTTAAATACATTTCCTTACGTCAGATCTAAAATACCGCTCCGCTCAAAGGGATACAAGTATTTTAAAATTATTTAAAGTTAGAGTTATATTTAAATTATTGATTTACTTTAATAAGCAATTTTAAATTACTCGAATTTGAAAGTTATTCTAAAGTCGTTTTAACATTCAGAATTTCTTAAGCATTAATATTTAATTAATTAATATACTTAACATTTAAGATTCACTGTAATTTTATCTGCGGTAAAATTACTTCAAATTGCTATAGGCCATAAATTGTTCTGAGACTCATCACTAAAGAGAAGAGAAATCAAAATTTCAGTGGGAAATTGTACGTTTCTTTTATGGTTTAGATCACGGGTTCTCAACTGGTGGTACGCAAGAGAAAAATAGGTGATACGCAAAGAAGCCAAGATATTTTTAACTATCAAATTCAAAAATTAAAACCCCAACCTTCTATTTGAGTTTTTTTTTTTTTTCTTTCTCACTCGTATATTTATGCGATCTGAGCTTTGTTCAAGTGTACTTTGTAGTGGTGGTAGTAAAGGTTTGTTTAGATTGTACGCGTTTTTTGTACGTGTTAGTCAAATGTTGAGAACCGCTGGTTTAGATGGTTAAATAGGAAATTGTATGTTTCTTCTACGGTTTTGATGAATGGTATGCATATCAGTTTCAGTGTTTAACTGTGTATTAATAAAATGGTAAAATTATAAGTATATGAGCGTACAAAATTTTGTTCTAAGATGAAAGTTGAGTTTAAGTATTTGAGAAAATCTTTCTGTCTTCGAAAAAAGAAGGTAATTTTACGGCATAACTATATTTTTATTTTTTGCTGTTAGACTACAAACTAAGTATTATTTTTTTAGCACAACCCAAACAAAAGCACTTGCCTTTTGTTTACGCAATTTAGACAACCTAAATCTTTTGTAGCATGCTTTAACTTTTTCACATAAAGCAAATAGATTGAAAGTCTATTCTAAAATTTTAAATTATTGCTAGAATATAAATATTTCAGAATTCAAACTTAGATATAAAATGTTAAAGAAAAGGAAATTTAACATTGTCTCATCTCTCTCTTAAACGTGTGTGAAACTATACAAATAAAATGTATTGTAAATTGCATCAATTAGAACAGCGATTCTCAACCGCTGGTACGCAAATCTGAAATTCTGAAATCTGAAAATCATTTTCAATCAAGCTGTGAAAGTTGTTAATTTTATTAAAATCGATTCTAAATTTATGAATTCATTTTAAATCAGTTTTATAATTTTTTGGGAAAAAGAGCCCTGTATTCTACCCTGAAGTACAGATGTGACTTAAAAAGATCGTTAAACTGCATTCGATAGCGGTCAAAATGTATACTTTCGTTGAAACATGATACCCGAAATTTTTCGCGATTACAATACTTCCTTTTTACTTCGTACAAGGAAGTAAAAACTCGAGCTAATAATCAAAGTATTGGATAATAATATTTTAATCATTTCACCACTTCTAGAAAGATTTCTAACGGAAAATAATTTTAAAATAAAAGAAGATTTAGCATCCTACATTAAAAATCTATATAATGAATAAATAATTTCCACATGTGCACTCTTAGACAAAAAAAAAAAAAAAAGTCACACTAAGAAGGAGTTATCCGAATGGGTTAGGTTTTATTTAATTATGGCAAAGCCTCGTTGGCTACCTGCTTAAGGGAAGGGATGTCTTCGTGGAGGACCTTCGAAGGGAAACTGGCTCGTATACACGTTACACACGGGGAAAACCGCGAAAACAACCATGCAGCCAGCGCGTTCGCGGGATTCGAACCTCAGACTGAACTACCAGTGTTCAGCAACTTTACCACTCGGCCGCTGGTGGGCCTTATCCGAATAGGAGGAAACTCGGTAGAAGTAATGTACACATGTACAGAAAACCAAATGATTACAGTTTGAGAAAAATTGGATGATTTATTGAAGCTTCACAAAGTGAAAAAGTCAGTAACGCGTTTGCCCACCTCTGGCCCTTATGGAAGCAGATATTCGGTTTGGCATCGATTGATAGAGTTTGCGAATGTCCTCCTGAGAGATATCGTGCCAAATTCTCTCCAACTGGAGCGTTAGATCGTCAACATCCCGAGCTCATTGGAGGGCCCTGCCCATAATGCTCCAAACGTGCTCAATACACCAGAGATCCGGTAACCTTGCTGGCCAAGGTAATGTTCAGCAAGCACTAAGGCAAGCAGTAGAAACATGTGCATTGTGCGGGCGAGCATTATTTTGCTTAAATGTAAGCCCAGGGTGGCATGACATAAAGGGCAACACAACGGGTCATAGAACTTCGTTGACGTACCGCTATGCTATAAAATTGAGACGGATGACAACCAAAGGGGTCCTACTATGAAATGAAATGGCACCCCAAACCATCACTCCTGGTTGTCGGCCTGTCTGCAGGAAGGCAGTCAGGTTGGTATCAACTGCTGCCCGGGGCGTCTCCAGAATCACCTTCGCTGGTCATCGGGGCTCAGTTCAAAGCGGGTCTCATCATTAAAGTCTATTCTACTTCAGTCAGTGACATTCCAGTGCAAATGACAGTCAGTGACATTCCAGTGCGACACCACTGCAAACGGGCTAGACGTTGCACAGGGGCCAATGGCAGACGGCGCAAGGAGCACCGTGACCTCAGCCCCCTTTCTGTGAGCCGTTTATGAATGATTCTTGCGGTCACGGAAGAACTAGTTGCACGTGCAAGCGATGATAATGATGCATCTGGGGTTGTGACTGCTGCTATGACGATTGCTCGATCTTCACGTTCTGTCGTTTCTCTAGGCCTACCGCTTTTTTCTTGACGCTGTGTGGGGCCATGGTTCACCCATTCCTGCCAACATCGTCTAATAGTGGCTTCATTGAGTCAACTACACTACCTCTCTCAAATTCTGACATCTGCGCATATCGTTCGCGCAACTGTATGCGAGGCATAGTTACTGTTTACCAGAGTACAAGGAATGAAATTCGTGAAGAATTTATGACCTGGAATCGTAATTTCTCCTCTTAAATAACCTGCCAGTTGCGCTGATCAGATACGCTTTAGCTACAACCGTTCATTCATTGGCAGCCAAAATGTAAAATTTTGCATTTTCCGTCAAAACCTGTATGCATATCATTTTGGGTCCAATTTGCTTTATATCTTCTTGGTGCGTCGTGGTGCGTCTTTTTTCGGGCGGGGGGTCTAAGAGTGTATTTTCTGAAGGATTATGAAAAAGAAATTTGGGGTTAGAAATCTATTTTGTTCAAATTTACATGAAATTTTATTTCGTGAAGGAAAAGAAAAATTTATGAGAAATTTCCTGTGATCGAACTCTTATTGACAATTTCAAAAATAATACGCTTGTTAATTTTTGGCTGAACCGAAAAAAAAAAGAATTTAAAGCCGTTCCAAAAAAAGCTATTAAATTTATATTGCCTTTTTGCGCAACCTATTTGTGTGAACAAGGACATTCTTCCATGTTATATTTAAAAAATAAATACAGCACAAAATTAAAAGTGTATCCTAATTTACGGTTAAAAGAAAGTGAAACAAGACGAGACATAAAGAAGTTTATCTCTCTTACACAGGGCCAAATTTGGCATTAAATTTTATAATTAAAGTAATGTAATTTAAATTGTGATAATTAATATATTAACCAATTTTGATCTAATATCTTATTATGCGTGCCAACTTAATACAAATAGCCAATAACTTGTGCAAATACAAATTATTTTTTAATATTTCTTTTGAGAAAATGTAAAATAATAATTGTAAAATATAGTGGTGGTATTAAAGTTTTTCAATTTCTGATTAGATGGTACGTTTTAGTCAAAAGATTGAGAAACGCTGAACTAGAGGCATTATTGACAATAAATATATAAATTACTAAGAAATTATACATTGTTTTAAAATCTCTCATTTGTTAATGTACAGCTTTAGTTTCAAAATTAGATAAGAAAATGTATAGCACTCTAAATGACAACACTGCTGAAAATTTTTAGTTTGCCATTTTATGCTATGATAAAAAACAACATTTTAATCATCGTGGAATGGCAACATTTACTAGACTGCGTGGAATATAAATTTGATAGTAACGTAACGGTGAATACGAATCACGTAAGTAACGGCGACTAAAATTGATTAGAGTAACATATACATGCTTGTTTTTTTCAATAATATCTAAAATGCCTAGTGTTAGATAAAAATCTTTGTTTTATTTAAATTAGGAAACCTTTTTCACATTTAGTTAACCAACAGTTGGATTTATTTTAAACTAGTAGCTACGCTGTCAGCCTTCGTCTGGCTTTTAAATGTACCGAAAAATAGCCTGAAATGAACACCAAACGTTTGCGCAGAATTTTACTCTGCAGAAAAACTTCAATAAAAAAATTAAAAGATAAAAAATCTGAAAGGTTTCAGACTTTAAATTACGTCCAAAAAGGCATTTTTTTAACGTTTTGTGTGTTACATTTATTTATTAAGTATCATGTTCTATGCACTTAAAACATAAAATTCAGTTCAACAGCAATGTCACAAAATAATTTTAAAATGAGAATATCTTTAGAATTTCTGATAGGCAGCTCCGCGCGCTGGAGACATAAAAGACTTTTCCCCCATAGAGTGTTACCATTGCTCGCTTTTTTAAATTGTTGAGTTTGTTACTCCAAATCGTTAAAGGTTCCCAAAATATGAAATCCGTAATAAAACAAATTCCAAATTTCAAATTTGGTGTTGCACATGCCCACATTCGTAGGAGGATTACGTCATTCAAAATTCAATGGCCCTATGTAACGTTGTTTTATCGCAATGCGAGAAATAAACATACTTTTATGCAGATTTTTCTTTATTTAATTTCTTCAAAGATAATGCATGACTCTAACTGCTTAGAGTTTCTTTGGATAACTCTAAGGTTGTTGGTGGCAACAGTTTGAAAAGTGAAACGGACATTTATAGTGATTCAACTCAAAATCGCGAAACGAAAAGAATAGTCCTTCAGAGACAAAGCCCCTTTGGACGAAAATGGAAATCGTCACATTAAAAAAAAGTATTCCATGTAACAAAATGAAATAAGCAATATACCTTAATACAAATATTAATTATCCTAATAAATAAATTAACCAACTTCCCGTTGCCTTTTCTCAACGAACGTCCAGTGTACAAGAGAAACATTAAATTTAAAAACTGCACAGAATTATCGCCCTCATTTTTTTGAGTGGCAACAGAACTGATTTTCAACAGTCAGCAGTCCAATATTCAACTGAAGGAAAAACTGTTGCCCAAACCACATTTCTAAAAGAATGAAGCTATTCAAAATGATGCGATAAAATTGAAAACAAAAAATTAAAAAAAAACATCTGATTCGAATTTTGAATAAATCGCTTCCAGGTGCACTGGCTCTTGTCTTAGGTGCACCTATACACCAAATTACGTAGCCCTGTTTCTGTTAGCTTACGCGTAGCACGAACGAAAGCCACACAGACTCTTTCTTTTGATATAAATAGAGATTATGGCAATTAGATCTGTTGTTTGAAACTTGAAAACATTTAAATCATTAAGAATTAAACTTATTGCTTTTATATAATTCGTTTTCTGTTATGCAAATTTATATTAAAAGTGAAATTAAAGGTCTTATACTACGGCGAGTTGTATCTGGCTGAAAACTGGTTGTTTGCCAAGCTGCCTTGAAAATATATTAAGATTCTTATTTCTAAAGGAATTATAAGTTATTTCGATTAAAAACGGCATAATAACAAAACTCCATAAAGTGACAATTAAAAAAAAATTATACCCTCCGCTCGAGACTTTGCTAATGTCTCTTACTATTAGTAAGATTTCTCGCTATGATAATTCATCCAAGGGAAATCCTTTAGGGAAAGAATACCTTTGTAAAAGATTTTTTAAGAAATAATAAGTAGTTAATATTCACGATATACAAGGGAAAATCCATGAAAAGTACGTGAAGTCACCCTCTTTGCCTGGTTTTGCATCCAAGTCAAAATATGAGCATTCAACTTTCTTAACCACTTGGTCACTAGTAGGGCTTGGAAAAAATTCAATATCGTCCTAATGATATAGTCCAATAACTAAATAATAAAACAGATATCTAACTAAATATCGTAAATCATATTGTATTAAATCATGCTAAAAATATTCATTTTATGAGATAAACATTTGTATTCTCAAATAATGCTTTATAAAAGTGCTTACATAAATGCACATAAATATACAGAAGCTCATAAATTTTAGATTATAAACGCAATTCAAATTATTATTATTTGCGATAATTAAAAATGAAAAATGCTTATTGCAAAAATAAAACATCTTTCTATATTTCTATATTCTATATTTTCATGAGTCCGTTTTCTTTGGGAGCTGTTTTTACAAAAGATATCGTTCAATGAATTTTAAAAATATGCAAAATATAAATTTGCAGTAATGTTTCATAGCTGGAAATTCGTGTGAATTCGTCCTACTATCGCAAAATATGGGAAATATTCGCATTTACATATACAAGTACAAAGGCAGAAGGTACTCTATTTCGAACTTCATCGCATTTTAATACATTGAAAAAACACATTTATTAAATACTAGTACAATAAGATAATCTTGCTTTTCATTTCTTTTAAGAACGGATATTGATAAAAGACATTATCTTGGTGACCTAATTTTTATTAATTTTTTTCCGTAATCTTTTCAATAAATACTTTTCAGTGAAGAATATATTTTTCAGTTGAAACAAACGACCTTCAGTATTGTCATCACAGAGGCTTTTACACGCTCCTATTTTCTGGCTGACAAACTCCAGATTTAGGCTTATATCCATACCAATGTGGTTCGCTCTACACATAAAAAGACTTCCCAAACACTTAATGCTGAAGGGAAAGCTTTTTTATGTGAAGCATAAAGGAGGATATGGAAGAAAAGCCGAAGTGTGCTAAAGGACTGGAACCAGACGCTACTCGTCTATCGAGAACCCGACTTTTGTTAGGGTCATTTCTCGAATTTTTCTCTTGAAGCCTAGTCGCATCGGAAATACAAACTTCCTTTCATATCCATTTTTGTCCACAAGAAATAAAAAAGAAAATATTCTCAAAGATCTGGTTTCAGAAATCTTATTCATATTTCAGAAAAATATGATGAATATCCATTAAATTTCTTTTGGGGTATAAAACCTATATTTCTGATTTAAGGAAATTATTGATTCAGTTGGCAATCCTAATCCTTCAATTCTATTCTATTATTTTATTTATGTGTTTTTGTGCATTATTAATCGTTGTTTCTGTAAACGTGAAAGTACGTGGCATACGGAACATAAGAATAAAAGATGGATAATAATTTTTATTTGCAATTTAGGTAAGTCTAGATCGTTAATTCTTACATAGATCATTTACATGAAAGGTTTATTTCTGTCAATAAATATCTAAATTCCCTCTTTTTATATATTAAAAATCATAAGCAAGTTTGCTTTCTTTTTTCCCTAGATTTAAATTCCATTCTCAAGTCTATTCTTCGTACTTTGTAACTCATTGGATATTTATACGTTATTTAGTACATAAAATTCTAATTTTCAACAGAGTACAGAGGCTATTCGCACAGTTTTAGACGGTTTTGCGTTGCTGTAAAAAAACCGTCTGCTTGGGATTCTTTTAAGTGCAAATATGTTTCTGAAAGTATAAATTATTATCTGCTGTTTGAATGTTTTGTTTTCATTTTTAAAGTGACGCTTTCGAAGAAGCATTACATGGAAGGCCATGCTTGTGTACTTTTCGCTAAAATTTATTCGCATATAGTTATTAAAAATCGCTGTAAATTATTTTTGTGTCTATTGGAAATTTTTTGTTTCATTTGGGGGTTGTATTATTCTTCTGAATTTCGCCACGAGAAAATTAAAATTTCTAATAACCTACCACTAGTAATTAACAATATTTCTAAGACAGTTAGAGGAACAGGGGAATGTCAGCTAGTTCTTTGCATACAGCCGGCAAGAGGAAACCTGACTACAGTCGAATGGTCTGCGGTTCCAAAAGAGGAGAAATTACGTTTCTTTTAATGCTTTTAAATGTTATACTTGAAAGTATTGATGCATGAAATGTTAGTGAAGTAGCTTAGTTCCTCTAGTCCATTAACGACAAGTCATTGGAACCAATACCGGATGTTAACTTTATATTCAAGGAACACCTAGAACAGCCACCCAAATTTTCTTTAATAATGTTAAATGTACTGTCTCCTGACCTGCATTTATTACAATGCTGAAAGAATAAAAAATGCTTTGGAATTCATAATAAATTAAGTGATAAATAAAAGATGAAGTAAAAGTGAAAAATGTAAGCATCACAGTGAGTTAACTGACGTCTTATAAATACCACTAGAAGTTTACATTTTTATTTTTCTACTAATGGAAGAAATTTCAAATGAGATTTCGAGTAAAAAAAAAAAAAAAAAAAAGTCTGTTTCTTGTCAACTTTATTCAATAAATATTTTGGATCTTGCTTTCATGCTTTGGCAAAACATTTCAGAAAAATTATAAAAAAAAATTCTGTATGCAATTTGCAGTTTCTTGAAAGCCTGAAGTAACTGTATAAAATGTGACGATTTCAATTCACCTTTAGAAAGGAAATTTATTTTTCGAGATATGTTCAATGATTTCATTTAATGACGTCGCATGCGCAAGTCTTTGCATAGAGTATAAAATGAATGTGAAGAATTTATACTTTGCTCTTTCAGACTTAAGAGTTAGCTACTGAATGGAAATAAATATATAATCGCTAAATTTATCCACGTAGACATTTTTATAACATCATAGATATTTTAAATCATTTTAAATATTACAGCAAAGTATTCTACATTATTTCTTGTAAAAGTTTTCTCGTAAAATGTCTGACTTCTAACATTCCTCACGATCCCCCAATTTCAGACTCATTTTTGAAAGAATATATTGAAAATACGTCATTTTTTATTATGATACTGAGCTTTCTTATCTTATCATTATGTATGTAATTCAGTGAACTGTATACACTGAATATATAAGCGAGTCTCATATCAGTCATTTTAGATGAGCGAGTCTCATAATTACATTAGCTTGTCGAGGTTTCAGTGAGAATGAAGGCTGAAGCCTATTTAACACATGTAAACGGAATATTTAAAAGAACTTAAACCTTCATGAAACAGAAGTTTCCAAGAAAGGAGAAGAAGTGAAGAACTACTTTACTGCTAGACAAGAAAAATTGTAGATCTTATAGCAATAAGTCTTACCTGCATCAAAATTGTCATATTAAAACGGTCAATAATAGAATACCTTCTGTCATTCAGCTCGAGACATATATTTATTACTTAATCTATATCAAAACAGAATGTCATGATAACGGTTAGGGAACTACCGACGAATAAAATATTTACACATTGAAGCTAATAATAGTTGTAATGGCAAGGTCATAAATGTTGAAGTAACAAGAAGAGTGATTTATTTAATCCTGAATGACCTTAATGGTTACTAGTTGGGATATTTCAGTTACATTCCAATGAAACCGAGTTAGTTCATCACAGAAAATACTTTGTAAATCATTCATTACTTTAGGATTAATTTTGCAGCGTATAACAACGGGTTTAATGAAACGTTCTTAATCACTGCGTTTTTTGTCACATTATTTAGAAGAAAGATAAAAGTGAGCTACATGTTTCTCAACATAATGTAACTGGCTCAGGTGCAATAAAATTATGCATACTGTATTTCCTCTTATAAACATACAGTCTGATTGTAGAGATAATTGTGAGGCCATCCACGCGTGAGGCGTGAAACATGAGCGAGGTGTTTTTTTTTAATATATATATATATATATATATATAAGCAGAAAAGTACTTCTAAATTCAATAACTCCCCCAAGGCCTTATACAGTATTAAATCATTTACTTATACGGAGCCTGAAAATGATCGAGCGGATGAGAACGCTGAATATTAACAGTTCATACAATTCTTAAATGTAATAAGCAGGATGGAGGCTTGGGCATTTTTGTGTTTTCTTAGATGTAAATAAGAGCTTGTTTCTCTCTAGGAAATGCTCCACGAAGGCATTCCTACCCCTCAGACACATATCCTTACTGTGTTTTGCCGTGTTTCAACAAATTGCCCAACAAACGTATTCCAAATTTAGAAAGCTCTGCCGAAATATGTTGTTGACCACATATACAATAAATCGTAACCCAAAGGTATTAAACGTTGATCAAAAATTATCTGTTTCGGAAAGTAGGTATTTTGAATAGTAGAAAGTACTCAGAAGTCTTAGTTCAAGCAATTCAGCATGTTGATTAAAGGACAGCTTCTAATAATAAATCGGGTCGAAATAATTTACACATATTAAATTCCTTCATAAGATACCTGATGTTGCAAATTTAAAGATGCGAGATTAAACATTTTTGAAGAACAAGTGAAAATATGAACATTAAACAAATTTGCTTTCCTGAGATGTTTTATTATGTTTAGTCGTTAGTCACCTATTTAATAGCATTTAGATTTTAAAGTCTGTCTTGAATTGGGAAAACCGCCTTTAGAATACGTCATTTTGACAATAATATTTGATAAAATTTATGATAAACAGTAATGTAGTTTGAAAGCGCATTCATCTAATTTGCGAGTTTCGTAACTAGAGTCCCTGATGTAATCCTTTTCTCTAATTACTAATACTTATTGGTTACATTCGAGGTATTTTGCTTTGAAATAAAAGAGACGTATCTTTTGCTTAATTACAGACCGTATTTATCAAAGGCAATAATCATTTACACATTAATAATTATAAATTGCAAATTGTCTTAACTGAAATTTTGGTTTCTATAATAAGTAACTTAACCTTTGGGTACTAAGCAAACATCCTGTATTCTAATTCTCTGAGACCAAAGTCTTAATCTGATCATAAGCCATTCTGCTTCCGCGATTTATAATCGTCTTTCTTGCCTCTACAGTTTGTTTAGGTTTCTCCTTCTGTTTTATACCTTAAGCTCAGAAAAATCCATCGTAAGTTATAAGCAGCGAATAATATATTACAGTTGTTTCTGATCTACTATTTAAGCTTCAATTATTTTTCTTCAATCTTAAATAACCAAAATCTCTGTGAAAATATTATTAATTTAACTGATATGAAACATTGGTATGTTACTGAGACTTATAACAAATTTTTAAAAAATCATTACTAGTGTCAAAGTTATACCAGCGTCTATTTTCCGATGTCGATAACGTTCAGATGATCTAGTTTTAAACTAGTAAAAATGGTAATAAGAATATTTACCAATATTTGCATTGTTAGAACGAAGGAATGTTTGCAACAGTATTACTTCTCTCGAATTTCGAATCCGTGTTATGAAACATATATATTCTATGTAATTCCTCAGTGACAAATGACAAAATGACATTCAGAAATCGAACTGTTTACCACTAAAATACGTCCCCGAAACTAAAATATTATATTTCTATTCGAATTTTTCTGTGTAAGACTTTTTTGAAAATAGATGAAACACTCTATTACAAACAGAATAAAATTTTGAAAAGGGAGATGATCTTTTTTTCCCCTGGTTAGTTTGAGATTCTCAGTTAGAGACACCATTTATACATAGTTTGACGTATTCTTTACATTCCTTTTCACGTACCTGACCTACTTTTATTTGTTATTTTTTTCCTCTGGAGATAGGGAAAAATGCAAAATATTTTATTTCTGTTTCAGATCTGAAATATCAAAACGAATAAAAGAAAATGTTAATTAATTAATGTTAAACTCTTATAGTAATTACTACTTATATTGAAACAACTAAACATAGAAACCTATAATCCAGTTTGGTTTATTTTAGAATAAGATTTTACATATCTGCTGACAATGAAAATGGTAAATTTCGTGTAGTTTAAATAAAGAAATAGTACCAGTTTTTACTACGAAAATAACTGAAAAATGTGGTTAATTATTCTTGGGGGCACCAGTTACGCTATTTTTATTTTGCAATTGAATTGTTTGAGAAACTAAACTGTTTGAGAGAGCTAAGGTTTGCAGACTAATCTATCAAGAATGATTATAGGATTTTGGTTTGAAATTTTATTTGTATTGTTTAGAGAATCAAAGCTCAGCATATATGCAACTTTCTAGCGCTCATTATGTATATATAATTATTAAATTTATATTTATTATTATCTCCAAGGAAGACTTGAAACTATATAAATATAAGCATATATAGGAGCAAAGGTTTAGAATATCAAATTAAAATGCTGAATTATTAAAGTCGCTCAGAGTTCTATTAATTTTATTAAATAATCAAGAAATAATAATAAAATCACAAATGGAATCAAGAAAGAGGTAAGAAAGAGTAAATAGTGTAACCGGAAGTAACATTTCAAAACTGAAATAAAATAAATTCAATAAAAAAGCATAATAAAATTATTATAATTAATAGAACATAATAAACCTAACATGAAAATTGTTTCTGAATATTCTTCGGTCTTCTTAAAGAAGCAAGCAAAAAATTGTCAGAAAAGTCATTTCTCTGAATTATGTCAGCTGACTGCTAATTCTAAAAGTAATTCAACAGAAATAATTAAAATGAAGTACTAATTAAAACTAATTTATTTAAAATCAATGTCATTTAAAAATAAATTAAAAACATTAAATATTTTTTTAATTTAATTAATCATCTAGATATAATCTGATGCTCTGATAAGAATCCAAAGAAAAATTACAGAAAGAAATATTATATAAAGAATTATTTCGTAAGAACGAAGCAGAAACATAGGGCAAATAAAAAGCAATGTGCTAAATAAATATTAAGTAAATTTCAGATAACTAGCAGAACTACTGAAAAGTTTGGAAATTAAAAACAAAAATATTAGAAGTCAAAATGGTTTGAGGAAAAGAATTTTTATAATAAATTTTAAAAAAATGTAAAATAAGTAAGAAAATTTTAATAATAATAATTCACGCAGGAAAGGAAAAACTAAAAAATGGAAGCCTTCTAGCTTAAAATAGAAGAAAGGAATAATAATTAAAATATAAATTTAAAAAGGCAATATGTATGAAATTGGAAAAAATAAATAAACAGAATAAATGTGTTCAATTCAATTAATTTTAATGGAAGGAAAAAGAAAATAAAAGCTGGATGAAATAAAATTGCCATCTAGCCATTCTCTTTGAAATCCTCGAAAATAGAGTTTAGAGTCGAGTTTAGTTTTAAAAAAGAAGTTTGAATAAATGGTAATATGGAAAAGCTGAAACAGTGCTGAGGCGGAAAGATGCAGCTAGTGCAATTGAAAAATGGAAACGTTGGAGATTGTAAACTAAGAGTCAAATTAGAAATTTATTTAAAATGGATCTACTATTATTAAATTTTATTACAAAAACAAAAGAAAAGAAAATAATAAAAATTGAGTTTTCAAAAATTATACTTTAAAAATAATATAAGCGATTCTTAAAAAAATTGAAAAGTTTCAGATTTTAAAGGTTACCCAAAAGGGTTGTTAAGGTTTTTTACACTCTTAATGAGATCGCTTTAGTTAGTTTAATGAGTTGTACTCACTCCTGCTAACAGTTTTCTTTGTTGTTGTTTTGGCTTTATTTTTCAATATAGTTTTCTTTGCAATTACGTTATATAAAATTCAACAGCAAAATTACAAAAAAATTTAAAAACAGTATAACAGCATAGGTTTAAGATTTTCGATGCAGTGTTAAGCGCTGTCACGCATTTCTTCTATGTTTTTCATTCATTTCTCAGTTCATCATATCAATGTTCACTTTTCTTAGTACGATCGCTTGCAACCTTTATTTTTATCTTTTCATTATTAACGTTTTGTGTATTAACTATACTTATTTAATACCAAGTTCTTCGTCCTTACGCCACATAAAATTCAACTCGAGAGCAATTCACACAATATTTAAAAACAGCATCCATTTAGAATTTCCGATAGACATTTACTTAAATTAATCTGATTCAAAAGTAAGAAATTCGTGTTTTTAAGAACCACATCTCTTGCTTAGTTTAGTACCCACAACAGACCGTAATAGATATTATATAGGATCAAAATGTCATCGAACTGTTGTCAAATTTTGTGACCATACCGACATACTCATTTACTCAATGTTAAATGCAATTTCCTCTTTATTCTTAATTTTCCGGCATAGCTTTCTCTTAAAAATCTGCCTTGCGCTGCATTACACAGTAAAATACGAAAATTTTACTTCTAATTCTACTAAAATTACCTATATAAGTACAAAATTTGTAACAATATCTTACATTTTGCTGAATGAAATCAAATGTAGAATGAAGCGATGCATTCTACATTCGATTTATTCTAGAGCTTTAAAACTAGATATGTTAATAATGGAAAGAAATTAAAAGTTTTAATTCTTTAAAAATTATTTAAATTAATATAATGAATTAATCGTGTGTGAAAATGTTTAGTTAAAAAATTAAGTGTGTGTTAGAAGGATGTATATCAAAAACGACTTAATCGACATATTCGAGAGAAATTAAATATCTTGAATCATCAACTTCAGAAGTTAAATATACATATATTAGATATAAATCATAAAGTTAATGGGTTTTTTAGAGAACTAGAATTATGGATCAGAAATTTAAAGCAAGAAATGTTTGCAAATGGGGTTGAAGGTGTTAAAACTTACAAGGCCGAAGATTAACACGTAGAAGTTGTTTTTGTAATAACTGAAAATAATTTAGCCCCGCTTTCAAAGAATTTTAAAAAGTAAATTCTTGCAGAATTCTTACCGACGACAAATTGGTAGAAGTTACGAAAGGATTGGGGATCTATTTCAAAATAATTAAGGGGGGGCCCACAGATTGAGAATCTCTGATATAAAGTATTTCAGAGTACTATAATTTTAAGGTTTCGGTCATCTGATTTGCACATATGAAGTACTAATATCGAATTAACTAAATGTATACAGACCTGAAAGTTAATCTATTCTAGCCAGTTTTTCTCATAGTTTTATAATTCGAACGCATTTATATTTTCAGCGAAAACATTTATTTAAAAATATCTTAATAGAATAAAAATTAAAATTAAATATTAAAAAAATCGCAGGGCTGTCTGCCTGACAATAGTAATATTTCAGGAATTAGAAAATAGGTATTTCTCATTGCACTTATAAAAAATTAAACATAAACTGATGCCAAAAATCAGTCATATGAATGAATTTTAATAATCGTATAAGGAATTATCTCCATATCCCGTAAGCGCTTTGGTGATTAACTAGTAGTGAATCCAGATAGAAATAGGAAGATCTATGTTTCGAATTCCGGTGAGGCTAAAGGTGGTTTTGACATCTACTGCTCCAAAAAGAATTCTAACAGCTGTATAGGGGAGCCAGACTAAAATGCTGTAGGCGGTAATGCGAACCCCCTGGATTTGGACGACTGGGTCTCATCCTCTCTCCCTAGTCGCATTTTAAGTGAGGGAGACTATGAAGGATTACCGTGTTACACTGGTTGTACTCTCGTGGAACTGGAAGCACGTCCAGATGTCAGACAGAAATCTGGCAAGAGCCTAGCTTACTGTTCACGTTTCGGGCCCCAAAAGAAACCTGATGTTTCTCCAGTTTCAAAATGTATTTTATTTACATTATAATGGACATCAAAATCCTATAAAAACATCTTATGTAGATCTTATATCGAATTGTTTCGCACTAAACGATTATTACAACTTACTTTGACCTATTTCAAATAGACTGCATTTGAATTTGCATGTATCAAATTCTCTCCTGATTCTTTGGCAGATTTATGTATTATTATATCAATAAATGCAAATATATTGAAAAAAGACACAAAACTGGCTTAATCAAGTCCTGGTCTTAAGTAATTGACATAAAAATGCTTCTTGTTATACAAGGTATTTCTTCCGCCTTATTAGCAAGCCTTCGTGGTGTAGTGGTCAGCATACTAGGCGCGTATTCGAGAGGCCCGTGGCTCGAGTCTCGGCGAAGGCGTTGCTGATTTTCTATCTCTACAGCTTCGAAATCACCTAATGTCTCTTCGGTGGGGCCCGAACTAAAAGGTAGTGGACGATGCTTCTCCACCATCAGGATTTGGAGATTGGGTCCCCTAATCCCCAGTCACCCTTTAAAAGGGAAAGAATATAAGGTGTTTCTCCCGCCTTCTTAGCATGCCTTCGGGGTGTAGTGGTCAGCATATTCGAGAGGTCCGTGGTTCGAGTTCCGGTGAGGGCCCTGCTCATTGCTCAATTTTCATTTCTCCTGCTTAAAATTAATCTAATGACTCTACGGTTATAGTTGGAAATTTAATTAATATTACGCCTGTCGTTTCCCTTCTAAATATTTAAAGATTGAAGTGTTATATTCTGTGAATTGTAAAACATAAGTTTGTCAAAATACAATATTGCTTAGAAATTCGAGGGCTTTGTAATTGGTTTTCTCAAAGCTTTCAGAACTGAACCACGTGATATTGAAGATTTTGGGATATTTTGCTGTATCAGAAATACTCAACCGGAGTTCAAAGGAACCCTAGGACTCTCCCAGAGTAGCTTGAGGTCATGATAAAATATTGAAAAACTACTTAACCTATTCGTTTCTGTGAAGTATTTTGAAGGAAATACATTTTACTTATCTTATAAATTTCTAAATGCATGAAAATGAAAGTAATATATTAAGGAAATGTTGGGTGGTATTATTCACATTGCTTTCCTCTTCTTAAAGGTAGGTTTTGATTTGGTTTACTGAGATTCCAGCAAGGCACAATAGGGATGTCTGTTCTAAGGGGAGAGATACCTTCGTGGAGGACTTTCTCAGGAAAACTGGCTCATATATTACACATATATTACACATAGGCTCATACTTTACACATAGGGAAAACCACGAAGGATTGAATATATAGCGTTATTATGAAATAATTTTGTGAAATTTTAATACCTTGAGAGATTATGATTTTAATATCTTAACTTTCAAGAGAAATTTGTCATACGATTTAACAACTCAAAAATAAAATATTTCTAAACAAGATATTAAGGGTTTTTTTTCCTACTTTTTACAAAGTAAGTTTGCATAAGAGGACGAAGCAATACAACACGGTGACATCTAATCTTATTTTATCTTTCTCTCTATTCCCCAGCTACTTTTAAGTTGAATTTTAAAAGGAAATACTTGCAGTTTGAAAAGCATTTTATAAATATTTTTTACATTTATTTTTATTTATTACTTTTTATTTATTAATTTTTTATGTTGACAGAAGTTTTAAAGTTAGATCATATGTATATAAAATTGGCTTATGAGCAATCAACTGAAAATAACTAGTGATAATTTGGATTCTAATCCACTTTCGACCGTTTTGTAAGATATAATAATGGAATACTCTATTTAAAATGTCTAACGTTTTCAAAACTATTCCGCTGCATTTTTGAAATTGAGATAGGTCACTAGTTTCCAATG
This sequence comes from Stegodyphus dumicola, assembly GCF_044657685.1. Classification (NCBI taxonomy): domain Eukaryota; kingdom Metazoa; phylum Arthropoda; class Arachnida; order Araneae; family Eresidae; genus Stegodyphus; species Stegodyphus dumicola. Next base: position 87,787,068 of record NC_140772.1, on the reverse strand, counting down.
AGAAATTTTAATGTGATTTTAGTATTTAGTTTCCATTCATGACTTGTTTTGGATTCCAAGTTGGTTATTAAGCTGCTCACATTCAGTTTTAAAGTCAAGTAGTAAAAGTTAAGTAGTCGAGTCGAGAGTTCTGGTAAGTGAATCAAAATCTAATCACAATTTTAAGTACATTAAAATTTAATCAAGTAGTTTTAAACATGACTTAAAAATAATTGAATGCGAATTTAATATGTTTAGCTTCATCATGAACTATGAATTCAAAATTTGATTTCAGTCACCTTTATCTAATTATACCTGATTTGATTGTCAAAATTTGGAAGTTTATTAAACGTTCCCCGCTATTGAAAGTCTGACGTGAAACAAATCCAGTGTGCTCAAGCTGTTCTAGCTTAAATATTAATCTTAAATATTAATTCTGAAATATCATTTTCCCGAAAAAGAAACTTAATTCACATTTTATTTTCGACTGTTAAATCATATATTATTAAACAATAGATCTACTTAATAGTTAACAACAGTTTCATGATAATACTATAAATTATTTAATTACCTTAAAAGGTATTCTCTCCCTCCTTTCTGCATGCCTTCATGGTGTAATGGCCAGCACACTCGGCGCGTATTCGAGAGGTCCGACGTTCGACTCCTGGTGAGGGCATTGCAGACTTTTTACGTCTTCTACTTCAAAATAACCTAATGTCTCTGCGACCTTAAAGCAGGTATGACCAACAGGTTTATTTCGAAGCAATAATTGTTCAGTTGCCGTTATCATGTAATTTGCTTCTTTAATAAGGCAGCAGTTTACCTATCTTCTGTAGTGCTTCACTGGTCGCCGAGCTGTAAAACTACTCAGCATTGGTAACTACCTCAATTAAACCCTAACCCGAGTTCCCGGGTTCTGGGTAACTGGGATTTGAACCCAGGTTACCCTTTGTTAACTCGGGTACAAATTCCAGTGAATAAGAGTATTCGCGATTTTCCCTATGCGTAATGTGAATATGAACAATTTTCCTTTAAAATGTCTTACACATAGGAGCCTCTTTTCTTAGAAAGAAAGCTTACAGTGCTTTGTCACAATCTACGAACTTCACCGTTTTTTATTCTTGATTAATGCAGATAGCAATTAATATCTTGTCTAGTATTAGCAACAATATAAAACTATATCATATATGTTTGCTCGTATGGAAAGTTCATTTTATGTTGTATTAAAAACGCTGCCTTATTGAAATTTTTACGGCTTAAATATCCCTTTATATCTGTTTACAAATTCTATACTTGTGATAATATAATTAACACAAAAAGGTAATCACTGTTTTGTTATTCATGGGAATTAATGCGGTTTCATGCTCCATTTTACCTTAATTCTCTAATCAAGTGGCCAGGATATTGAATTCATTAAATTTCACAAATATTATGAGCAACGCCTCAACTAATTCTTAACATCAAAAACATATCTCTATGATAAGGAAGTTTATCATCTCTGTCGCAGATTTTAAAAGTTTTATATATCAGATATGTGCGTGTTTATAAAAAATTTCCTAAGGAACGTGTCCTAGAGCCTATGCTGTAATTAGGTTTATAGATGGAAAAATCTCAAAACCTTTCGTCTAGCCAGACTCTTTTGCAACCGTTAACCAATCATAAAGAAAAGCTTCCATTTGTCTGATGTTTTAACCCCTAGGCCAATATGTGCACTCAGTAGAGCTTAAAAACTCAAGTACCTTAAGCAACAAATATATCGCTGTTTGCTTTCAAATATTTTATTTTTAGTATACATGCGTTTTCTCCGTATTTGATGCTTTATTCGCTAAAAAGAGCACTATTCTTCGAATTTAATCTTTCAATCAGAACGACGGCTTTGTTATTCTGTATGTAGTGAAACTGCAGTTTGATAAATCCTCAGTATTTTTCTAGAAAAATAGCAGTTTTCAGACATTTGCTGGCAAACGTTTCTCATATTTCATATTACCTGAAGGGAATTCAGTGTTTTTATGCTCTAGTGAACAGCCAAAAATACATTTGAAAAAATATCTTTTTCGTCTAGGGAATAAAACTCTAAACTTTTCCCCGGGAACTGGAATTTATCACAGAAACCTTGAAACAGTTCTGAATTATAATATGCAGATATTGTTATTTCACTCTTTTTACAACAGAATTAGGATAAATTTTTTCTGTTCTCCTGTAAGTTTCGATCTGAAAGACATGCATTAAGGATGTCAAGTAATTCCTCATTACTTTCATCAAATTATTTCATCTGTATTTTCTGGTGGAATAGGGGAAACACTAGAATTAAAAGATTCATCTAACACAGGGCTTCTTAATCTTTTTCCAGTCGCGACCCCTTTTTATGACTAAAAATTTTTTCACGAACGCAGAACACCATAATAATTACGAAAATTTTGTGGGACCCCATAAGTATTACGCAAATCCGACACACGAATGAGTGAAACTGTCAATGATTTCACTTTTATTGTAACATACTATCGCAGTTTTTGGTCATTAACTTTCATTTCTCATTTTAAGACAGAACAATGGGAAAATTTTAAATAAGTAACAGAGGAAGTGACAGAGTCACATGCAATGCAAGTAAAATGAACGTTTATGTTATAAGAGGAATGTGTCCAAACGCTTTCGTTTTTTCTTTGTCTGTATTGTCTTATCTTTATCTATTTTCAGATACATTGTGTAAAATATTTGATAATTGTAAAATTATTATAATAAGTTAAGGAAATATCAAAGCTGCTAAAAATTTTGCCGACCCACTGCTGCAGGTCCTGCGACCACCATGGGTGTAAAGACCCGCAGTTTAAGAAACTTTGATCTAAGAAATAGCGTTAATTAAAATAAGTAGTCTGTTATACAGTGCACAGAGAATTATACGTAGGTTGGGGCAAAAGTCATGACAACTATTTTTTTTCTTGAAGATAACAGTCCGGTTGGAAAATGTGACATATACAGATGAAAGGATAAGGTCTTAACTACATATGTTAACAATGAATAGCACTGAAATATCGTAACACACGAATTTATTACGGTAGTATAAAGGGCAATATGGCCTCCAACGTGCAAAAGAATGATAACGAAATACACATAAAGTTGACATGACAAACCTGAGCCTAAAGACCCTCAGTGTAGTTCCCTGCTATTGTCACCACACGCTGCCAACGATGGAGGCCCTGAATACCATCAGCCTCAGCATTTGCCGCACCGTTTGTGAATCGGGTCATCTGTTGGCGCTCAGCATAAGCAATGTCCTCTCGTGTTGCAAACCGCCTACCTTGTATTGGTTCCTTAATCTTGGGAATGAGATCCAAATCACAGGGCGAAAGGAGAGTAGTGGTTGGGTGCTCCAATTCTTCCCATCCCCAACGTCGGAGTAGCTGCCATACACACTCTGCTTTATGTGGCTTGCATTTATTGCACTGCACACAAGATTCGGATGCTTATTCCGAACGCCACATCGTACCTGTCGCACCAGGAAGTCCCTGTAGTACTGTGCGGTCACTGTTCTGCCATGAGGAACAAAGTGGCAAACAATGACACCCCTGACATCATGCGCGACGATCACCATCAATTTGACTCTGGAAGGATTCTGACGCTAGCTCATTTCGCAATATCCTGTGGACGATGCGTTTTTCGATGCCACTTGCGCTCTCTAACTCTAGTAACGTCCATCGTCTCTCTTCATCCATGAGGTGCTCGATGATGGCAGGTACAAGTAAGTCTACACATTCACCGGACGTCCCGAACGTTGCTCATCACTGGTTGACACACGTCCTTGCCGAAACTTTCCTACTCACCGTGCTACTGTACGACATGGTAGGGCATTATTTCCAAGGCCTTCTACTAATTCACTGTGACATTCCACCGCATTTCTTCCTCGGAGAACGGCTATTATGATGTAACGCGCTGCTTAACACGGGTTACTTCCATCTCGCACGACACTCACCAACTGACTGATTTCAAAGCCTTCGCTACCACAGAGCCAGCTATCACAGAGCCATCTGTTGTTCTGCATACACACTATGCCTGCAGAACTTCCACACGACACAGATACGTTTTGGGATCCGTTCACATATCTACAAGAAAAAAATAGTTGCCATGACTTTTGCTCCAACCCTCGTATTTTGAAAAACTCACAGATATTTAACTCATTAAACTGTAAAAAATTGCTTTTTCCCCAATGCAGGTTCCTTCCGTTTATACGCATCGTCCACTACAAAATCGTTTATACGCATCGTTCTAGTACGTCTCTATGGGAACAAATAGGAGGGATGAACAAATAACATCCATGCCTTCTCCGTGATTCGAACGCGGAGCCTTCGGTATGGCAGTCAGATTCCAAAACCACTTTTCCGTCTCGGCAAAATTTATAAATTATATAATTATTTACATGAGGAATTATTTCTTTAACACGAAGATATCTTTGAAAACACAATAGCGGCGAGCATATATTCTGTGAAGGACAGCAAATCACAAAAGACTTATCTACTTAGAGTTGGCTTAAGGTGTTTTCATATGGGAGTATTTTTAAATTACGCCACTTATGGTAAAAACTATAACAAATAATGATATTACGATGAACCTATGACTATTTAATATTGTTACGAATTTTAAATAGCTAATTTTAGTAGAATTTTAATTAAAATTGTTGTATTTCTCTGTGCGACACAGCGCGAAACAAAGTTTGGAAGACTGCAATGCTGGCAAAGTACGAATACAGGGGCAGCTGCATTTAACTTTGATTAAACGGATATCTCTGTAATTTGTATTGCAAATGAATAAATATAATTGGCCACTTTGTTAGTTGTAATCGTAACTTCACACTCCTTTTGCTTTTCAGGAATATCGAGAAGCAGAAAGTACTAGAAAGATGTTGCGCGGCCGAGTGAAAACTATAAAAGGGCGGAGAGAGAGCGTTTGAGTTCAGATATATAGTTACTGTTGTTACGAGTTGTTATTTTCGTGTGAATTGAGAAACACTACTTAGTTTTTCCTTTAGACGCTCTTGCATTGCGTTTTATTTTACTATTTAGTAATATGAAGTATAACTACTGATTATACTGCGTGATGCTGTGAACATATTTCTGAGGAAAATTCTAGAGTTCTGATATATTTCTTTTGATATGAATATATTTTATTAACTTATTATCGGACCTGTGCATTCAGTCTGTTATAGGCTCGTACGCGCGCAACAATATCATACCTCGGGTTATAAGACTATAGTTATTGAATATTATATCAGTTAGCCAAATTTTCTATTGCATGAAATATAAATGCTTTGATTACATCAAATGTGTTCATGTCCATCTTCTAACATTGAATTGAACTTGGAGTTTATTATTTTTATAAATATATAAAACAGATCTCCGCCTTAGAAAACTTGGAACATAAAGGTTCGGTGAGCATTTACTAGTATTTATACAAGTTTTCGGAAATGTCCCTATATGGAAATACTAATATGGAAATGCAAAATAATTACAAGAGTGTTACGATAGGTTGGCAAGCTAGTGAAAGTCCTGTAAACCTATCCATTTCAGAAAATGTCATTGAAAATCCAGCTGTTTTAAATCTTACACCTAGGTTGAAATTTTATATTGTTTTTACTTTTTTATTTATCTGCTGTGAATTTTATTATTGAAAAAGTATTGTTGTAGTAGATTTTGTTTTATTATTCAGATATCCTTACTAACAAATTATCTTTGTTTATTTTTAGTACTTCTGTTAAAGGATATAGTTAACATGAAAAACTATAGTAATAAAATAATTATTTTTAATCTATTCAGATATAAATATAAATAAACTATTTGTGTTTATTTGAAAATTTAATGTAACCGTATCCGATTTAGTGTATCAATATCTACTACTTCCTTAAACATGGCTCTGAAATATAAAGATAACAATTTCAAGTTTAAAACCCTGTAATTCTCTTGAGAATTGTCGAGGTCACACTGAAAGGACTGCTTCAGGGTAACAAAGAAGCTCTGTATATTTTATTTGCGGGATAGTGAGCCTAGTAAGGTAATGGAAATCGAAGCAGAAAACAAAGTACGTACAGAAAATACTGCTAATAATATTTTGCGAAAATTTATGAGAATTAATATTTTTCCTAAACTGTGGTACATTTTTAGAACTGCAATAGAATCATGATATGTAAGAAAAGTGACAGTCATTGTGGTGATATTGATAATTCAGCTTTATTAAATGGTTAAAAAATGTATTTTTCAGCAAAGGAAATACGTTCTTCAGTTATAAGGGAATTTCAGCCAAACCAGCCTTAATTTAGATAGAAATTGTTAATTCGTGCAATAACTTTTGTAATTTTGCCTTTTTAATTTAGTTAAAAAAGATGGTTATTTTCATTTACAGGACACACTTTTCTTGAATAGAATATAAAAAAAAGCTTTGAAATAAAATAAAAAAACGGCTATACAACTATTCCAGAAAGCGCACTCAAAATACGAAGGTCATTACAATTAACCATCTAATTCGTGAGAAGTTTTTTTGGGAAGAATACTGGCTGTTTTGGAATTATAATTACTAAGAATAACGTTTGCAAGGTAGTTATAGCTTTTCTTAATAGCATAAATTATGACTGATTAGAAACTGAAATATCAGTAAAATCAATTCAACTGTAATCATACTATTATAACTGCAAATTACTAAATAAGTAAGTGATACTTTTGCGATAAAGGATATGTTGGAAAAAAATTAAATTTTGTTTCTGCGCAACTAGCCTCCTTCAAAATACAATTCATTTCCGCTTGGTTGATATTACAAGTTCAAATAATTTAGGAAATTATGTATTTAAAAATAATTCACTTAATTTTAATATTTTCTCATCTAAAGTGATAATATTTTGGGGAAAATGTGGCTATGATATCTGTAATTTTCAGATTTTTCGAACAGAGGAATGAACTCTATTATTATTAACAATTATCTGTTTAACAATTATTTATCTTAGATGAACGCGAAAGCGAATAAAATGAAAGGTAGAATCTATTTTCAATTAATATTAAAAATAATATAATGAAAGCAACGTATAATGCAGTATTATGTTCCAGAATTTTCTTGGAATCGGACCAAAAATAATGAAAACTGTTTGTTATAATTACAGGTATTTCATTGTTATCAAAATAAATGAGCAGGTGCTGCACAAAATTAAATTATAATCATAATGAGAAATAAAATATTGTAACTTATTTCTTTCATAATAGAAAGAAAAGAAATCGACTTTGATTATCATTATCATTTGAAAGTACAAATTAAATTTCTTAAAGCCAACAACAAATTTTAGCATATTACTTCTACTACTAGAAAGTAATTTGAATTTATAAACGTCTTCAGTGAAGCTTTTATAAGTCGATCAATAGTTATGTTTCAATCAATCTGTATTTATTATCTATATGGAAATTGTTGCCATTACGGGGAATATAGCGCGCTTAATTTAATTTTTAAATGTGCTCTTTCCATCACTAGCAAAGTTGCCGTTTTCCAAAAGATTAGATTTTTATATTTTAAACATTTTCAATCTATAACCTCTTGAATGCTCAATCGATTAAAAAGTAATAAAACTGCAAAAAAATGTTTTAAATTCTTCACTTATTTTTTGTTATATAATCAGCTGAGATGATTGGGAATGCGATTAATTTAAAATATAAATTAATGATATGAACATCTGAGAGATTACCGTTTCTAGAAAAGTGTTTTTAAGTCAGTAAATTAAGTACTTTGTTTAAAAATCGCTTAGGTTTTAATTATTATTTATTACCTAAACAAAATATGATAAGGAAACTTCCGTTAATCTGCTACCATAAATAGTTTAACATCTGAAATTCATTCAGTCTTTATTCGTGTAAGCACAATTGTAAATTATTTATTGTTATTAGACAAGTTATTTACTGAGAAATGTAGCTAATTTCTGGATGTCGTTCTACTTTATATTTTATTCAGATGATATACACTTGAAATATATATTCGTAAGATGAAGTAAGAACTTCTGTTATGATATGTACGTTTAAGAATACGTTACATGTAGGTTATTAAGTTACGAGTACGATTCATCTTTTATTAAATATTTGTTTATATTTTAAATACGTCTTATGAGTGATTAATTTAAATACAAAAGGAAGATAAAATTCGTAATTTTCGAAAATGCTATGACTGGCACTAAAGTCATATCCGAATATTACTTCCCATGTTTTAGACTAGAAATCATATAATAAATATAAAGTATGTGCAGTTGTGTAATTTCACTTTAGATCTGTGCTATGATGAAGTTTCCTTAAACTGGCCTCTGAAAGAGCGGATATTCCTTACATCAGTTTGACTTTCCATTTACCTTCCCATTGGTGTGCAGTAGTGTTCGTAAATAGAATCACGACGCAGGTAGAAATTTTCGCATAATTACAGATTTTCTTCTCATCGTCCAAACATTATGGAAAAGAAATCCAGGCGCCTATAAACTTTAGTAGTTTGTTTAACTCAGAGAATCATCTCTGATGTAGTTTATGGGCTTAAATTAGCATGACATAATTGCTGGCAATGCGCCTATTTACTTAGAATAATTTAACAATTAAAGCAAGATCAGGCAGAGTATGCTGCGTTATTTAGAGTAAATTTAAAGAAGATGCTTGCAGTATTAACGTTACTATTTGCAGCTAAAAGAAACAAACGCATATTTACTGCATTATTTTATATGCCTTTATGCTTTACTTAATGAAGTTATTTTTTTCTCAATAATAATAATAACAAATAAGTAAATAAACATTGCTAATTCATTTGCGATTTTTTTGTATATTTTCCATTTTAATTATTAGTGTTACTTTTTTATGTACCAACAAACAATAGAACTATTTTCATCGACTAATCCTTTTCCCTCTATATTAAATGGCGTTTACATAAGTTTTGTGACACTGTAGATTAATTAGATTATTTTGAAGAAGGAAATATGAATAATGTGCAATACCCTCCCTGCACCAAAGAACCCTAGACCTCTCTAATACACGCCGTGTACGCCTCCAACTACACCACGAAAGCATGTGAAAAAAAGAGGAAGAAAATACCTTAGATACTCTCCCTTTTAAAGACACAAATCACCAAATCCTGGTGGTGAGGAATTATTGTTCGCCACCTTTTTTTAGTTCGGACGTCATTGAATCATTAGTTATTTTGAAGTAGGGGACGTGAAAAATGTGCAGTTCCCTCGCCGGGACTCGAACCGTGGACCTCTCGAATACGGGTCGAGTTTGCTTCCCACTACACTACGGAGACAAATGGAAAGGAGGGATAAAATACTTTATAACATTTCATTCATTACTTTGAGCTACACAAAACTCTAACTATATAAACTGCACTTTATTTTTTCTATTTTTTTATCCCGGCAAAAAAAAAGTAATTTGGTTGAAGTTAATTCGTCACTACCTGGGCTTGATCGACTGAGTGTCATGCTTCCTCTTCCTAGCCGTTTTTAAATGGTGGAGCATGTAAGGTTTACCTACTGCGGGCTGTGGTGACAGTGAATATCGGAAGGCCAAGCTTTTACTACTTTTAACAGGTTTAGGAATAAAGGATTAGAAGCAACATGCGGTTTGACGATATAGTACAGAAAGAAATAAATGAAATTAATTTTTTCAAATATTAATGCAGTATGACTGAATGATCAATTTGCTCATTATTTTTAATCTGTTCTTGCTTTATATCCCAGTCTTCGACGAAAGGATATACATCGCGTAGTTCTTGGCTTTCAGTTATCAAGTGGTAAATTTGGCAAAGGAATTGGGAAAGATACATTAATAAATTGTGTATTTATGTGTGATTAATATTTGACAGAAATTCTCCAGAATTCTAAAAAGCAAATTCGGCTAAAATGTACTCTTGTACTGTAGTGGTGAGTATATTCAGAAGGTTCAGGATCAATTTTTATATATGGCAAAGTTCATTTTTTAAGATTTCAGGCTCCAAATCCCTAAATAACTTCGCAATGTCATTCTGGTTAAGCTATGGTGAAAATTTAGTAATCACGCTGACACGGAACAGTATGAAAATACTCTTATGAATTAGTGTTGCCAAAAACTGTTGATGAAAGTTTAGAGATAAATAAATGGTGTTATGCCATAGTTGCAAAGAGAAGTTTCTCTTTCAATTATTATTATTATTTTAGTCAATCTGAAATTCGGACTTATGAAAGTCAGACGGGACTTATGAGAATTTCAGAAAAAAAAATTTCAAGGGCTGTACTGTTAATCATAAATCAACTGTTTTTTATGTATTTTATAAAACAAATTTGTGCAAGACATTTTGGCAGTTACACAATACTGTAATATATGATATATGATAGGTGAGTATATGATAATACATGATAAAGAAAGATAGGTGAGTGAAATCTCATAAAAAATCATAATTGGTATTTAAAAATGAAATGTATTTCTTTTTCGGTCTGGAGGCATTTTTAACAGTAACCTGTTCATTTGCCACATAACTGATAAAGTGATGTCTTGTACTAATGATAATAAAACACATTTCATTAATCTAACGGACAGAGGTTCCTCATTAGTTCAATTTTTCTCCAGACATTTGAACTTTAAATATTTTCTTAGTTAGAATACATCTTTAGAAAGTAAAATTAAATAGCAATTTAAATTATTGGGATGAATAAACCTATAGTTATGATAACTCAGTAAAATGAAAAATACACTACTTAGAAAATTTTCATCTTTGCTTTTTATCTGTACGCCGTTCATAACCTTATTATTTGATTACACTGACTTTTTCATCTTATATATTTTATTCTTTATTTTTCTTTCATATAGGTTTTTTTAAGTCTAGTTCAGTGTTATTTTATGAATGATAATGCAGAAAATTTTCGAATTTTAGTGCAATTATATTAATAATGCATAAGTGTTTCTTCACACCATCTTCTTCGCACCATTAAATGACATATCAATAATTATAATATTTATTGAAATAATAAGCGAAATCACTGATCATTTCCTAGAAGTATCATTGCATTTACTTACAGCTCATCTTTGTTACAATAAATATACCCAATTAAATGTTGCTAATATAGTATATCGGCTAGGAATACGTCACTGTAAAGCTTCAATATGCAATTAGAATTCGCTTGCATGTAGGTTACCGTGCCGTACTCTCATCCGACTCGGGCGATTACCATTCCCTATTCCCCATTATAATCCTGTTTAGCGTCTTCCATTGTGATTCGTGAATAGTTATGGTGACTTAATTTGCGAGGTAATTATTTGCATTACAGATGCTGAGTAGAATAGTGACGCATGTGACATCCCCCTGTCGGCAGTTAGAATATATACTCACAAACTGGCTACTTGCACAAATTATTTACGATAAGAGATTCAGGAATGCGTGCAATATCTAGTGCGGGCAGTGATGGACACTTCGTGATTTGGTCTATGTGAATGAAATGCAATGTGTAGTCAATTTCAAACTCGCTGTTTGATAGGGTCAACGCACAGGGGATAATGTGCTCTTAATAAAGATACAGATTAGTTAGTAAGACGTTGAAGTGGTGATCCTTATACTGCAAAGAGTTATGATACTACGTTCCAAGTTTAGAGCGTGAAGCATGGAAGTGTTTATTAGATTGAACTCCCTGATCCAGAACGCTGCATATCGTTGATATTACACATACGTAACCTTCGTTGATATTACACATACGTAGAAGAGCAGAGTAATTTAAAATTAACTATTCTGCCATCTACGCGATGCAAAGATATTAAGGACAGAGATATAAATCCCAAACGAGAAGCGTAGTCTATGAAGTAAAGTAAAACGCGCCATCAATCTCGTTGTCTTCATTCTTCTAGATGCCCATTTAGAACAAATGTATTGTTTTTATATCACAATATATAACTCAAACCAATGCATTGGTTTCAAATTATTCAAATATGTATTCGTTTGGTATTGAAAATCGCATAGTTAAATAATGTCGCATAGTTGATTTTGCTTGCTGAGTATTGAGTGCAAAAGCTGAGATAAAATGTAGCTTTTTTATCCGTTGCTACATTTTGAGAATTTAATTTTAAAATTTTGGAAAAGCAGCATTATAAGACAGCAAAAGAGAAATGCAGGACAATTACATTAATAAGCTAAATATTATCATTACGGAAACTAAAATATGCAAAGTACATCTATAAATATGCAAGGAATAAAATATGCAATGTTCAAATGACAATACATTTGATGAAACTGAAATGAGTGGAGACATATTGGCAGGATAGCAAAGAGCAGAAAAGCAAATGCGATGTGTTAAAGATGAGAGTATGGAAAAAATCGTTTTAATTGATGGTTTCTGAATTTTTCTGCTAGATATTAATAAAATGTTTGATTCCAATTGAAATTTTATTCGCTGCCTCCATCATTAGCATAATATAAGAATGATATTATATTGTTAATTTGGAAATGATGCTGTTTAGTACTTTTTTTTAGGACAAAAAGGGCTAATAGCTAAATTAAATTGGATATTTAAGGGACTATTGCAAATTAAAGATAAAAATGTGTTTCATATAATTTTATTATACATACTAGCACACATACATGTATGCACACACACATACACACACACACGAACGCTCACACGCCCACGTGTCTGAATTTGCAGTTCTTTTGAGAATCCCTTATAAGGTATTTTCTCCCTCTTTTCCGCATGCCTTCGTGGTGTAACTGAAACTCACACTCGATGCGTATTAGGTAAGTCTGGAGTTTAAGTCCTGGAGTGGGTACTGCACATTTTTCAAGTCTCCAACATGAAAAACCCTAATGACTCTACAGTGGCACCCGGACCTAAAAAAAGTTGGTGGTAGATAATTTGTCACCACCAGGATTTGGTGATGTGGTGTCCCTTCATCTCCAGTGGCCCTTTAAAAGGGGAATATATAAGGCATTTTCGCCCTTCTTTCGATATGCTTCGTGGTTGAACTAGAAGCATACTCGATGCGTATCCGGGAAGTCCGGATTCTGAATCCCGGCTAGGGTAATGCACATTTTTCACGTCTGCAGCAACAAAAAACTCTAATGATTGTACACCCTTAAAGCTTGACTATAGAAATTACGGACAGAACTTTGGTGCTACGATATGAAAATATGCGTGTGTATAGTAGCATCCAAATGTACTTCTGGGGTAATATGAAATTCAGTTTTCTATTTGAATGCCTTATTACATGACACGGAAAATACTTGATATTGTTATGTCGAGAATTTCAATTATTAATATGTGTTTCAAGTTATTATTATTCTAATATTTTTATTTGTATTCATGTGTATTTTAATCTGGAAAAAAGTATTCTTAATCTCTTAAGGTTTTATTTAACTCATTATTTTTGAGTAGGAATTGTAACAAAGCGAGAGACGGTTGCAAGGAAACACATCTGGTTTATTGGTTATAGCCTTTTCCTACTAACAATGGAGGCAGTAGGGTCTTTTCAGCTAATGCGTGGGAAACGGAAATCGCTTTGTTAAAGTTTGCAGTCTTCTTACTTCAAGACAGTGGGAGGTGTACTAAGTTAGACAATTGGTTACTCGTAAAAGCTAGTTTCGCTTGTTAGTTGGGGGGTCTATTTTTTTTTTCTCACGTTATATGTGCAGTTGTTTTTCGGATTGCATTGTCAGATTTTCTGGTGTTTGATTCGTCATGGGTGTGTCATTTTCTCAATTTAGATAACATAAAATTCCGGGATTGGTAAGATATAATTTTATGATTTTTTTGAAAGCCTATGAACTCACAGAGGCGGAGAAACCGAGTTTTCCTGGGTGCTTGCACCAGGCTAGAGTTCATTCTGATTCAGATTTCTGAGCGAAAAGGAAAGGAGAAGCAGAAAGTTTTGCGGGGCTCCCCCCTTGCGGGACGAGCGACTTGTACAAGCGGGCTGCGGTGATGTTGTAGCGGAGTTTGATTTGAGTGAATTTTGAGCAGCCGCGATGTGAAAGAGAAAGAAAGATCGTGGGGCGCTTTGCTCTGCTGCGGGCTTCCTGTGCAAGAGGGACTGGGTACCGTTTTCTTTTCTGCGAGATATTTAAAAGTTTTGTGCGAGATGAAAGGAACATTTTTACTGAGAGCTGATTGAGACGTATAGAGAAAAATCTACCAAGAAAATTTAGCACAGGTTTTCTCTCTTCACCTGAATCGCCGGTTAATCTCCAAGAGCCTTTTTCCGAAACATTCAGCATATATGTTGCTTCGACGCTTCGATGATGCACGTGATGGTGCTAAAAAACTGGTGTATATTCAGCTACCTGTTATTGAATTGAAAAAAGATCTTTCTGAATTGGACTATTGGTTCCCACCTAATGGACAGATAAAAGATCCTTCTAAATTGGACTATTGGTTCCCACCTAATGGACAGATAAAAGATCCTTCTAAATTGGACTATTGGTTCCCACCTAATGGACAGTAAAGAAAAATGGGCTTGGCTCATTTCCATGTGGATTGGACACTAAGGATCCGGCTAATAAGGAAAAACTGTTTTCCATCTGTGAGTGAAATTTTTTTAAGTATATATTCTCTCTCTCTCTCTCTTTCTTAGTTTTCCCGAATGCAGAACAGTTAATAGTGATTTATCTACCAGTATATTGTTATTGCTTATATAAATTAAATATTACAGTTAAAAAATTGAGAACTTATTTATAATTTCAAGTGAAAGCCAGTTTTGGGAGGATTAAAATTTGTTTCACCTACTGAATTTTGTGAGCTAGAAAAACGTTACTTTCTAATTAATAAGAACCTGTTATTGGAGGATTAAATTTTGTTACACCTACTTAATTTGAAAAAAAATAATGTTAATCTTAATTAATGTAAGCTGTAATTTGGTGTAGTATTATGTGTTATTTTGCTTAGAATATTATGTATTACTGATCAGTTATCCATTATTTAATTATATAAAATAGTCAAGAATTTAATAAATGTGTGTTTAAAATTTAATGGCATTTGTGTATTTATGCTGTGTATATTTTACTGTGGTCTGTCATGTCCCTCCATTTGTTTGAGCCGGGAGGCTTTTAAGAAGCATGGAGTTTACTTGAATTTGGAGTTATTGATTTTCCCTTTACATAGGTTACTCACAACGCAAAACTAAAAGTAAATTGTACTATACCACTATACGATTGATTCATTGATAGATATGATATACGATTGATTGATAGATTTTCTATACGAATATTTATAAGAATGTCGAAATGATATATGAATATTCTGAATTAGTTTTTGAATGTATTTGTTATTTGATTTTTTTTTTTTTTTTTTTTTTTTTTTGTTATTTTTGTCCGGCACCATCAGTCAAAGTCCAAAGTTAAAAGGTATTAAAACAACAACATAATTTTTTTCCATATAACAATACACATGAATACAAATAAAAATATTAGAATATTAATAACTTGAAACACATATTAATAATTGAAATTCTCGACATAACAATATTTATTGTCTAGAAAACCCTATATACATATTTTGAGGGATATTTTTACTGGACCCTATGAGCTACTTTAATTTATAATGGGTACCTATTTGTATGTTTTCTTTTCGTTCTTTCAAATCTAACCCAGCAGAGAGGAATAACTAATAATATTAAACAATTACATACTTATATAACTTATCGATATTTAAAATAACCCATCTGGGCTGCAATGTCTGGCGGGATGACTGAGCGCTGAGCTGATGGAACTACTCCATGATAGCTGACTAATTTGCGATTTAACTAAGCTGCGTACGTACAGCTAAAACGCATAAATCTATGAGAATCTCTATTTGAAGTACATAACGAAATTCAAGGCATAAAAATCATTAAAATTCAAGTTATTAGCTTCTTTATGTGAGGATCTTGCTAGCGGTAAGAGTACCTCTACTCCAGAATTTAAGTGCATTCTGATAATTCTGTCTGAAGCAATCTGCAGACTGAATTCTCTTTCGCCCGTCAGACTTCCTGAAACCGGGAGGTTTTGATGACAAATACAGAGTAGATCGTTAAAATCTCTTGTAAAAGTTTGACAAAGTTTGTAAAGTAGTGACTCTTGTAATGTCAAGTGGGAGCTTTACTGAACGAATTACTTTTTCTGCATTATGTGAGCAAGTCATCTTTCACCTCGTAACAGTTCGAAGATTGCAACTTTTGGGGCACATCACGCATGCAAGCATCCCCTCCAGGAACATCGTGATGAAATGTAAAAATCAGGGAAATGCACATGTATGACAGAGCGAGTTTCACGAGCATTTGGTTTGGCGCGGTATACAAATCTAGGTTCTAAAGTACCAGGAGAGCAAGTATCTGTGTCCGTATTAGCTGATTTCGCACGGTCAGTTGAAACTGAAACTAATTTTTCGTGAATGGATAATCTGAAAAATTTTGCATCACATTTGAGCACTTTAAAAGGGACGTCATAAGACGATTCTAGTGCATAACGTCGCACAGACGCATGCGAACACATTTTCAAACTTTGTGAATAATCACTGTTGTTGCTTCTTTATACAAAGTAAAGGAAGTATTTTAATATTTCGGGTATCATATTTCAACGAAAATATCCGTTTTGACAGCTCTCGTTTCGCCGTGTGGAAAACCAAAGGCAAACTTTCACTTTTGTCTGCTGAATAATCTGCCTTGTTGTCCGCTAATCGAATTGTTTGTTTTGCGTAGAAACCGTAATTTTAATTGTAAAAACTGCTTTTTAAAATGTTTTAACTGTATTTGGTGTTTCATGTTTTCAGTATTTAACAATTTTCAATGATGATATTTTGAATGTTATGTATGTCTTGCCGCGAAGTGAGAACTGAAGTGATTGAATGAGAAATTAATCTATAATGAAATTTGGCAAAATAGGTATAAATGAAAGGCAGCAAAAATGTGTATAATTTAACAGGTCGTACAAGGAAGTCATGTCGTGTCCACACTAGATTTTTTTTACAATGTGATCCAGTTAGTTTTGTTGCAAACGGCTGCAATCATCTTCGAACTTGTTCGATGTACACTGTTGTGCAAAAATTAACGACGAGACGGTTTTTTCAATATAACGTTGTACAAAAGCATTCCAAATCAAAACATTTAATACCGTAAGATCCCCAATACGTAAGGACATGAGTAATGTAAGCAACACTTACTAAAAGAGAAATCAGAGGGATAAAAAGAAGCTTTATTGAAAAAGTAGCATGGAGCGCAATGCGACTGAAGGCCGAAACATCCCTGTGATGGGTGTCCAGCAAGAAACATCCGGTCTTTAATAGGGGATGCTAGGTAGGTTTCACAGCGTATGCCCATGCTGAGAATGAGGGTGTCAGTGAGTTGTTGAGGCATTGCTGCCCATTCGTCTTGCAGCGCCAATCGAAGCTCCGGAATCGTTACTGGTGGTAAGGTACGAGCTGCCAAGCGTCTGCCTAGAAAATCCCATACATGCTCGATGGGACTGAGATCCGGAGATCGTGCCAGCCAATCCACACGCTCAATATCCTCACTCTCTAAGAGCTGTTCGGCAGCTACTGTGCGATTACATGGTGCATTGTCGTCCATGAAAAGGAACTGCGGACCCATAGCGTCTCTAAAAAGACGCACATATAGAAGAAGAATCACGATACAATAACGGGTCCCGTTGACTGAACCTGCGTCGAAGATGTGAAGGTCTGTACGACTACCAAGCATGATGCCTCCCCAAACGAGAACACCGCCACCTCCATACCTGTCCTTTTCAATGATGTTCGAAGGGATGATTGCGGCTTCCCCGCTCTCTCCAGATGAGTATGCGATGAGAATCGCTACTTAAACTGAATCTGCTCTCATCTGTAAAGAGTACTCGTCCCCATTCATTGTCTCTCTAATTCCGGTGTTCCCGGCACCACAGAGAACGCCTTCTCCGATGGGCAGGCGTTAGAGGTTTACACCGCACAGGGCGTCGTGCAAACAGACCACCACCGTGCAGTCTTCTGGCCACGGTAAAATGCGATATCTGTCGTCCAGTCGCCTGTGTCGTGTGTCTAGCGATTTCTTCCGCTGTCTGCCGCCTGGTTCTGGCCTGTAAGGCAATATACCGGTCATCTGCGGGTGTGGTTCCTCGTGGACTACCACTACTAAACCCTCGGATAGCTGTTCCTGTAGTTTGAAATTGTCTCCAAAGTCGTGAAACGATGCTGTGAGCAATTCCGAACTCTGCAGCCACACTTGTCACACTGCGGCCTTCCTCCAACTTCCCAATGATTCGACCTCGGGTAAAAGCATCCAGATGTCGTCTAACAGATTGATTATTTTCCATTTCTCGCTGAGGCAGCAACTCGGTCTGATTTTAACTGCTATACGGCGTGCAATCTCTTTGCCAGAAATACTGATCTTACACCGACAACATGCTTTATACTACTCAGACACTCCCGCATTACGTCTACCTGCATATCTGCGCATGTACTATCGTACATCACCTTACTTAATCTCCTGATTGGTCTTTCTGTCCGCTCTGCCTCTTCGTTCAGCTGATATGCTAATTTTTTGACTTCGTCCTTAATTTTTGCACACCAGTGTATACAACAGAATCAGTTTTAACATTCGATGTGTCGGCAAAATAACCCAGGAATTTAACTGTAGTTTAGGATACAATGGATGCTTCTTAGCTCTCTACCAAGTAGTCAATAAACCAAGGTAAGTTCGGTCCAATTTTTGAGTTTCGTGACAAATTAATGCAGATTTTAAAGGACGGTGAAATTCCTCAACTAACTCAATGGTTTTTGGATAGGAGTTTTTTAAATAAACAGTACTCGAACTGACGTACTTGTTTGGATGTAATAGGAGGTGGAACACCAAAGCGAGATACAGTTCGTATAGATAGCGTCCGCTACTGTACTATCTTGAATATCGGTAAAAGGAATAACTTCCATTCATCTAGTGAACCGATCAATAGCTCTTAGACAGCATGTGAATCCATTTGAAGGTGGAAGTGGTTTGACGAGATATAGATGAATATGTTGAAATCTCGTTAACGTTTCAATAACGATTGTGAATGGATTGAAGTGTGTTTGTATATTTTAGATTTTTGACGCTTAATATATTGTATTTCCCACTGGCGACATATTTGCTGACATTAATCCACATATATCGGTTACGAATTAATTTTGATAATGCTCGAATGGCTGGATGAGCTACATTACGTACCCAATTAAAACACAATTTTTGGAATACCTTGGGAATATTAGGTCTCATTATGCAAGTAGATATATCACATATTAATTATATTTCTTTGTTAGGAAGTTAAACTTCTTTAATTTGTAAAGGATTGTGGGTATTTAATATATCATTTATCTGATCATATCTTTTTTGGCCTTAGCTAGAAATTTCTCAATAATCAACAGGGCAAATAGTTTAAATTTCATTAATGCGAGATAATATGTCGCCGATGATATGATCTGTTAATTTTATGTGTTTAATATGAGTTGCGATTTTTAGAATAAAGTCTGGTTGACGATTTTGGCGTCAGGTATATTTTTCCAGGTTTTCGTTTGAAAGCAAATGTGATCCATAAATGCTACAAATTTATGTCTCTCTAGTACGGCAGTATAAGAGCGCAGGTCTAGAGAATTTTTTTCAAAAGCTGTTTTGAAATTAATGTCTAAAGTATACTCAAAATAGGTTACGGTAATCCACTTAAATTAGTTAGAAAAATAACTTAAATAGAAAATGACAAATGTATGATGATTTTAAGAGTCCGGTTAGCGTAATTTCATGGTTGTTACGTATTACGTCTCAAACATCTTAGTAGAAATCACCAGATTTTTACAACGTGCCAAACTCTGGCAATATGCGCTCAACCATTCCTCGGGAAACCACGCTCATAAGAATCCTTCAGTCAAGCACCGTCGCCATTTTTATATGCGTTCTTTACCTTCTATTCAAAATTCCAACAGTTTTTTGCATAAATATCGTGATATTTTTTTGATTTTAAAAATCAGTTTTAAAATACGTGCTTGTTGAATTTGCCGGAAATAGAAGAACCTCTTGCAAAAGTTTTGCAGGAACACCATATTTTGTCTAAAAATCGCTGAAGGACACAATGACGAAATGCATACACTGGTGTGCAAAAATTAAGGACGAGACGGTTTTTTCAATATAACTTTGTACAAAAGCTTTCCAAATCAACACATTTAATACCGTAAGATCCCCAATACGTAAGGACATGAGTAAAGTAAGCAACACTTACTAAAAGAGAAATCAGGGGGATAAAAAGAAGCTTTATTGAAAAAGTAGCATGGAGCGCAATGAGACTGAAGACCGAAACATCCCTGTGATGGGTGTCCAGCAAGAAACATCCGGTCTTTAATAGGGGATATGATCTCCCCTGACTGCTAGGCAGTTTCACAGCACCTGTCCATGCTGAGAATGAGGGTGTCAATGAGTTGTTGAGGCATTGCAGCCCATTCGTCTTGCAGCGCCAATCGAAGCTCCGGAATCTTTACTGGTGGTAAGGTACGAGCTGCCAAGCGTCTGCCTAGAAAATCCCATACATGCTCGATGGGATTGAGCTCCGGAGATCGTGCCGGCCAATCCATACGTTTAATATCCTCACTCTCTAAGAGCTGTTCGGCAGCTACTGTGCGATGACATGGTGCATTGTCGTCCATGAAAAGGAACTGCGGACCCATAGCGCCTCTAAAAAGACGCACATATGGAAGAAGAATCTCGTTACAATAACGGGTTCCGTTGACTGAACCTGCGTCGAAGATGTGAAGGTCTGTACGACTACCAAGCATGATGCCTCCCCAAACGAGAACACCGCCACCTCCATACCTGTCCCTTTCAGTGATGTTCGAGGGATGATTGCGGCTTCCCCGCTCTCTCCAGATGAGTATGCGATGAGAATCGCTACTCAGACTGAATCTGCTCTCATCTGTAAAGAGTACTCGTCCCCATTCATTGTCTCTCCAATTTCGGTGTTCCCGGCACCACAGAGAACGCCTTCTCCGATGGGCAGGCGTTAGAGGTACACACCGTACAGGGCGTCGTGCAAACAGACCACCACCGTGTAGTCTTCTGGCCACGGTAAAACGCGATATCGGTCGTCCATTCGCCTCTGTCGTGTGTCTAGCGATTTCTCCCGCTGTCTGCCGCCTGTTTCTTCTGGCCTGTAAGGTAGATACCGGTCATCTGTGGGTGTGGTTCCTCGTGGACGACCACTACTAAACCCCCGGATAGCTGCTCCTGTAGTTTGAAATTGTCTCCAAAGTCGTGAAACGATGTTGTGAGCAGCCACACTTGTCACACTGCGACCTTCCTCGAACTTCCCAATGATTCGACCTCGGGTAAAAGCATCCAGATGTCGTCTAACAGATTGATTATTTTCCATTTCTCGCTGAGGCAGCAACTCGGTCTGATTTTAACTGCTATACGGCGTGCAATCTCTTTGCCAGAAATACTGATCTTACACCGACAACATGCTTTATACTACTCAGACACTCCCGCATTACGTCTACCTGCATATCTGCGCATGTACTATCGTACATCACCTTACTTAATCTCCTGATTGGTCTTTCTGTCCGCTCTGCCTCTTCGTTCAGCTGATATGCTAATTTTTTGACTTCGTCCTTAATTTTTGCACACCAGTGTATACAACAGAATCAGTTTTAACATTCGATGTGTCGGCAAAATAACCCAGGAATTTAACTGTAGTTTAGGATACAATGGATGCTTCTTAGCTCTCTACCAAGTAGTCAATAAACCAAGGTAAGTTCGGTCCAATTTTTGAGTTTCGTGACAAATTAATGCAGATTTTAAAGGACGGTGAAATTCCTCAACTAACTCAATGGTTTTTGGATAGGAGTTTTTTAAATAAACAGTACTCGAACTGACGTACTTGTTTGGATGTAATAGGAGGTGGAACACCAAAGCGAGATACAGTTCGTATAGATAGCGTCCGCTACTGTACTATCTTGAATATCGGTAAAAGGAATAACTTCCATTCATCTAGTGAACCGATCAATAGCTCTTAGACAGTATGTGAATCCATTTGAAGGTGGAAGTGGTTTGACGAGATATAGATGAATATGTTGAAATCTCGTTAACGTTTCAATAACGATTGTGAATGGATTGAAGTGTGTTTGTATATTTTAGATTTTTGACGCTTAATATATTGTATTTCCCACTGGCGACATATTTGCTGACATTAATCCACATATATCGGTTACGAATTAATTTTGATAATGCTCGAATGGCTGGATGAGCTACATTACGTACCCAATTAAAACACAATTTTTGGAATACCTTGGGAATATTAGGTCTCATTATGCAAGTAGATATATCACATATTAATTATATTTCTTTGTTAGGAAGTTAAACTTCTTTAATTTGTAAAGGATTGTGGGTATTTAATATATCATTTATCTGATCATATCTTTTTTGGCCTTAGCTAGAAATTTCTCAATAATCAACAGGGCAAATAGTTTAAATTTCATTAATGCGAGATAATATGTCGCCGATGATATGATCTGTTAATTTTATGTGTTTAATATGAGTTGCGATTTTTAGAATAAAGTCTGGTTGACGATTTTGGCGTCAGGTATATTTTTCCAGGTTTTCGTTTGAAAGCAAATGTGATCCATAAATGCTACAAATTTATGTCTCTCTAGTACACATCTAAATTTCGGAATGGACGCGCAGATTGCTAATAATTCCTTTTAATATGCACTGTATTTTATTTCAGTGGTTATGAGCTGTCTAAAAAAATACTAGAAGTTCGAGTCCGTAGTTATTAGCTTGATTTAGAGATCCACCAATATCGTAGTCGGATGCATCGACTTGTAGCGTAGTCAGATGCATCGACTTGTAGTGTAGTCAGATGATTCGACGTAATCAGATGCATCGATGTAGTCAGATGCAAGAATTTGATATGAAGTTGGCGAAAGATGTGTTAATAATGTAGCACTTGCTAACTTCTGTTGTTTAGTATTTTCAAAAGCTTCACTTGTTTGGACAGACCAAAGAATTTTGCTTTTGCCTTTCTTTTTAAACCTTTTAGATATTCGACGAATAGTGCTCTGTTATGACCTGCACGTGGCAGATATTTACTGTAAAAATTTAGTAACTCTAAAAATGTTTCTTAACTTTTTAGAAGTTTCTGGTTTTTTGAAATTTGAAATTCAGTCTACCCTTTCAGGGAAAGATTTACTCCCATTCTTGATTATAAAATGGCCTAAAAAATCTATTTCAGGAACATCGAAATGACATTTGAAAATATTTAATCCCATATTCGTTTAGTTTTTGTAACACTTTGGAAAGGTTTCGTTTATGGATTGATCTTACAATGGATTATGGAATTTTCTTAGAATACTAGAATGTCATCTATGTGTGTGTAACATAAATCTATAACACTTTGTGCATGAAACGCTGAAACGTCTGAGCAGCATTTTTGAGTACAAATTTTACGTAAGGAAACTTATAAAGACAGAAAGGAGTAATTACTGCTGTTATAAGATATGAGCTTTTCATAGACGGGCATGTGATGATAAGCTTGCGTAACCAACTGGTCTAATGCCGGTAATCGTTTTATGTACTACATGTAAAAGTAATTAATGAACAGTTACTATTAGAATGTTGCAAAATTCTCTTCTCTAACATATATTCACTCCTTTTTTGCTTCATCATAAACTTCGGGTAGATGCCTTCTTGCTTTGAAGTGAGCTTGTTGTCATTTAATTTCGATATGATGGAATGTGTTATGTTTGATTGTTTCGCTATGTATGTATGGGTTAGTTAGTTCAGGAAACTGTGTAAGAATTTTATGATATCGAGAGGTTTCCGAAGCAGTTTTAACATTTCTTTGATAGTTGTGCTGTGATATGTCAGTACTAGAAAAAGTTGGCAATGCATAGACGATTTCTTTTTACTTCCTTGTACGAAGTAAAAAAAAGTATCGTAATCGCGAAAAATTCCCGGCATCATATTTCAACGATAATATACATTTCGACCGCTAGTGAATGGAATTTAGCGACGTTTTTGCGTAATATCCGCAAGTAAGGACAGAATAAAGGACTCTTTCCAAAAGAACTATAAAACTAATTTAAAATGAATTCTAAAGAAATATTTTGTGGCGTCTATGCGTACGTACGTATCTCGCATAACTGAAAAATGATTAGCCTCAGAACGTTGAAATATTGTATATAGGACTGCTATAACATGTAGAGTGCACCTCGTATTTTATTTGCAATCGGCCGCACCAAAAATATATACATATATTTATATCTATATCCACTCTGTTACTCGGCTCAGGGATCTCAATTTTTTTTATTCTCATATCTTTGTAAATTGTGCATTTTTTTACTTTAAACATGATAGAATTATGTTGTTCCGGCTAAGATATTTATGCTTTTAGTTAACCTGCAGACAATAGTTATGGAATTATCAATAATTAAAAGTATTTTAAATACGGCTAAGTCTAATTTTTGATTACCATGACAGCCATGTTTGTTTATATTTGATTTGGTTTTGTTTGTTTGATTATGGCAAAGCACTTGAAGACTATTTGTTTAAGGGGCGACCTTCGTGGAGGACATTCTAAGGGAAACTGGCTGGTATAGTGTTTACACATGGGAAAATCCACGAAAACTCCCATGCAGCCAGCCCGTTCGCGGGATTCGAATTCGGACCGAACTACCAGTGTTCAGCGACTTTATTGCTCGGCCTCTGGTCGGCCTGCGTGCATATTGGAAGAAAATCTTTGTACAAGATTTTAGGAAATTATGCATTCTATTTGACAATAATGTTTTCATTTGTTTCATACGAAAATTAAGTGTTTTGTTACATTATTGTAAATCGAAAAACTTTACGGATTTGCTGAACTTCGAAATCTTGAAATTCCGCGATGAGTATGCTTTTTAAAATAAAATATTTTTCATTTTTATGAGGTGTCAGGATTACATCTGTGACACGTGTTAACGTTGATGTATCTGAATTTGCTGCAATATGCGATACTTTGGTGTTGTCACCGGTAATTTCAACTAAATCAAACGCGACTTCACACTGTCTTAGCTAAAAAAGTCAGTGCTTGATTTCCGAAAGGGATGTATTTTGAAGGCTGCTGCAAAACTGATCTGTCACAGTAGTATGAAAATGTGGCTCTTGTCATTTTCGAAAGTAGTGTAGCTCCGAAGGAAAGAGGGCAATGGAAAATGCTTTTTACCCTGCGGGAAGGGCAAAAGATCAGTGGCCAAAACGATCAGCTGTTTGACTGCAGCAATTTATAATCTAAACAAAATACGAAGAAGCATAATAGTAAACACACTTCCTTCAGTTCGCCTTTCCTTCTGTTTTTCTGATTGACGAGTTGATTGAACCAAGTTATGGTTGCAAACCAAGTGATCACACCACTAGATTGAAAAGGAATAAACGCAGTTCTTACAAATTTAAGTTTTCAAATTTTTAATCTCATTGTTTTTAATAAAAATTCATTTTAATCATGAGATTTCTAGCTACAAGTATTAAATATTTTTATAAAATTATACTAGCTAACTTCATTAAGACATTATATAGTACATCCTTTCTTTGTTTATGATAACTATTTTCGAAGCTGGCAAAGTGACGGTCTAGTTTTCAAAGAAGTAATCTAACATAAAAAATGCATGGCGATGTGATACTTCTTTGGCAATATGAAGCAACTCCAATGATGGAACAGAGAAAAAAAAAATTATTTATCACTCAAAGTGGCGACATACAAAACAAGAAGATAAATGAATTCTAACATTTAAAAATAAATTACATTCTTCGTGCAAGTGTCGCACGTGGTTTCAAATACTACAATTCACAAATACCTTAATGTTCATCTAATTAAATTATTTTTCTTACCACAACATTTAAAAAATATTTAAAGCTGTTACAACCACCTGTTGCCCAACGGAGAGACTTTTTCCGAGGGGTAAAGTTCTGTAAAATTCGAAAGTTTATAAGCTCGGTTGCTCAATTGCTTAAAGAGAAAAGGTAATTTCTTTTATAAAATTCGAAATTTCAGGCCAAAAATTTTAATTTTTAAACAAATACTTTTACAACACATTTAAAAAGAAAAAATGGAGAACGTTCAAATACATCAGTTGAGCATACATTAAATAATAAAATTAATTCTGAACGTGGTTACATACACTAAGAGTTATTACATTACTTAATTCTACTCAGAACATCTACGTTCTTGTGCAAAGATCCTTTGCGATGAATGACCTTAAAATTATAAGGTTGTAATAAGAGTACTCAGCGCATCAATCTAGAGTTACGTTTCGCGTTGGATTGTAGCCAGACCAAAGGATTATGATCAGTTTGAATCAAGAATTCTTCCTGACCATCCAGATAAAAATGCAGTTTCTTGATAGCGTAGATGATAGCAGCGCACTCCTTTTCAGTAGTACAATAATTCTTTTCAAACTTAGTAAATTTGTTGCTTATATACAAGATAGGATGTTCAGGTTGTTCATCATCTAATTGGCATAGTACTATACCCATGCCTGTCTGACGCATCGGTTTGTATAATAAACATTTTATCAAAGTCGGGAGCATACAGAATTGGTTTCTTGCATAGCAACTGTTTTAATTTTTTAAAAGCTTTGTCTCATATTTCAGACCATTGTATATTTCCTTTTTTTGTTACCCCCTTCAAAGCGTCCGTGAGGGGTGAAGCAATTTCCGAAAATCTCGGTATGTACTGGCGATAATACCCTACTAGTCCTAAGAAAGCACGTACTTCTGTTTTGGTTTTAGGTCTAGGATACTCCTTTACAGCCAGGATCTTTACTTCATCCGGGGTTCATTGTCCTTGTCCCACAACATGGTCTAGGTATCTCACTTGATCTTGTGCAAATTTACATTTTGATGGTTTTAGTCGTAAGTTTGCTTTCTGTATTCTCTCTAGAACAGAAGTTAGGTTTTTAAAGTGCTCTTCCCAGTTTTCTGAATAAATGACAATGTCATCCAGGTATGGTACAGCGAATCATTCGCATCCATCCAGGACTTTAGTCATAACTTTGCTAAAAAAATATGGGCCATTTTTTAATCCAAAGGGTAAACGTAGAGGTCTGAAACTTCCAAAATTAGTTACAAATGTTACATATCTGTGGACTCTTTTTGTTAACGGAATTTGCCAGTAGCCTCTAATAGGGTAATATATTTTGCTTTTGCTACAGTTTCGATACTTTCTTCAATATTAGGCAAAGAACAGCATTGAGTTTACGATAATCAATACAAGGCCGAGGATCCTTTGATGAAGATTCTATCAAAATCATGGGAGATGTATAGTCCGATTCTCCCGGTTCTATAATTTTAAGATCGAGCATTTCCTGGAGTTCCCTTTTGAGAATTTGAGTCTGTCGGGGTGACAGTCTGTATGGCTTTATTTGTATTGGTTCGTTATTTAATAGCTCAATATCGTGACAAACTAAGTTTGTTAGTCCAGGATTATTTGAGAAAGAAACAGAATATTTCCATAAAACCTTTCGTAAATCTTCTATTTGCTCGGGTTTCAACATTTTCTCGAGTTCATTCTCCTCTATGATGTCCGAGAAATTTAATATACTTGGATTGGAAGGTAAATGAGGAATGCCCATTTCTATGTCTCCTTCCACTTCAGTTATCATATTAATCATTTCAGGTCTTTTGTAATATGGTTTAAGCATGTTAATGTGATATACTTGATTTGGCTCATTTTTTTCCTCGAAACATACAATATAATTGTTTTCTGAAATTTTCTGCTCTATTTCCAGGTCCTTTCCATTGCACTTTGACGATTCATTGATAAAACAAGAACTAAATCTCCTCTAGCAAATTCTCTTTTCACTGCGTTTCGATCATACCATGTTTTCCTCCGTTGTTGAGCTTCTTTCATGTTTTCCACGGCACGATCTTGGCATTTCTTCATTCGATTAATAAGTTCGAAAACGTAACTGACAACATTATTACTTTCTTCAATCAGTTCTAGCCACTGCTGATAAAGTAAACTGACTGGCGTTCGTAGGATTTTGCCCTGAACTAATTCTGCTGATATAAACCAGTGCTTTCGTGTGTGACTGTTCTGAGAGCAAAAAGAACTGATGGTAGATAATTCTCCCAATCGGAAGTCGCTCCTATACATACGACTCGTAACACCTCTTTTAGCTTTCTATGGAATCGCTCAACGGGATTTTTCTGCCGATGATACACAGAGCTTCTTACATGTTTAATGCCGAAACACTCCAAAAATTCCTCTGTCAAAGCACTGACGAAAGAGATCCCCTGATCTGTTTGGATCACTTTTACGACTGGAAATCTGTAAGAAAGCATCAATCACAGATGGCGAAGAAATGTCTGTCACCGCAACAGCATCTGGATATTTGGACGACATACAGAGAGCTGTAATAATATATTTTTTTCCAGTCTTTGAAATAGGTAGCGGACCAACAGCATCGACATTTATTTTAGTAAATATTTTGGAAATTATTGGTACTAATGTCATTGGAGTCTTCTTTCTGTCATTTCCTTCTCCAGCACGCTGACAAACATCACAGTTTTTTAAAAAATCTTCAGGTTTTTTGTAACACCTCATCCAGTAAAAATATCTAGCAAGTCTGTCTTTGGTTTTTTTGACATCCAAATGACCAGAAGTTCCTTCGTGGCACATCTTTATAATTGACGGCTTGAATTTTTCAGGTATAACGACAAGCTGTCTTTCAAAGCCCATTTTATCCGTCGTTTTTTAACTAAAAGCTCTTTTCTTGTCAGATTATACTATGTACCTTCTTTAACTTCTTTGATGATTTTAGGCAATTCCTTATCAGTAATCTGAAGTTGTGCAACTTCTTCTGAGTCAATGTTTACCAGTTTCATGAGAGCTTCATCTTCCGTATTTAGTTCCTATAAATTATCTTCTTCTTCAAAAACATCTCTGGATCCTTTATTTTCATACTTTTCATACTGTTCATACATTTATTCATACTGTTCGTTCCTTCTCCGCTCTTCTGCTTCTTCCTGTCTCCTACGTTCTTCTCTTTCCCTTTCCTCACTCTCTTTCCGTTCTTCATTTTCCTCCCTCTCTTTCCGTTCTTCAATTATTGTGTCCAAGACTCCTTAGACGAATACTTCATCATAATATCTACTTTCAACAGTTTTCTATTTTAAATCGACTATTTTCAAATCTGCAGTCACATGAACTCCCAATTCAGCCGCGAGATTTTGCAAATCTTCCTTACGAGCTCTTCCTAAGTAAGACATTGTTTCTATGTTTAAAATTAACGAACACTATGTTCTTTATACTTCCTCATAATAGCTCAATTCAATAACTTTAATTAATTAATGCAATCAGGAATCACAGAATTAAATGCACTCTGTTAAATACGTATACTTCAAAAATGAAATATTTAAATTATCTGAAGTTCATTCTCTCTACCACATTAATTGTGACTAAAATAAGAATAACAACATAGAGCAATATATATATCTACTGTCTGGACAACTAAAATGAATGTTAAAAATAATATCCAATACGGTAATAAAATAAGACAATTAAATATTAACAGGAAGTAATAATCTGGTATATCTAATATTATGTTCAGTGATGAACTAATAAAATAAAAATACGCACGATTATTCGATCTCGGTAGGTGCCTCCAAAATAACTATGATTGTGATACTTCTT
The DNA here is from genome assembly GCF_044657685.1 of Stegodyphus dumicola. NCBI lineage: Eukaryota > Metazoa > Arthropoda > Arachnida > Araneae > Eresidae > Stegodyphus > Stegodyphus dumicola. The sequence goes on along the minus strand of NC_140772.1, from coordinate 87,757,446 downwards.
TGGCAATATGAAGCAATTCCAATGATGGAACACAGAAAAAAATTTATTTAGCACTCAAAATGGCGACATATAAAACAAGAAGAAAAAAGATTTCTAACATTTAAAAAAAATAACATTTTTCGTGCGACAGTCGCACGTGGCACTGGAGCCTGGTTTCAAATACTGTCATTCACAAATACCTTTATGTTCATCTAATTAAATTATTTATTTTACTACAAGATTTTAATAATATTTAAAGCTGTTACAGCGATGCTTAGTGCTCAATAAGCAATCTTAGACATGCTGATTTTAAATATGTTATGATTTTTGCCTTGAATTTTATGGGGAATAAATGCGATGAAAGCGATGCCTAATAAAACAGCTAAAAAAAGAGAAAAGTATATTAGCAGGAGTGAGACCAAGAGCAGACTGCTAACCTGCGATAATCGAAAGTATAAAAGACATTAACAAATTCTCCGAATTTTTGGTTAAAATCTGAATTCTTTCAGAGTTTCTTTTCTTAGCTATATTTCATTAACAAATTAATTTCAGGATTCCAGACAAAAGGAGGAAAACTTATACATTTCTCATTCACACTTTCTTTCTAAAGATCATTTAGAAGTTATTATATGATGAAATATAACGTACTAATGAAATGTAAATGAAATCTCTGCTTTTGAGCCCTTTTAATCCCTGCACATCTCGTAAATTTCTTTAACAATTACTACATAAATCCAGGTTAATTTATAAGTGTTTTAACAGGCAGTATTTCTTTTATTTAAATTACGTAAATTAAAAAGGCACTTGCGAACTAAATTTATGACATGTATGTGTATTGTTTTCATATACTTCATTTATTAAGCCTTATAAATCTGTTTTTTTTTTTTTTTTTTTTTTTTTTTTTTTTTCAGAAAAGATGTTTGTAGCTGTTTTTTATAAAAAAATTCCACGGATTTTCGTATTCATATATTTCGTATTCATATATTTTCGTATATATGTTAAACAATATGTTCAAGTTCGAAACATAAGAACCTTTCAAATACTTAACTTTTAGTAAACTGACGATAACTACATAGAAGAAATTACAATGTTTTTACAATAAAAGTAAATATCTGAATAATTGGATCTGAATTTTCTTTGAAAATATGCCAGAAATCTAGATATTTTTATTTTTTTCTGATTCCAAATGGCAATGATTCAGGAAATGTGACTATTTAAAGAATATCGTTACAGCTTAAAGAAAATAAAATGTTCTTTTCTAGATAAATACACTTCTAGAGAAAAATAGTTTATTATTTCATATTACAGCTGTTTTTATCGCAATTGAATGAAACTGCTTAAATAATATATACACTTGTGGGCAAAATTAAGATAATTTGCAAATTATGTCTGTTTTAAGAAAGGTATTGAAACAAAGTACTAGTTATGCCACGAAAAAATATGTAAATATTCAGAGTGGAGTGCGTAAGCGTATACGTGCGTGTCTGCGGAGCTGTGTTTGTGGAGGAATATGCAAGAGGAATTTTCGGCGATTTGTATTCTCATAGTGTAGACATTAGGACAGGACTACTAGACGCAGGGCTTCTACAGCTACACAGCTCACATGTGAGCCACTGGAGCCCGAATTTCACGGTGTACAGTTTGCTCAAAGGCTTCGTTGCATGCCAAAATGCTCACCGTTTATGTCCCGCTCACTGCAGCACACAGAAGACAGCTTTTAGCATGGTGTAGACAACATACGCCTTGAACTTGACGTTAGTAGAGTACCGTAAATTTTACAGATGAGTCGGGATTCGGTATGAACACTGATTCTTGGTATAAAAGCATCTGGAGAAAAACCGGAACGCAACATCATCCCTTCCTCATCAGAAAAGGATAACTGCGGTAATAGACTTACTCTTAACAAATTATTGCCCCGGATTCTATGCTGGTACCTCAAGCCAAAAAATGGGATGCAATATATATTCAAATAACTGAGAACAGAATAAAGGGCCCAATACTACTTTTTTTGCTCTATTAAAGCATTATATTCAATAAATTTGATAAATATAAATTTTTTCCCGTTATGTAAATAAAATTTTAAACTGACAAATCAGCAAATAATGAACAAATTCTCAAAGAGTAAATTCTACTTTAATGTTTTTATTTATTCATTATTGTTTTTGTTATGTATTTACCACATTAATCACGAATGTTAAAAAAAATGCTGCTTTTTTACCTACAATTATATTTTGCAAATTTAATTTAAATAATATAAATAAAAATTCTACCAAAAATATAGCGCTGCTGATAAGGCAGTTCTCCCGCCTTCTTAGCATGCCTTCAAATTGTGGTTGTCTGCAAGCTGGGCGCGTATTCCAGAGGTCCGTGGTTCGATTCCTGGAGAGGGCGTTGCTCATTGTTTCATCATTTCTTCCTGTTTAAAATAATCCTAATGTCTTTACAGTGGCGCCCGAACTAAAAGGGTGGTAGATGATGATTCTCCACGCCCAGGATTTTGCGATTGAGTCCCCTAAAAAGCCCAGTCGCCCTTTAGAAAAGGGGAAGTACATAAGGTATTTTTCTCGCCTTTTTAGCGTGCTTTTGTAGCACGCTGGTCTGCACGCTGGGCGCGTATTCCAGAGGTCCGTGGTTCGATTCCAGGCGAAGGAGTTGCTCATTTTTCAATATCTTTTGCTTCCAAAAATTCCTAATATCTCTACATGCTGTTATGAACAGGAACCATTTTGTGCGCCAAACATTTTGTACTCCTTTTACATATCATGTTACTTTAGCGTATTTCTTAAATAAAGATGTTAATAAATATTAATGCGAGTAATTTAATCTGGCATTATATAAAAATGCCCCATGTAAAGTCATTACCTGTTATTAATTTCAAATTTTATAATTATTTCCATGACTTATCACTAATTATAATGATACTTTTATTCATTTATGAAAGCAAATTATAAAAGTTTTAGCTCTGGGTAATAGAGAGAGTGAAACGTTTACTTGTTGCAATCATTATTGTGAAAATAGTTTCAGCCTTCTCGAATTTCACAATGAATTTGTCTGCATTAAGGAGGTAGGATCCCATACTGCTTCGTCTGCGAAAAAGAGGGCTGACCTAGTTACACACTTTGATGTTATATTTAAAAAGACTCCTAAATGTACTCTTCCTCTGAAAGTCAGATCTTTTCCTGAGTTAATTTTGAAGTTGCCGAGATATGGCCGAAAAATTCTGTTTTTCCTTAAACGTTATATCATCGTAAATTTTACAACTCAATCTGAAATTGACCAAAAAGTATAGTATATTTTGTGGAAAAAATAAAGATTAGATTTTTGATAAAAATTGATCTTTTTCAAATCATTCAATAATTAGTAAGCGATTGGTGCTTACATTTCTAATTATGATGCTGAAAAATTATCAGAGAGAAGAGGATTATTGAATTTTGATATTGCAAATCGAAGAGAATAATATGTGTTTAAAAACTTCAGAAATATGTCTTTAGATTTCTTCTTATGTTGAAACCTTTAAATTTTATTCTAAAAATACATTCAAATGATGATATTAATACAGAAAATTTATCTCAGGCAAACGTCTTTAAGAGTTCATGTGCTCCATGTTTCTCTTTAACCGAAATCACTATACATTTTATTCTTAGATATTAATTTTACAACAGTTTCTTGATATATATCAGTTTGTATTTTCTCCTCTTCTTCATTAACTATCATTGACTGGGAACTCGTACATAATAGAATTGAAAATTAAATAAATTGGAACACACAGTTTTCCTCTAATTATAAGCTTTCAGAACATTATGACTTGCGAAATTTGAATTGCTGTTCATGTTCGCTTGCTCTAATTCTTATAGATAAATTATAAATTACATTTCCTGGGGAAAAATATGCATGACCGAAAATGGCTGCTGAAGTCTTAGAATGCTTTCTTCACGGTCTTCAGTTATGGCCTCTAGGGCTTGGATGAATCTTTCATAAACTTCCTATGCGTGTTGTTCCAAACTGAAATAAAAGTGGCCGCAGTGTTCTTCGCTTTTCTGGGTGCATGCCAAGTTGCCTGCTTTATGAGTCCGGCGAAAGGATAGAGGGGAGGAGATAGGAAACAAATTGGAAATGTGTCAAAGAGTCCGTCACAGAGCTGGTGGTCCAGTTTTTATGTATTTATGGTACAGCGTCAAGATCTTCTCAGATGCAACCAAGTTTGAGATTTCTGGCAGTGATAGGTTTGGTTGGAGCTGGTATAAAATGAGAGGGTATAGGTGCATTTCAAGCAATAGGAGAAGATTTATTGTTTTCGAAGTGGGTACTTTTGGAGCAGAAATAGTTTTACGGCTGAAAAGCAATAACTATTCGCGAAATTTAGTTCGAAATAAAAATTCATTACTCATGGGTTGGAGGAAAATGCTTCGTAACGGCACTTTTTATATAGTTGAACACTATCTTTAGTTTGAAACGAAAGTTTCTATTGCGTTATTTTTCACACAAGTATTGTCATTGAAATGAATTTGACGACGTTTAAAATTGCTGGGCAAAAACAATGATACTCAAATTTTTGTGGATAATTGCTTAACCTAGTTTTCTCAAAAGATTTTTGTGACTTTAAATGATCTGTATTGGAAATGAAAGTGACATTGGAATTTCTTAGCTATATATATATATAAGTGAAATACCACTGCCTCATCCCGAGATCGACGAAACTATACATCCGATTGACTTTAAATTTTTCATAGTTACTCATTCTACGATGTAGACACTAAGAACGAATTTTGCGTAAATAATGTTCAAAATGGATTTTTGTTAGAGAATAGTAGTTTCTCATAAATTTGGTTTTAAAATCCAAGTTCAGAAATTTCTTTTATTGTTGCTAAAACTAGATATGAAATACACTGTTGGTAATGAATGCATTTTCCTTTAAAATTATTAAATTGTTAAGTTACTTGCATCTATCCAATGAATACAGAAATCATATAAATGATAAGTTTCTAAGATTCTCTACTGTGTGCTTTAAGTTACAGTTGATGTGAAGAATCTTAAGAACATATAAGCGAATAATCGCTTGCGTGAGACAGTAATTAAACTTGGAAAAGGTTAAAAGAACCTTTATTATTCAAATAAGATTTAACAGTGGTTTTTAGATTTTTTACAATAAAGCCGACACTTGGGCTTGAACTTAGGAAACTAAGAATTAAAACTTAACTAATCTTAACTAAAAAGATATAGCTGAAGCTATCAAGATTCTAACGGAGTTGGCTCCTTAACGCTAATTGACTGCGAAGCTATTAAGGGCCTAAAGTACGGCCGAGCGCAGATAGAGCTTAAGATAGAGTAGCCTAAAAAGGCGGACGCGTGCTAGCCAGAATCCCTGGTTCTTTCTGATTAAGACAGTAGAACTTTGCGGTTAAATACCGCTCTTCCTCAATTTGCATTCAAACGTGATTCTAAAGCTACGTTCTGGCCAGAAGTGGTAAGTTGAAATTAAGAAGCGATAGGAAAAGAAGTTTTAGTCAAACTTTAACTGTTAATAAAATTAACATAATCCTTACAAGGCTAATGATAACATTTATATTTAAGTGTTATCATAAGTTTCATGAAAATAAATGTTATCATTAAGAGAAATAAATTATTGTGATGAAAAGTAAAAATGTTGTTGTTATTTATAAAAATTGCTGTACATAAAAATCAAGGACAATGATAATTGATTAAAAATTCTGATAACAAAGATAATAACATTTATTTTCATGAAACTTATAACAGTTAAATACAAATATATCTAAACCTTAGTTTTATGCTGGCAATTTTTCGTGGCGTAGGCCTACTTGGGATCCCCGCTCGTTAAATATCGGGGACGCATCCCAATACACAGTGCCTCATAGGTGATGTGGAAATCTGTATATCACAGATTCACTGACTGGCACTATATTTCCCGACTTTAAATTTAAAAAAAATTATTGTGCCCAGAAAAGCGAGCGGGTATCAGCTAATATATATATATATATATATATATGTGTGTGTGTGTGTGTGTGTGTGTGTGTGTGCCTGAACACAAAAGCCATGCCTGAACTTTGATGTCAAGATTTACCACGACTGCTGAAATATCATACACACATATATATATATATATACGTTGAAGTAAACCATAAAAGATAATTGTATTTATATTATGCGGAAATTAGACTCACTCTTAACCTAATATTTACTATAATGGTGTTGAATTTCGTTTCTATTGTTTTATTTCTTACATTTACATAAGAGAGAGCTATAACTTACTTCTTTTTTAAAATGTATATGCATTTATAAACTCCGAGCTCAAAAATGATCGAGATCAAAAAGCCTTAAATGTATATAAATAAAGCAGTTCTGTAGAGACATTAGTTATTTTTTGAAAGCAGAAGTCATGAAAAATGAGCAATTCCCTCGCCGGGACTCGAAACTTTCGAATTCGTGCTGAGTGTGCTGACCACCACACCACGAAGGTATGCTAAAGCGGGAGACATACCTTATATATTCCCTCTGCTGAGAGACGTGAAAAATATGCAATGCTATCGCCGGGACTCGAACCCGGACCTCTGGAATACGCACCGAATGTGCTCACCACTGCACTACGGAGGCATGCTAAGAAGGCAGAAGATATATCTTATAGTTCAAACTTGAAGGGAGTTTTGAAGTGCTGCAAACATGCACTTGCATATCAAAACTAAAATAACCCTCATAATTTAAATCAAATAAGAAAAATATAGTGAAATGGAAAATCATAAAAGTAAAATAACTGTAAGTTATAAAAATACAGTAAAACTATTCTAATTTATACGAATACAGTATAATATTGCTGAGAAAATCCATTGGTGATATAAATGGACTATGATGCGCTTTCTCATCAGGAGATGGGCAATGAATGGCGACTTAGAATCAACTAATTAACAGAGAGATCTGTAAATGCAAAGCTGAATCTTAAACAATTCAGGAAAAAAGAAAAAGAACTATTTAATTATACCAATATAAACTTAAAGCTGTGAATGCCTCCTTCACGTGACTTTTCAAAACAGTGAAACAGAGAAAGATAAACAAATGCAAACATTGCATTAACTCGCTTTAGAAAATACAAAACTTAATTAAGTTTTGTATTTTCTAAAGCGAATAAACTATTTATTTACATGTACCGTTTGTATGGATTTATTTTATAAATTTATAATGATAAATTTAAAATTGAATTATCAAGTTACTCTCAGCATGGTTGCTAAATTATTCTTTGTACTGCCTGTTGTTAATATTATCCGGAATTATTAATTTTCAATGAGCTAAAAATCATAATAATTATTTAAGGTTCCATGATATATTAATTTATCTCACCTAAATGAAATCTCATCATAACATTTAATTATAAGTAATAACGCATTTTTTATACTTATTTCAAAGACTAAGTAAAGTGCGTATAATTTGTATTATAAATGTATAGATTTTTGAGATTTTGTACTTAGTATTACTCAAACTGCCCTTCTGAATTTCAAGATTTTAATTACCAAAATTGAATAGAAGCAAAATTTAGAATACTTCTATTGACTTTTGTTATTATCTGCAGATTTAGTATTCTAAATCGTACCATGTCAGGAAAGATAATTTGCAGATTCTCGTTTCCTAATGCTACTGTCAACATAGTATCTAAATTACACAGTTTTATTATTTATTTTGCAAAGACACAATATAATATATTTGAATCAGTGTTAATCTGTAGAAAATTTAAAGAGTTATATTGCTTAATACGAATTAAATTTATTTTACATGACAGTTTTAAATGAATTTCAGAAAGCCTAATATGTATTTGCTTTCTTAAAAAAAGATGGCTAATAGAAACAAGAAGATGCCTGAGGTTATTTATCACTGTACTATTACGTATAAATATCATAAAATCTGGGAAGCGCGGTTTAAACATTTCATAACATAAACAAAATCCATTTCACAGACACTGAAATAAACGAAAAATACATTTCATGCTTTTTCGAGATTAGTAAATATTTCTTCATCAAAAGAAGTCATGAGTACCTCAAATAAATATGTTTTCTGCAATTTTGCAGTTGCTTAGAGAGAATATTTATCACAAATTAATAATTCTACTTCGGTAAATATACCCGAGCTCCAAAACATATTTAATGTTTCTTTAGATCAATATTTAATAATGTATCCTTTTCCCTTATTAATCGCTATTCGCAGTTCAATGATAAAAGCAAACGTTAGCTAACTCGCAACTTGATTATATAAGTGAGTTGTGTGTGTTTTATATATGTATGATAATCATAATTATTCGCAGTCCTGTCATAAAAGTACGTATATTTGCACTAATAATCATTGTAAAAGTAACAAGTGTTCTTGAGCAACAGCGTTCTTGAGTAATGATCATCAACAAGTGTTCTTGAGTAATGATCATCAACAAGTGTTCTTGAGTAATGATCATCAACAAGTGTTCTTGAGCGTCTTATGTTTTTTCGCTCAAGGGTATTAGGTTAAATAATTATATATATATAGAGAGAGAGAAAGAGATACATACATATATATATATATATATATATATATCCGATATATATATATATATATACACGATATATAAACGATATGTTTGATAAAAAATTTGATATGTTTGATACACGATATATAAATATGTATAATATATATATATAATACATATATATGTGTGTGTATATTTAATCGGATAAAGTGTAAAAAACGTTACATTATTAACCAGCTCATCAGAGGAAATATTATTTATACCAAAATATACGTATTTTTATCAAGGTTCATCAGCGGACAGAATTCGAGCAAGGCTGTAAGGACTTACATTTTTCTTTTACTTCCTATTGCGAAAAAAATCTGAATATGTGTTCAGCAACTTTGGTTTCAAAAAGTGCGCAGAAAACAATACTTAGTTTCGTGTGTAATTTCTTTCAAATATTATTTAGATACTGTAGTTAAGGATAAACCCCGCGGTATAATAGCGACTGAAATTTTTGGAACAGAATACTTTTCCTTGGATATTAAGTATAGCTTAAATTGAAATAAATTAAAATTATTACTTAAGTTAAAAAATTTGAAAGAGAATAAGAACTCTGAAGGGAGAAACAATCTTTCATAATTTAAGGTCTCATAATTAAAGGTAGTAGTTAATCAATTCTTAGTCATATTTCTTGACAATTGTTTTTAAAATGTTTAGAAATAATTTTGGTTTCATTTGTTAATATATAATTATTTTTCTGCGTGTTAACTAATGCACCATTGTTGTAATTGTTATTATCATTATTATTTTGTTAAATGTGTCTTGTACTTTTATTTTTTCTACAACTTCAACAAACTTATAAACTAAGTAGGTTTTAAAAAGCGAGTAAAAGAGATTTAGTAATATTACCAAAAATAATTTTCTCTTTAGTTTCAACCCACCTGAAATCGGCGCTGGTTTCGCAAATTTCTGGCTTTTGCTAGAATTTATTTTTAAAGATCCCTCGTAATTTGGAGCTAACTAGGTATTTAAGTTTCTATTTATTTTCTTCAAATGCATTTTTTATATTTCTGCACTCAATGAGCTTGGAGTAAATGGCCTCATTTAAATATATTGTATCTACCAGCCCTATATATACAGGGTAGGTTTGATATTTTTCTTGTTTAATTCAGTTATTTCCTGGCATTTAAATTAAAGGCAAGGGTGATACGTGATTTTCAGACAAGGAAGGTTAAACAAGTAATTAGTTTAAATGTAAATTAGACTTGAAGTAAACCTTTCAAAAACTCTAAGCTTATAAATTAATTTTAAAATGAATTACGTTATTATTAATAGATTCAAGAGAAACATAATATTGATTTTTAAAATTAATATTCTTATGAGCAGAGACAGTTTGTAAGTATTTAGGTATAGTATTCTGTGTATCTATGTGTAGAATTTCAGGAAAGCAGCATAGATATGATTTGGTATTCTGATGAAACGCTGATTCAGGTAAAGTTCAGATTGGTTATTGTCATTTAAAATCATTGCTACAGAGATTTCTGAGTAGACTGGAATTACGCTAATAGTTGTATGCAAATCTATAGTAAAATACATTTCGCACCAAACATACACCATTTGGACAATACAAACATGTGTGTTAAGGCTGCTGTTTCAGCTAAATAAGACCACTTGCCTAACAGTTTTCACACCCTGTCATCGTGCTATGTATCTTAAATTAAACAAACAGCTAGTATTGATTGGCTTTATTTCACAACATCTACTCTCAAATCCTTATTTCAACAAGCCGAGAAATTTACGGAACAGCTCCTCAGCTGACAATTCGACCAGAAACAATTATTCCCTGGGAATAACACCCTTCCACTCTAAGCGATACCAAACCGGCCGCTTTGCCTCGGGAATTGCTTTAATTTAAGCCTCGCTTTCTGCCGGACACATCCTTACGGATCGAATAATAACCACAAATCGGAAAGCCCTGTCTGTCCGAACGGATGACAAGCGAAACGCAGCAGTTTCCTTTATGGTAATATGAGAATACAATAATAAGTGGAAAGCATAAAGATGAGAAATTACTGGAAATTCAATTCCTTAGTGAGTTATAACGCCGAGGACTTATATAATTAATAACTGATGACTTAATACTGCCGAAAAGGGTTCTAAATCATTGTTAAACTCGAATTACTTATCACTTTGTTCTCGGTAAGGTAGGAACTTCAGTGCTTCTCCCATTTCACAAGGATACTTTAATGCAACATTTTCTTTACATAACTGCCATGATATTTCAATTTATCTAAGCATAGAATTTAACCTTGGTTGTTTTACAAGTAAATAGTTTTTTATTTTCGTTGTAACGAACTATTATTATTTATAAGCAAACTATTTTATTTACCTGTAATTAATTACGAGTTTAACTGAGAGCTCTAAATCCTTTTCTCTTTCCTCTAAATTCAACATAAACAGTTATGTTAACATGAGCCCATTAATATTTGAGGTTATAATATAAATTCTTTATCCGACACATTGACTTTTTTCAACGATTAAAATGCGAAAATTTTAGTAATGATTGCGCAGTGATATAAGATTCTTTAACGAATATATTTTAATTTTTTATTTGCCACATTAAAAGACATGAGCATGAAAATATTCCTTTAGCTGAACTCAGGAATGTAATCAGAATTGTCCTTATTACTCAAGGAAGTTTGCTACGCAAGTTAAAGTCAATAATAAAGACAGAGGACCTCAAGTGGCCGTGGAAACAATTTGTACTTCGAATCATGTTCCTGAAGCCAACTTCACATCAATTGTGCTTGGATAAAAAGCACATTAAGCTCCTGAAAATAACCAAATGCAACAACATTAACAGTAATGTCGCAATTATAAGCAAATGTGTGAGATCCATAAGGATACTAATGTAACTATAGTATTCATAATTGTTACCAGACATATTAAGGTAGACCAGACTACCAGACTGCACTCCAGGAAAATACTCCACACTTACTAGTTTGAAGAGTTGTACATGAATTCATTTAGCTTGCCCCAAATTCTGACCCTGTCCTGAAACAGGAAACAAAATTCGCCGAGTAAAACTATTTTTAGAAGTGTTAGAACTTGGGTGTACTTGAACACAGAGGAATCGTAATTTTGTGTTTAAAAGTGATACGGTAGACATCTTTAGCTATTAAAACTATCTTAATTAATCTGCTTTTAAAACTCTTCTTCCTTTTCATCTGTTGTTTTGTGCCTTTGGTTATGTGTGCCATGCATCTGAATTGAATTGACCTACAATTTTTTTTGTTGCTGCTCATCTATTACAGAAGGCAGTTTGTGCCCACCGTCTTTCATCTGTTTTGTTCTCCAGCATTTTCGATCAGAGTTGTAATCATTGTTTGAAATATTTGCTCAGCTACCTTTCCCTAAACATCTGATAATTTCCCTCATTGATATTTCCCAAAGGAAGCCTAAAACATTAGACGTTTCAGACATGTTAAAAGAGAGTCTTCTTGCACTTACAATCATGCCTCGTGCAATAGCGCACTAAAAGTTTTGGGCTTATGCATTTTCACACTAACTGTAGTTATGACTATGTTTTCTGAAGATAAGCATGCCTTATATAAGCATTCTTTGACCTTTTACATCACTATACGTTCCTCGAAAACTGCTTCGCATTTAAAAAATATAATCTCTAAGAATACTCTGTCAGTATATATTTTTTTACAAGAATTATTATTAGGGAGCCTTTTTTTTTTTTTTTTTTTTTTTTTTGTTAATCTCATTCAGCAGATTCATTCTTTACTTTGACATTAATTTAGTTAAAAAAACTAAATTAATGTTAAGGTAAAGATTCCATATTACCTTTCAAGAATATTTATTTATTTCAGCACCCTGTGGACAAAGTTATCCTTTCCACATTCCGCAAGCTTTAATGTGTACTCATGTTGTAAATAAATAAAACATTCTCTAGTAAATTGTTCCATCAAAACGTTTTTGAAAACTTTTGTGAAGAATATCTATTTAATCACTAGAACACTGTTCCACACCAATTGAGCAAAAATACAAAGCATATTTATTTTGTCAACAACCCTGTAAACACGTTAAATGCACTATGTTTCCGTGTTTTAGCAAGGTGATTCGAAAAGGCACGAAAGAGGGTATGATAATTTTTCTTTTAATCTTTCTGGAACTGATTCCTAATATACGCATTAAAAATTCTTCTATGCATAAAATTTATTTCCGCATTTAACAGAGTTACACAAGCACAAAATCCACACGTACAAGTGACAAGATATTTACAATTTTTTATGGATTTACAACTAAAACAATAAAGCATTTTTACAGTAAACATTGAATTGCATAATCTGGCCACATTTCTAAACTTACGAGCATTACGCGAGGGACGAATTTTCATTCCCAAATCATTCCCCTCCCGTCCATTGATTTTGCTCATCGCGTGCTTCTGACCATTGGCCTTCTCCGCAGAATAATAGCTACTGCTCAACGCTGGCAGGATGTTCAACTAACTGTCCAATGCTGGCAGAAGCGAAAGCTCTTAGCAAAATTCGTATCTTTTATGAAGGCCCGTAAAGAGAGTTTTGTAGTTAAAGTTTTCCCAGAAGACTGTTTAAAGTGAAGTCAAATGCCGTAACAGCTTGTTTCTCGAGAAGTATGCTAACCATATGGAAATTCACTCCGTAAGTGCTTAATAAGTAATATAAAATGAGGTATAAAAGGAGCTGATGCCATAAAAATGCAACACAGTTTGTTGTGGATGTATACAGATAACAGCTTAGCGACAAGACCAATTACACTTAATTCTAAGCACTGTAAAATGCCAAGTTCAAAATAAGTTAATAGTTTATAGCTTGAAATTTTCTCCAAACAATAATTATGTTTATATTTCTCAAAAACGATCATAACAATCTCTAGAGTTCTTTACTTAATGTCGAGTTAGGTATTAACCTATTTATATAACCCTGATGTAAACATCATGATAAACATATTTAATATCGAAATTGTTATACAGAGGAATTCGTAATGTCCTGGGATTCGAAAGTTTAAAGTACAATGGTTATAAAATGTACAATTGAAAGTTTAGTAACTGTACATAAAAATAGTTTTACATTTGCACTCGTTTTTATAGACTACGTAACGTAAATGCACATTTTCCCGCTAGGTGGGTATCATAAAGGTATGTAGAAATATTGCGTTCACGGTAAACACAAAGTATAGTTCCTCTTAGATAGATATGAATAAGCTGTGACAGTAGAAAAATATTTCACATGAAACATTAAGCAGAAGTATTTAAAATAAAAATATTTTTTCATGATGTAACACGTTCAGAGCAAATGGCTGCCTGTGGAGCAGGTAGAACAGCTAGCCGGAAACATTAATTGCTACCGAAGTCCCCACTTTAACAGACAAGCAAAATTAAGCACATGTAAGGTACACATATAAATTTAACAGAATTTTAATATAATGGCATGCGGAATTTTGTTGCATATGTGACATTTATTAGACTATGAATTTTTGAAACCATGTAGAGTCATTAGGATTTTATTTGAAGCAGGAGAGATGAAAAATCAGCAGTGACCTCGCCGGGACTCGAACCTCGGACCTCTCGAACTCTGTTATAGGTTTCATCCTGTCACATGAGCAAACAAAGAATTATGTTTTGAAAGCTGCTTCGAAGATCTTCGATTCTGTTAGGTTTCTTGTTCTGTATGTGATTCAAGCAAAAGCTTGTAGAGACACTATTTTTTGAAAGCAGGAGAAGAGAAAAATGACCAAAGCCTTCGCCGGATCTCGAACCACAGACTTCTTGAATACACGTTGAGCGTGCTGACCACTACACCACGAAGGCATGCTAAGAAAACGGGAGAAATAACTTATATACTCCCTCTTTTAAAGGGCGACTGGATTAGGTGACCCAAACGCCAAATTCTGGGGGTGGAGAATCATCATCCGCCTCCTTCTTTTTTAGCTCGAGCACCACTGTAGGAGCAGTAGATTATTTACAGCAGAAGAAGTAAATTTATATAAAAAATTAGCAATGCCTTTGCCGGAACTCGAATCTCGGATCTCTCGAATACGCGCTGAGCGTTTTGACCATTATACCACGAAGGCATGCTAAGAAAGCGGAAGAAATACCTTTTAACCATAGAGTTAAGTATGAATCACCAACGCTATTGGATAACTCATTGAAACTTGTGATTAAATAATGTTACAGTGTATACCGAATTTTCATTTTTTGCCATAAAATAAAGCACGAAGTTTGTAGTAAAGGTAAAAAGTGATGAATGAAAGTGATCACTGAAAATCTTTATTTTCTTGCACTGTGTAATAATGAAGCTTGAGTGCAACTGATTGTGCAAGAAAGCTTGTTAAAAGTGCTATCGCAGGTGTGTCTCATATTTAACAACGTCTCGCTTAAAGAATGTAGAAATAGAAATCGATAAAATGAAGTTTGAGGAATAAATAATGAGTTTGAGACATGCATAAAGTTGAGTATGAGAAAGTAAATTTCTCAGATATTTAGAAGCATATAGCCATAGTGCATGATTTGCGACAAAACACACGAGATTTATGTACATAATTGGAAGAATAACTTCGCGGAGAACTTTTTTGAGAGTTTGATTTATTTGATTATAACAAAGCATCCTAATGCAAATGTAGTAAATGAAGGTGGAGAATTTTCTAAAGTAAACTGGCTCGTATTCACGTTACACATGGGGAAAACATTGAAAACGTCCATATAATTAGCCCTTTCCCCTGAAATCAAACACGGGTCGAATTACCATCTAAAATGAAGACATCTTACCGCTTCCTTTTACCGTTTAGAGATTTTACCGCTTGGCGCTGGTGAGGTCTATAACAGTATTAGATATAAAAAATAGTTAAAAGTTAGTTTTTAAACTTTAAAGCTATGACTCAAAGATATAATGTGAATTTTAGATCATAATCTAATCAAAGGTAAAATTCTTTTATCAAAATTTTCCTTAGATATTTTTAAAATTTCGTGACATTTTAATAAATTTATGAAAACAGTATAAAAATTCTACGAAAACACAGAGATTCTACGAACACAAGAGAATAAAATAAAGTGTAAAAATATTATTTTAACCAGGTCTGTTCCAATGAGTTTCTAATTATTTCTGTATTCTGGATTTGTGCAGACAGATAGGCTGCTTACTATTCATCTAGTGGATTAATACCGAACTTGGAAGAATGTTTAAAATAAACCTTTTTATAATAACTTAACATATATGGCTCATGTGATTATAGAAAATCTAAAATTCTTTCGGGATTGACAAAGCTAAAAAGTCAAGGCAAATTTTAAGTAATGTATGTAATACAAAAATCAAGGTTCTATTGAAAATACTGGCGCAAGTCCTTTGACTCAGATAAGCAACATGTCCAGCAAAGACTATACCTCATTCACGTAAATCTAAACGCTGAGTAAAAATCGTTCAGGAATGGTCAACAGCAGCTACCAAAAACTTAATCTTGACTAGGAGAATTCTGTTTTTATGTAAATTGATGAGTCTGTATCCTAAATGACAGCCGACGAAAGTGTGACAGATGGTCTTAAAAATATTAACATAATGGGTTAATAAACATTAAACGCTTTGCAGTAAGACGCTTATTTAGAATTTTCATACACGTAGGTCTTACAAAATTTGTATAATTGAAAGCACACATTTTCCCTTAAAATAAACAATTCTTTAATCACATTTTTAAAAGAACAGACATTTACATTAATTATCTGAGTGAAGCCAATGAAAATAAATAACATTATACCATTGTCAGTATAAACAATTAATTACTTCATTCATTTACTTTACTAAATTTATACACTGTATACGATATCAAAAGTAATAAAATAAATTTTTCCATTAAAATTATTTGGAAATAAAGGAAAATGACATTTTTTAATAACTGCGTATTTCTGGGTTAAAATATTGCGAATTTGATCATGAAATATGATAAATTGCAAGAAAGGGATAAAAAATTCAAATTTTTTCTCCTAATACAGAGACTATCATCTACCCTTACCACTACACCATCTACCCACACCATTTTCAATTTTCCGTTGTTTTCCTTTTTCTCATTTTGAACATATTGTTTTTTCATTCCTGCCTATAAATAATATTACGTCAGATGGAAAAAATGAAATATTTAAGGAGTGATAAAAGAAAAATCAGTTTTCAAAATTTCATGTCCGTATGTATAATTGTCCGTATGAAGAGACAAGTAAAGACCATTCAGTTTCCTATTTAATCTAGTAAAGCAAGAAGCAAAGAAAAAATACCTTCTAATTATCTGTTCGAATAAAATGATAAGAAAAATAACTCACTACTCACAAATTAAGAAGTAATTTAAAGGAATTATTTTAATCCAGCGAAAATTAATTAAATTAAAAATGATTAGACTTAGAAATGTGAGTAACATACCAATACAGAAAACGTTTTTGTGTATTTATATTCATATGCTTTTTATCTCACAGAAATTGGAATTAAAACAATTAAAATTCTCCCTCATTTTCGCAAATTGCATTTTAAAGAATAATTGCTTGAAAAATATATTTGGAGAGTTTCCTTCTTCTTAATGCTTTTAATTATAAGTTTTAACATTGAACATCCTTTTTAAAATTCGCAATTTAAATTCCACTCAGTAATTTTCTTATTTTGCCATAAATTAAAAATTTCATATTTTCGTTGAAAACAAAGAACTTAAAATATATTTCTGCTTCAAACGCCAGTTTTGAAGCTGATATACTTTATAATCCTGGAGCCAATTCTTCTTCCTCTCAGAACTACAGCGTAAAATCTTGTAACTAAATGAAATTTCGAGCCTGCTTTGTAATACATCTCGCTTAGAATGTAGAGATTTCCATTGTCACCTCGAAGAACCTGAATTTTCAGACACTGTAAATGAACTGCACTTCACAATACACTTTGATTAAAGCGATAAGTAATCCTCTTTCTAGGAAGATACGAAATGAGATGTATAAAACTAGCCTTGTCTAAGTATTAAAATTTTACGTAAACTTTGGGAAAACAAACTTGGTTCTCGTTTCCGTCTTGCCGCTAATAAGATCGCAAATGAAAGCGTACGAAACTCCAGCTAAAAACAGAATAGCTGATAAAGCTCGCATTTTGCTGCAATCGCGTTCCTTACAGAATAGTATAAAATTGTTCCAAATACAAAGAAGGAACAAATGTGAAAATGCATCGGAAATGAGGACTGGTGCCTCAAATTTCTTTGCAAATGCTTCCGTCTTTTGCTGACGCATTAAGACTGGAGATTTTCGTGCTGTATATTTTACAGAATTTTTCCTGCATTGTTCAGGTGGGCCTTACAGAAGAGGTAAGAAAAATACTTATGTTGACTCCCACCTTAAATTTCAGTCGGCTTGTTGAATTCATACATATTTTAGTCGATGTGCCTATATAAACTTGGAAATAGTTTTAGCAACAACAAGAATAGTTTAAAATGCAGTATTTTTCCACGCTTCTGCCGTATATATTTCTTATTTCTTTGGGTACGGGTAAGGTGCTTTTCTCGATTTACGTAATGATGCAAAAGTAATGTTAAACTAAGTGCTATTATTTTGTAAATATTGTAGAGCCAAGCAGAATTTATAAAAGATTGTCTAGCAAGATACTAAAATATATAACAGTACTGTTCATGTTTTACAGTAAAAAGCTGTTTCTTACCTACATCTAAATTGTCTTGGCTAGAAACGTGTACAAATTCATCATTTCTGTAAAGTTTATTAACTATATTTGTAATTAATTTGTGCACACAAGCTAATTTTTGAAAAATTTCCATTTAAGGATTTAGACTTTTTGAAATCATCTCAAAATCATTTTCCAGTTCCATAAAATAAGTTAAAAAACCCTGTTTAAAACTCTTACTGTTCTAAAGCTGCATGAGTCCAAAATGAAAATAATTTGAAAGTGGACTTTCGTTTTGTGAAAAATGAAAAAGGATTAAACCAGAACATTCCTGCGGCACTAGCTTATTTTCAATTAGAGTATAATCCGACAACAAAACACATCTTTTTGAAGATTTTTGATATGCTGTAAAATTTTTCTCTCTCATGCCTTCATGGTGTAATTGTGAAGCACGTCCGACTAGCAATCAGAAGGGCCGGATTTCGAATTCCGGTAACGGCATTGCACATTTTTCATATCTCCTGCTCCAAAATATAATGCCTCATACCTATACAATCTATGCAATATAACTTTTGATCTGAGTATATACTATTGCTTTGAAAGAAATTTACAATATTCTACTACTTTTTCGAGATAAATTTCCTGAAAAGATTAACATTTAAACAAATGATAAATGGGAAGATTTCCCCGACTGCGAGCTTTTTGAAATCTATATGCCACGCAAACTGTATAGTGGTTAGGGAAGCCTACTGCGATGCAGAAGGGTCCATGGTCGAATCCCGGAGAAGGCATGGATGTTTGTAAATGCATAGCGTCTGTGCAGCATGGATCACTCTAAACATGCGACGAGCCGAACGTCCACTCGAGATGTTAGTAGGGGAAGAGGAGTGGGAGACCCTCTGAAGCGTCACCGCCTGGAGCTCTCATTCAGAATTAGGGACAGAAATCAGCGAATTCCTACTGTCGTCTGTTTGGTGTTCAAGGCTTTGTTAGCCAGGCGCAGTTGCCATGATGAAATTCGTGGGCTTGTTCTTGATGTCGCTGTCAAGCAAGTGAGTTAAGTCACAACACAGCAACCACAATCAGGTCAATGGAATCAAAAATATCTGAAAGATATGAACTACTTAAAAGATGAAATAATTTTATTCATATAATTCTTACAGACAATCGTATTCCTCCCCATTTTAATAATTATTCACTTGATAATGCAGGCGTTAATTTTCAAATTTAATCTATGTTGGGCTTACATTAAACTGCCCACGGATGACAACTTTGGACATATTTTCAAGATTTGTATACTCTGCTGTACAGGATGGTTAAAGTGACCATATTCAAACCCTCGAGAACCTGTTCTACTTATTGAATTTTGTTGAAATTTGGTAATATGTTATATGGAACATGGGGAAACGATTTTTGCAATTAAAAAATAGTTCAAATTTAGACAACCAGGGGGAATTCTGGCGCCTAGAAGGACAAAAGGTCTGTCAGAATCATTAAAATTTATTCAGTAACAGAATGTGCTCAATGTGTGCTCCATTGACATCGGTTATGGAAAGCGCAGTATAGCGCGAAGTAACTCTCGAGGGATTTCAACAAGATAACATGCAATGCTGGCTTTCAACTCAGGTAAAAGTCCTAATTCCTCTTCCATATACCCCCAAAGGAATCCCCACAAACAGAAATCGCAGGAATTTAAGTCAGGTCAACGAGTACACCAGGCATCCGGAAAATCTCTGGATATTACAGGATTCTCACCAAAGTTAGCACGAAGCAGTTATTTGACTTGGCAGCCAATGTGGGAGGCTGCTCCATCTTGATGAAGACAGTAGTCTGCAAACATTGCCGTTCTTGTAAAGCAAGAAGTACTTGCTGTTTTGAAGGAGTTCACTGTACCGTGCACTCGTGACAGAGCACGTTTAAGGACCTTGAGGAGTGAGAGGTTCAAAGATAAACTTTTCGATGATAAAATCAGCAGTATATCCACACGATACATTCACATAATCAGAATGCAGTGGTGAATACATTAGGAGGTGAAGCACCTCATATGCAGAAATTTTGATTATTCACAACTCCATCTAAAAAAAGTGCGTCTTGTCTGACCATAAAATTTTTCAATGCCAAGCGCCAACAACATCCGTTCTCTCTAAAAATCGGCAAACAAATTCAGAACGGGTTTGGCGGTCTTTGAGCTTGCAACATTTGTACCAAGGATACCATTTTACGGATACCATTTTAAAATGGATCGCAAAATGTTTCGTACTGTCGACTAAGGAATCACCAGTCACATGACATAGATCGAGCACTTCCTGAAGAATAGCGGGAACTGTAGAATCTTTCAACCGCAACTAGCAGCAACTTCTTCAACAGTTTCATTCGCAACTGGTTTCCGTCCTCTTCCTAGCAGCAGGACTCCAGTCTCTTCAAATTTCATAATCACCTTCTACAAACCATTCTTCGACATGGGTCATTTTCGCAATTCCTTTAAACGACGATATTCACGCAATGCAGCTAAGCTATGGCTGCCGTTCTGATAAAACAGTTTTACCAATAAAGCTCGAACTTTCTTCTGTAAGGGCATGGTTAACGATGACAAAAGCACGCAAAATGATTTTTCTGGCTCTAACTGCAAGTCTCTTAATAGGTTTGACTAATTTGCATAAGGATTTTTTTTTAAATCGCCATCTGCTGGTCAAAATTTCAACTATTTTTTATTGCAGAAATCTTTTCCCCATAGTCCATGTAATGTATATACCAAGTTTCATCAAATTCCGATAGACAGAACGGGTTCTACAGGGTCTGAATAGGGTCACTTTAATTATAACCACCCTATATTTAGTTGTAAATTACTTTAATGTTAATAGCTCTGACTGCTTTCCATTCGCTTATCACCATCACACTCTACTTAGATTTTGTTGGTATACAACCAATCATTCGAATTCGTTTCTCACCATTCCTATCTATGTATAGAATTTGAACATTCTCTTTAATGGTAAACACGGAATCTTAAGAATCTTAAGAATCGAGTCAAACGAACAGTCTTTTCGATTAAAAGCTGTCTTAATAGCAGATATGGTTAATAAGTAGACCCAACTCCGGGAAATCAGAAATAATTTGTTGGCATTTTTATGTATTACCTTATGCTATGCCTTATATTTACATATGTATCGTTCCCCCCCTTTTTTTTTTTGAAATTTAAGATTTTATTTCTTAGCATTACAAAATTGAATTTTATTACAAGTTTTTAATAGTTTTAACACAGTCTTCATAAGTTTTAAACTATTCCAAATTTAAATTTGCAAGAGTTTCACTTTTTATTTGTTAGGAAATAATCATAAATAAGAAATTAATGATAGTATATACACTGAAGTGACAAAAGTCATGGGATAGCAATATGCAAATATACAGATGGCAGTAGTATCGCGTAGAAAATGTATAAATGAGAAGTGCTTTGGCAGAGCTTTTATTTGTGTTCAAGTTATTCATGTGAAGAGGCTTTGACGTGATTATGGCCGCACGACGAGAATTAACAGACTTTGAACGCGGAATGGTAGTTGGAGCTAGACGCATGGGTCATTCCATTTCGGATATCGTTAGGGAATTCAACATTCCGAGATCCACAGTGTCAAGACTCTGCCGAGAGTATCTAATTTCAGGCATAACATCCCACCATGGACAGCGCAGTGGCCGACCACCTGCACTTAACGACCAAGACCAGCGACGTCTGCGTAGAGTTGTCAGTGCTCACAGACAAGCACAACTGCGTCAAATAACCGCAGAATTCAATGTAGGACGTACGAGGGACGTGTCCGATAGGACAGTGCGGCGAAATTTGTCTTCCTTGGGCTATGCCAGCAGAAGACCGACTCGAATGCCTTTACTGACAGCACGACATGACCTGCAGCGACTCTCGTGGGCTCGTGAGCATATCGGTTGGTATCTAAACGAATGGAAAACCGTGGCGTGGTCAGATGAGTCACGATTTCAGTTGGTAAGAGCTGATGGTAGGGTTCGAGTGTGGCTCAGACCCCACGAAGCCATGGACCCAAGTTGTCAACAAGGCACTGTTCAAGCTGGCGGTGGTTCCATAATGGTCTGGGCTGTTTTTTACATGGCATGGACTCCGTCCTCTGGTGCAACTGAACCGATCATTGACTGGAAATGGATACCTTCAGCTACTTGGAAATCACTTACAGCCATTCATGGGCTTCACGCACTCAAACAACGAGGGAATTTTTATGGATGAAAATGCGCCATGTCACCGGGCCACAATTGTTCGCGATTGGTTAGAAGAACATTCTGGACAATTCCAACGAATGATTTGGCCACGTAGATCGCCCGACATGAATCCCATCGAACATTTATGGAACATCATCGAGAGGTCAGTTCGTGCCCAAAACCCTGCACCGTTAACACTTTCACAATTATGGACGTCTATAGAGGCAGAATGGCTCGATATTCCTGCAGGGGACTTCCAACGACTTGTTGAGTCCATGCCACGTCAAGTTGCTGCACTTCGCTGGGCAAAAGAAGGACCGACAAAATATTAGGAGGTATCCGATGACTTTTGTCATTTCAGTGTATATATATAAGATTGAACAAAATACGATAGCTGCTTTAAGAATAATTCACTATCTCAAAATTAACTATTCTAGATTTGGTGCTCTCCACCTAAAGTCATCTGTTCTTTCAAATTCGAGATCCTTCCATGTTATTTAACAACCTAAAATTAACCAATCACAGATTAAATATACTCATACATCAGCTAGCATAAATACTCTTGGTACAATAACTATGTCATACCTTTCTCTAGTTTCCACCCTGCAAAGAACTCTGCGCCGCTTATGCTGTCTTATCTAAAATGCCTAAGTCTTACTTTTAGAATCAGTGTCCTTAGGATTTATCGTATCATTATGTATGATTGGATAAATGTCTACTACGATAGCTTCATATACGTAAAAAGAAAGATTGGGACTTCTTCAAAATTCATTTGTATCGGCGTGATCTGTTTATTTAGCATTTTCTGATCCATAATGTTTCTTGATATTTGTAGGTATACTATTACATTCACTAGTAGAAAACGGAATCTGAATGCAGAGAATAAATTCTGCTAGATGAAAGAATTTCAGATAAAGTAACTGATTTGATTTACTGAATTTATAACATTTGCAATGCTCCAATTCATCTGTACTTTCTCACTCATTGTCACTTAAAATTTTCTCGCCCTTTATGTTAACAGCTGCTACAATTCGTATAATCTCTGAGTCCATATATACAGTTATGCAGTTCACCAAACGTACAGAGTAGAATGCAGCAATTCCATTCTTAAGTAGTTACTCAACAACGATGGTTTGTCACTGAGAGTGAGAAAAGACGTAGCATGCAGTATTTTCCTATACTAAACTAAAGACTGTGAGAATGTATTCGCTGGCCAGACAATTATGTTAACAATTTGAAGAGCATGCCTTATCGCAAGAGTACAATGGGTCAGTCACCATTATGAGGTAAATTTTTATAGACTAAATGTTTGAGATAGCTATGACAGGTGAGGTTGCGTTCATGAGATAATTCTTTCCCAAGCTTTAATATATGGTACAGGGACGGACTGCGGATCACATGTGCAGCAGGTATTCATTCAAGCTCCTCCTGATCTGTGCATATTCGTACAAAAAAACAATAATCACCACTGACAAACAAGTACGACATTCATCTGTGAATAAATGACATCTATAGTCCTTTTTTCAAAGGATTCTATCTTGACAACACAAGTCACATTTAGCAGTGGTTTAGTAATAATAGCAAATATTACTCTTCAGTAAATGATACAAACATCTCTGGTTAATAATGTTGAGCTGCAAAGAAGCTCGAAAGTTTGCAGCAAATGCTCTCGGATTTGAAAGGCAAATATATGTTAAGCAATGCGTCTTAATCAAATATATCTATAAACAGATTTAACCTGAAAACGACACCGCTGCTCTCCTGGAATCCCTAATACCAACTACTACGTACCGTAAAGATGTTCCATCTCATAAATTTTTACAATCTCGTTGTAACAAAATTTGCGTTATCGAAGAACTATTTCATACTATGTAGTAATGTCGCAGTAATCTTGTTTTACTACATTAATATTATTATTAATTATTTAATTAATCCATTTAATTTTAGAGTTTCTACGGTAATATGGATAATAACTATAACTTTTTTGTAAGTTGAGTAAAAAGTCATACTTTTAAGGTGTTAAATTATTTCCAGACTCTTTTAAAGTAATTACTATAATCACGCTAAATTTTCTCTTCGTTCGAAGGTTCTATTCTCATCTTACAAGTTTGTATAATTCTCATCCATTTATGATTTAATAAACGTCTCTATGAAAATTAGAGTACCTGCAAATGCAGAAGTGATCCAAAAGCGGTCACATAGTCATTTTCTAAATTCAACTGCAAATATTTTTGTAGTATACCTATTCGGGAGCTACGTAATTTTGCTTTCATTATAACTTTAGAACTTAATAGTTAACAACACTTATATTTTCCCAAAATGGTATTGTATTCTTTCTATTATCTTATTAAAATTGTAAGTTTAGCTTATTTATGTGCAAGCTTGGGTCCTGTTTACGAGCTTATTAAAAATTAAAAAAAATTAATTTTAAATTTTAATGTCTTGAATTAAAATGAGTTTTAATTCTTCCAAAAATTGCAATATTAAGAAATTCTCTTTTGGATATTTTGTAATATTTTTACATATAACTTTATACGTTTCATTTCTTTATTTTTTTAATTGCTTTCTTCCATAAAAGAGTTCTCCATTAAATTTTATATTCAACACTAGATTTATAGAAATAGTTTTCAGAGTACATACATGCTATTTATTCTTTTTCTTGTATATAAGGAAATACCCTGTTCTGAATAAATGCATTTTGTAAATAAACACAATATTTCACTAAAATCAAATTTTAATTTTCAAATCATGCAGCACTGAACCAATAGTTTTGGGCAAAAAATTAGTTGATTGAAAATGTGGTTGTGGAAGATAAATCAAAGAAAAATTATGTTTAGTTACATAAAACGAGCATTTGCTTTCTCCATTATTTCAAGATTGTCAAATTACAATTTAATGCAATATTTAAAATACAAATTAAAAATAACTCTGCTACATTGCATAACTTTAATGCTTTTAATTAATTCTATTAAGTACAAATATCATGTAATTTGTTTCATTAGGTAAATTATTTGAATCACTTACTTCAGATATTACTGCATACGCATATTACTGCTCTGTTAACTGTTAATCTAATTGTTAAAAGAGCAGTAACAACTTTAAGTTTAAAGTCAGCATAATTTTACGCAGTTTATCATGTAAGACCATTAAAAATGTGTATGAATTAATAATATCAGTTCATAAAACTATTATTATTACTAAGGCTTAGATATGGAAAATCTGCATTACTTGCTTCTGAAAATATACACTATACTCTAATATATCAATGCTTAAATATTATGTGTAGCCCCTATATTAAACTAAATGAAACTAAGCTGTTTACGTGATAAACTTCATAAGTTCCATATTTTAGTCAATACATAAGGCGAAGTAAGCACTGTTTATCCTAAATTGACGTGAAAGATAGCAGTAATAATGAATGTATATAAATTTAAGCGACATTTAAAAATTATTATAGAGAATGCACTAAGAATGAAACTGCACCGTAAGGATTAAAATACAGTCAAGGTTATTCTAATTTAGTTTTTGCGTAGCTTGCGTAAGTTCCTTTATATTGAGAAACAACACTCTGCTATATAATTAGCATTAAAGTAACTTTATTACATCAGAAATTTTTGAGAACGTATTCTTGAATTCTAAGGAATTTTTCGAAATTATACATATGATAGACTTTTCCACAGTTCTAAAATAAGTACTCGAATTAGATATGTTTCCTATTATTTTCCATTGTATGTTATAATAGTTAAATTAATTTTCATATTAACTAGTTTAATATTGACTTTTGATGACATAAGATGTAATCCGATTAAAATGGGAATTCCTTTTATGAAGCGAATATAAATGTGAAATGAAAAGAAAATGCTTCAGCGCAAAGGTTCTCTAGCGTACTAAAATTTGAAATGAATTACTTTCTGATCTCTAGAAAGTAGTCAGCCGTTGACTAACATACTAATTATGCCTAAAATTTATTTTCTAGACTGGGTGCTATAACAGAATGGACAATAACATATTGTCAGCTTAAATATAAATCTTAATCTCATATGAAATCCTGTGTAATACTATCAGAATTGAATAGATTTACTATACCTAATATTTAAAATGCTCTAAATGTGAGTCATATTCGCTTTCATGTAATATTCACAGCTTCAGTGTCCAGAAAGGAATATTAAGGACGCGTAATGACAAGTGTAATTTTCGATCAAGCAAAGTTTTTCAGTTTCTTGTTTATCCACAAAATTTTACCGCTGCTCAGTATACAGGCTTCTTCACAATTAAAAAAACTAACCCTGGGCAGGATATTTTAATTTTCTATATGGAGTGACTAATTACCAGAAGTATCAATAGTCTATATTAAACATATTAAAGGTATAGTTCATGTCAATATTATTATTAATCAATTATTTAAAAAAAATATTAGGTACAGTTTATGTCAAAAGTTATCATGAGCTTTACTAAGAAGTGTAGATTCTTTAGGTTATTTTGAAGTTGGGGACGTGAAACATGTGCAATGTTCTCACCGGGACTCTAAATCTGGACCTCTCGAATGCGATTCGAGTATGCTTCTAATTACCCGGCGAAGACATGTGGAAAGGAGGGAGTAAATACCTTACATACACTTCCCCATTTTAAAGGCGACGGCAATGAGTGGCTCCAATCGCCAAATCCTGATGGTGACGAATTATTGTCCCCCACCTTTTAATTTGGAATCCACTACAAAGTCATTAGGTTATTTTGTAGCAGGAGATGTGAAAAAAGTTAGTGCCCTCACTGGGACTCGAATCTGTACCTCTCGAATACGCGTCAAATGTGCTTCCAATTACACGAGGAAGGCATGTGGAAAGGAGGCAGGAAATACCTTATAGAAAAATGACTGCAAGTTATTGAGCATAGAATTAAATAATGTAATAACACACCTAGACGAATAAGAGGCAATTACGGTTTATATAATATAATATTTGTTACAGTCATTTACTACGAAATGCTTTTTCCATTACTGCTTTGTATTCGATAGAACAGTTTTGAAGCTAGTAGAATAGATACCTGTTTGTGAAGCTTTACCGAAATACAGTTATTTATTTTCATGAAATTTCCTTTCTTTCTTTTGTTGTTTTTCTATTTACCTATGACTTATTTTATTATTAATTGTAAAAAGAATGAAAATATTTATTGGGCACTTTTTGTCTGTTAACTATTCTGTACAATCCTAAACATTGAAAAAGGAGGATTGTACCGTTTTCTAGCAACATATATATTGTAAAACGTAAGAAGTTATAAATAAAGAAAAACTGTGTCTGAAAGCGAAAAAAATATTAGGAATAAAAGAGCTTATTAGCATTTACGTTAGATATTTATGCTTTTTATAGACTACGAAAACCGATATGGCATACAAATCTTTAAATGTTTCGGCTTTGGTGCTCCTTTTGATTAGCGATAAAAAGTAATTTTCTATTCCACTACTGAAAGCTACATAAATTAATTTATAGAATATCCCAAAATTAATTTTATAGAAAATCCCAAAATTAAGAGCAAATAATACAACAGAAATTGAGTGCTCCTGAAATTATGCTGTGTGATAATAATATAGTTTATACAATTTCATATGGAGTGCATTACGTGAGAAAAATAATTCTTTTCAGCATTTAGTTAGTTCCACCTTTTTGCTTTTCATAAATATTTGAGTGTCAAAGCAAAGTACTTTTTTAATAGAAAAATGTCATTTCTAATGTTATAAAAAATAGAAAATGAAAATTTCCTTAGAAGTTTGACGTAGGTTTGTATAAAACTAACAAGACAACATTTTGTTCTTTTCTGATTTTTTTCTTAGTTTATAATTAAGAAAGGATGATGCTATGGCAGAACAGTGTCTGGTCTTTTTATACTTAAAACGCTTATAGATTGATTACGAAGAAAATTTAAGCTGGGAAATCTTTCTTAAACTGATGGCTCTTATAATTCTAAAAACATGACAGGAAAAAATAATTTTGGCTTTTTATCTTATGGTGAAGGATTAATATATTTTTGTTGCATTAATTTCAGAAGTTTTTAGGATCTTATGGCTGAAGAAGGGAGAAATGATAGACGTAATTTTAAGGCCAACCAAAAGAGTTTCCATGCAACAAATAATAATCTTACATAAGATAGTTTAATTCATAAATCAAGGTTTCAAATATTTCTTAGAAGTACTAGCAATTAAGTGAAAAATAAAATAACAGATAATTATCTTTACTAATATTTAAAAATATCTCGCAATTCAACTACTAAGAAGATTGGTAACTATCGTTTCACACTCTAAGTCAGCTCTAAGTTATTTATGCATTTGTTAGAGGAGATCTTAAACGATAAATGCAGTATTAAATCACGCTTGTATAGACAACGTTTTTAACTGATGAGCACATTAATGCTAGCACTGATAGCTTACAAAATTATTACCACGTTTTCTTGCAATTTCCTATAAAAGGAGAGTTCTGCACTCTCTTGTAGTTATTTTTTTGAATGATTATCTGCAAATTTTTGAATGAAAGTTTTCGACGAGAATAACTATTTAATACACACCTCTTTGCCACAATAAGTTCTTAATACATACTCAAGTATATTAGAACAAATTTCCAACTTAAAAAAGTTGCAAAAGGACTGCATGGAAAAATTTGTATTTATGTTGCATACAAGATAAAGGTTTGAAAAACTTTAAATAGGAGTTTTTTTCCTGTACTGTGTATATGTATCAAATGAGTAATGTCTTATCATGCTTATATATTAAGCTGAAGTTAAACTTTAACCACTCATATAGAAATTCAACTAGCATTTTGCTTAACTGACTGGTATCTGGGAGCATTTCTTAGCTGATGTATTCAACTTTTAAACAAAACTGTTAAAGAAAAATCAACAGCTTGTTCTAGTCCTCAGTCAGCTCAGAACTAAAATAGTCTAGACTGGTTATGTTTACGTAAACCCTATCTGCTAGAAAGCTACATAGCTTGATGTCAAAAGACTGTTGTAATTTATAATGAAATATCATATATGTTTTTAGTGTAATTTAGTTTAATTTAATTTCACAGATATGAAACCCTTAAATCGCGCATTGAAGAAGGATGCTCTTTAAAAACACGAAAGCTGTGATATTCTTCTCAAAAGCATTTTCTATCATTTAAATAAATTCTTAGAATTGCTAATAATAATTAAAGGTTTTGTGTAATCGATACAAGTATAGAATAAGCTTGACGGGAAGCATATAATTATTAAAAAATACAACCATAAAATATATTTAAGTGCATCCAGGTTTTGTAAATATGTTTTAGAAATTGTTGGTAATAAATGTATTTTGTATTTCACTGAATATTTTAGGTACAGATATGCACTAGTTACTATATGCACAAGTAAAGTAAAAATGAGTAATGGGATTAAACACTCAAGCTGCCCAAACAAATTTTCAGCTTACAAAATTTGGAAAAAGACTGCTTGTGAAAATTTATTTTTAAGTTGCACACTACATAGAAATTTGGAAAATTTAAAATCTAATTTGTTTTCTATATTGTGCTTATTTATCAATTCATACTTATAATAGTTGTGCATGCATACAGAGACAATGTTCCTAACTCAAACAATGCATTTGATCTCCAAAATTTCTTACATTATTATAGTTTTTAATTATTTTAATTTCTGACTGTGAAAAAAATGTGTCAGTCGTAATCTCTTCACTTTTTTAAGATTTATCACATTATGTTACTTCAAGGTAAACAGAAATAGCTAACTAAAATCCAATTATTCATCGTAGAAGCAATTATTTTCCTTCGTATTACTTTCCGAAATTTCATTCATCCGTAATAATCAGGTCTGCTGATAAATACTCTAATCTCATTATGTTTCTGCATTTTGCCTTCTCTTATTCAGTAATTCGTTAATCTGATTGAATACCCAATCCTATCGTCGTTCCAATCAACAATGATATATTTAGTTGGGCTCATAATGTGTGGAAATAGGAGTTGCAATTTAATGTTTTTATGACGAAGCGAACATCAGGTAACTGAATATGTTTTGTATAAAGAATGCATTATTCTATTAAAATACCTATAACTGAAATTCGCTATCTTGGTTTTGAGAAATGATTGTTGACACATCATAAACATAGATAAATCATCATGGCTACAAAAATTTGGGTGCTTGATTTACCAGTTGCGTAAATGATACTTCATTAATTATTGCACTTTTGAAATTCGAAACTATTTTAAATGATCAGATACTAATTGTTCCTTTTTTGTATAAATTCTTTAATATATTTTACCTAGTACCATTTCATATAAAAATATCATTGGCTTTTGGACAATGGCTAAAATATTGTATTATCAAAATAAACTAAATCTCACACTTCACTTACTAACCTTATTTTCATTATCTGTTTCACAAGTAAGACAAATGAATTACAAATGCATATTTGTAAGACATAAATCTTTCCAACTCACACTAGAGTATCATTATCTAGAAGGAATTGAATTTGTGTAGGTCTTCCCAAAATTTTAATACTTATTCAATCTGTCACACTTATTATATACACGGCCAGAAAAAGGGGAAGCGCTTGCAGTGCTAACCCATTAAGCTCCTTAATTTTCTAAGAATTTTCAGTGAGTTTATTAGTTAGCTATTAGCATCGAAAAAATAAGATAATTGGTCATTGAAAAGAATTAGTAACTTTTTAAGTTATCCAGCTATATTTTAAAAGAAAAAAGAAGAAGGACAGCAATGCAGAAGAAGAAGAACATGCACAGGCCAATGTAAAGTACGCAAGAATATTAAATGCACTGCTATAAACATAAAACTAAAAAGCACACATAAGCGTGGATGTCCAAAATTAGAAAATGCGAGTAAGAAACAGAAAAGAAGAAAAAATGATCTGAAAATATAGAAGTCAATATTAAGGAAAAATGAAATAATTGCTTTTGTATTGGAAATACGTATTTGTTTTATACATAAGTAACGTAATCAATATATTCGAATGATTTGTTTAACCATCTTTAGTTTTTTAAATCGGAAACTCTTAGGTTTTTGTTGCGTTCTAAACTTTTCAGTTCTAGTATTCGTTCCCTTTTATCTACAGCTCCTAATTTAAAGTATAGCTATGTTTCTTTGCATTCAACAAGTACTAAAGGGAACAGGTTAACAGACGTGATGTTAACCTGTTCCCTTTGGTACTTGATGGTACCAAAGGGAACAGGTTAACCTATGATGGTTATTATACCTGTGTTGAAGTTTTCCACTACCTTTCTTGCGAAACTGATCAGAAAGTGGCTTCAACACTTTCTGAGCAGTTTCGTAAGAAAGGTAACGTGGTAAAGGTGTACGTGTAATAGAAACGCTTGAAAAATGACGAATGTTTTGACTGATCGTAAGATATTAGTTAAATAAGCAATTCATTTGCATTTAAATCACTTAACTTATGGTGGGTAACTGTTTGGAAATAATAAGTTCTTTTAGATTAACGTACTGATTCGCACGAATGCTTCATAACGAAATTTAACGTTATGTTTCGCAGAGCTAAATAATACATTTTTCTATGACTACAGTTTTATTGAAGCTTAATCCAAAAGTAACAAAACTTTGTCCTTGCAGTGGTGGAAGTGGATTGATTGAGATGGAATTTGGAGAATTTTCGTCGCATTGGAAATTGAAACAGATTTTTTACACGTTCGAAAAGAACAAAATGGATATTACGTCGTTAACGAGAATGCTTCGAAAGAAAATTTCAGGAATTTCCTATGGCTAAGTTCCTAAGGAAATACTATGGCTAAATTCAACTCACGAATGTATTCAGTGGGAGAAATAATGGCAACAATAATGTTCGTCTCTTAAATTTGAACTTTCTGTTTTTTTATTTTTTTTTATTCCCAGAATGGTAAGCTACTGAAACCCTTTTCACATATTTCTGTTTAATGTACCATAGGTGCTTATCGTGAATTTTAGAGACCTATGAGTTTATTCTATTTAAATAAAAACATATTCATAGTTAATTTTATAAATGCTCATACAAAGGCCTCATACTTGACCTTTAATAAAGAACACGATTTATCTTCAGATCTTTAGAAGAAATAGAAAAACCGAGTTGTTCAAAACATTTAGCGAGTAAAGGGTTGAGTTTAGAGATGGCAGACAAAGTAAAGGAAGAGAAGTGACTTGTTTGAAGACTTGACGATAAAGCTAATGAAGAGATTCTAAGCTCCTTACAAACGATGCAGCTTATGTGAGGAAGGTAACACACGGAAATAGCTATAAAGAATATTAAACATTCCGTAAAAATATATTATCCACCTTCATATCAAACGTTTTCTAACACAAAGCTAATAATTCAAATAAAGTTATTAAAACCTTCAATAAACATACGAACTTTCAGATTTCCAAACAAAATAAATTACGTATATTTAAACTTTAACTTTTGATCATTTATACAAGTAGATAATCCGTACAAAATCATTATTAAATACCATCAATGGCGGAAAGACTAAAACTTATTGCGGGTTTACTTCTTCTGCAAAGAAACAGATATTTTTTTCTAGTCAGAACGTTATGAAGGGATCTTACAGGAAAACATTATATGATGCAAAAATTAACTTTCTTCCAGGGAAATTTAATATTTTCGCAATAAAAATAGTCAATTTTCATGAAACCATATTGAAAGTTTTGATCAAAGCAATATGCTCCTTTTCTTTGTTTAAATTTAAATATGAATGATAAATATCTTATATATGAGCGTTTTGTTGAAAAACATTTAACCTTTAACTGCTGTGACAATTTTTTCGGCGTAATTACAGTGAGCGGTCTCACAGAACGCTTTAAAGAAACGTGTAAAAATACATATTTTTCTACCTTTTTAATGAATGTTACAGATGCTTTATGACTATTTATAAAATTCTAATTCATTTAAATCAATATATTTTAAACATAAATCATTTGATTTCACGTAGTTAAATTCATATAAAAAATGACTATTTTCATCGTTTTGAGGAACAAAGTTTTTAAAGAACAAAGATTTTTATTAAACAATGCATGGGAATATGCGACTTTATTAAGTATTACTGTCAATTAAACAATGATTCTATTACAATGAATTTAATTATTAATAAATAATAGATTAGTATATCTTTGTTTACAAGGATGAATCATAAGAAGATACACAGTCAAAACACATTTTTTGAAAGCACTGAAGACATACTGGTTCCTTGCATTCCAAGCATTTGTATGCTGTTTTTCTCTTCTTACAAGGTAGGCACAGGCTACATGTTTTTATTTCTTCTATTTTTTCCCTTGGTTTGATAAATCCAATCCTTTAATTTCCTTATCTCCAAAGATTCTACTAATTATTATCTTCTGTTCTTTTGGCAAAAAAGCGGAAGTTATCCCAACTTTCAGATGCGATTTAATAATTTGATTAGCTAATAAAAGCATAAAATATTTTCTTTTCAGTTTTATAGCAACAGGATATGACTGGAACAATATGTATAAACATAAATTCCAAGTATCTTCTGGCTCTGCTCTAGAGTCTATTTTTGCAGGATGTTTCAGAACAGGAAGCCGAATCATTACGTTATGCATTGATGTTCGTACGGCCCAATTTGGTTGCTTTTTGCTCCGTTTGAAGTGCTTTTTTCCATAAAAATTATCCCTTCGTTCACAGTCATTAGAAAAACTATGATATTCATCTGAAGAAAGCTCACATTCACTTTTGATTTCGCCTTGGATACTACATGATTCTGAAGAATCAGAGTATTCTACATCAAAAATATTGTTGACAAGATATTTAATTTCTTTCTGAGTGAGATATACGGGACGTTTCTTAAGTTAAAAGCCATATTTATCACTTTTAGGAAAAACAAGCATCCGATAAATAACGTCTATCGTCCACTGAAACTGGTACGCATCTACTATGAAAGGTCTCCCAGACCACTTAAAAAGTAAAATACGTGATAACTGAAACCATAATAAAGCTAGAAGTGTGAAATTGGATATGTGGCCTTCTGGGACCGGTTTGGTAAGGTAGGATGAAGAACAGGGACCATTCTCCATTTTTAGGGGTGGAAATGACGATTAGAGAAAATCATCAGCTGTGTCTCAGACCGCTCACAGAAGTTAAATGTTAAAAAAAAGTAGTAGTTTCATTCGTCTGCATATGAAATTGAATTCCAATGTACTTTTAAAATGAAATTAAAATTTGTGTATGCTGATCTAAAGGCTGAAAAGATTTTTCTTTTTTTTATTTATATTTATCATATTTGGGACAGATTGCAACGTCTTTTCCCATAAAACGCAACAAGTAAGTGTTTCTTAAACGCAACAGGTCCAAAGCTTTTAGTGACAATTGGCTATTTTGAAGCCAGGAACATAAGAATTCAGTTGTGCTTTCACCAGAATTCGAAACACAGATCTTCCAGTGTGAGTATACGTACAAACCATTTACAAATCCGAGTGTATGCACAAAGGAATGCAATAATTTTTTACGCTGCTGCCTGCTTAAAGGATGACTGAGCCAAAATCTTCTCATTACATTTAAATTATCGTCTATTGTATTTTTGTTTGAACGTAACTGCTGGAGTTTAGAAACGTGGAACATGAAACTTCAACAGTGTCATCACCAGGTATTGAATAATTTATATTTCAGTTGCTAGTTAGATTGCTCTAGACAAATACATCACGTCAATGTCCATATGATAATGCCATAATTCTTCAAAATATCCTCCCAATCGTGCAGGAAATCATGCAATGTCAACGTGTGGAGAGTATTAAGAAAATGAAAAGCTATAAAACATGAAAATATGTTATATTTCTACTCAAAGTTAAGAGGAAACTTGCAAAATTTTTGGGTTTTTTTATTTGTTATCTTTGCTTATAACAGCAATACTTAAGCGTGATAGAAAGAAAAAACTCTAGAAAAGCTTATAAAACCATTAAATCATTATTTTATTTCCAGTTACTCACATCGCTCCTGTATGCTCTGTGAAATCAAAGTTTTAAGTTTGTTAGCAAGTGTTGTTGCATTACCATACTCTAGAAGTTAACTTTGTATACAGGGCTTACATTTCGAAGAGAATATCCTCAAAACCATTGACAGCCTCATTTAAACTGGGTTCTCCAAACACCTGAGTGTCCGAAAATTACAGAAGCTGTGAACGAAACTCTGATGGCCGCAGATCATTAGGGTACTGAGTTACCAGACAGTGCGGACCAATTTGAATTTTAGATTCATGGGGAGATGGCGGTTCTAGATATGCCTCTAATTAACCGTAGCCGCAGCTCTAGAGATCCGCGTAAGTATTCGCGCAGAAAATGTCCGTTGACGAGCGTGTAGATTGTGTATACGCTCTGCTCGTAATGCCCTCCGATTGGTTTTAACAGACTTAAGCAATCTTTTACATATAGTACATGTTATCTTAGGTCGCTGAAAAGACTTAAAAGATTTAAAAGAGAATACTAAATTTGATACAAATGATGTTTGAAATGCGTGAAAATAATCTCGAACTTCATTGTTCCTGATTTAAATAATTCGAAATTAATACTAGCACTAAAACGGACGGCGTCAAGCCTTTAATAAAGATAGAATAATATATTGTACTTTTTTGTAATTAAAGATAAAATTTTTATTACTTGAAGTACCTACATTGCCAGGCTGTAATTTAAAAATATCATAACATATCTTTCATGAATTGAATGCAAATAAATCGTCTTTGGGGCTTAATTGTGTGATAAGGTATGTCTTTCCTTTTAATTTTTTCTCACAATTTCACATTGTAAGCGTAATATTTCTTTCTAGAATGCATTATTTACAAACTTCAAACATAAAAGTGGCTTTCTTTCGATCAAAAAATTAAGGTGCATTCATGAAATCACTTACGGAGTTTGCTTATATAATCATTGTGCAAATAAACAGGATTGGCTAATAAGATTCTTATTTGAAAATTTAATGATATTTAGCTTACCTTTCGTGAAAAAAAAAATCTGTGTTATTCATTTATATCAGTGTCAAAATGTTATGGCATATATCTGCTTTCATGGCAGATAGTGGAATAGTCAAGCGTCGAAGATATACTTCAGATCAGCACTGAGATATACCATAGTGCCTACATGTCAAGTGCACTAAAATCGATAACAATGTACAAAGGGATACTCAGTCATTTATATGAGATTTAGCGACTCATCTATGCGTAATGGAATAATCAATGAAGCACGTTAGCGATATCGAAATGAGAATGAAAGCCTAGTTAGATGGAACATTATGTTAACAGTCTTCATTGTAAAAGAGCTTACATTTACGTAATGAAGGTTATGATTACTGATTTACAGTATATACACATAGAGATATAAACAGTAGAGTTTAATGTAACATTTTTAAATTCCTGCGCTATTGCAGTTTGTCTGTCTGATTAAAGAAGGAAAAGATATCTGATATATGAAAATATCGATAATAAAGTTCAAAAACAGAAAATAAGGTAAATAAGTAAAACAAATTCCATTTTGCTTATCATCCTGAAATTTGAAATATACGTTTATATTCACATGAACAACTAATTTAAGCTATACACTGTTTCAAAAATTGCCATTGTTAAAGGAAAATGCACCCTCATGAAAGAGTCAACAATTACATGTATACCAAATCATGTGTTGACCCATTTTTTAATAGGGCAACAGAAGCCATATCCTTTGATAATTATGATAACATGTTGCAAAACAGAAACGTATTTGCTCGTTCTGAATCATTCCTTTGCTATAGGAACTCACGTTTTTAATCTATAATTTATTGAATAACGTGTTATGTCTGTGATCAAAATTATGAAATTCAAATCAATTATCTTTAGTTAAAGTGAATAATTTAAAATTTCGGTGGTTAAGTCGCTATAATTCTATTTGTATGTTTAAGGTTTAGATGCAGAACGCCCTGCATTAAGCAGAGGTATATCGAGCCAGAGCCGGCGTTTTACTGTATGATGTCCTTATACCAGTTCCTCGAGCATCTGATACACTTTCCCGGTAGAACAGTAAAAATTAAACTTCTGAGCTGTTCGAACTTATTGTCCCCTATATATAAAGGCTGCCTGGATCTATTTAGCATTAGAACAGGTATGATCGCAACTTTCTCGCGGCGACAGAGATTCCTGGATGATTATCACGTTCCACTTCATCATTGAACTGATCACAAGATAATGTTTCCACCTCAGACAACAAATGACATGCTTCAGATCACTAAGACTACGATATATAAAATTTGGTGAGACGTCTAAACCGTATAGCTGTAAAATTCACTTAACGAATATTCACTTAACGAATATCACTAACGAATATTCACTAATCCAAAAATTTTATTGTCTAAGTTAATGACTTTAGAGTAAACACGGCTGAATTAATACATATAGTTCTCATAACCACTTAAAAAATAATCAAATAGCAAATAAAACTTATTTTCGAAAAAAACATATAAAGCATGTGAAATAGCAAGTAAATTCTAATTTTTTCCTCCTTAAAAATGAAATATCTATCAAATAGAATATTGAAATTGATATTCAGTATGTTTTCATATTTTTACTCATTTTATATAAGTAAAAATGGGAAGTAATTTATACTGAGTAAAAATGATAAGTAAAAATTCTATTTTAACTCTTAATATCTTCACCAATAATAATAATCTTCACCAAATAGCATTGTAGTGTGAACTTAATTTCTCGGAAAATCTTTTTCTTCTGAATCATTCGTGTTCTCGTACCATTTCCTTAATGTGAAAATTACTAAGATATACCTAACTCAAAAACAACGTACTAATGTTACTGCATGAATAGTTCACTTATAAATTACGCTCTTCAGTTCTATTACGGTACCTAATATGAAAGTATAATTTTCATTAATTATAAATTTAGTGGATTGCTGCGGAAGGCAAGTTTGAGTAAACTTTTATAAATAAAACAGATTAGCTTTACATTTACGCTGGATCAGCTTTTAGTTACGAAAGATCAATACATGATCCTAGATTTAGTTTGGTAAATAGCCCACATGATTTGCGCAGGTCCACAGTGATGTAGTTATGTACATATTGCTGACGCTATTGCAGCATTATCATTGAAAATGTTTTTATAGATTCTACAATTATCATCACATCTGAAATCTTTCGTGTTTTAAATAACCATCCATTCTTTCTTTAGAATATCCCAAATCCGTGCGTCCAATCGTAATCCTGAAAATGTATTCACTGATACGTTAAAAATGCAGAATACCTGTATGTAAAGCAAAACAGCAAAACTGATAAACAGATAGAGAAAAAAAATCTAAAAGCCTTCATATTTTATATTACGCCCAAATGGACGTTTTTATTTCATTTACACGCACACACACGTTTCGAGAGCTAACTCCTATTTGTGGTAAAAATATTTTAAAACAACATGCGTTTAGAATTTCGGATAGACAATCTCTCTCACTGGAGATAAAATGTTTTATTCCGCACAGTGTTGAAACTATTTGCTTTGAAACCGTTGAGTTTGTTACTCAAAAATTAATTAAAATTTTACAAAATATAAAATAGATAATAAAACGAAACCGAAACTCAAAATTTAGACTTCCAGGTATCCATAGTCAGGTGGAGAACTACGCTATTCGTAGTGTGCTGTTCTAGATAACCTTGTTTTTTCACAATACGACAAAAATACATACATTGCTGCAGATTTTTCATTTTATTATTTCTTTAAATATAATACAGAGGAATTTTCCTGACTAACAGCCTTTTTGGGATAGTAATTATATATAAATGGCAGAACAGTTTCTTAATTAATGCATAAATAGGCAAATAAAATCTTCTAAATAATTGCAATTTTAAGAAAGATTCATAAATTTTAAAATGGATGATAAACAAAATACTACCTAGGGAATTCCATTTATAGAATTTAGTGCTCTAATTTGAGATTCTGGTTTACATCTAAATTTGGCTACCGCTTCAATAAAACTGCATTCATTAAAGCTGAAATTATGTTTAAAAATAATTTAATGCGTACTATACAAGAGCAATCATCCTAATATTACGCATAGTTACTCTATTTTAGTTTGATCAGACTTGACATAAAGCAAGAAAAATACAGTAAGAATAAATGGCTAAATTAAGATTCCATATCTCAGCACTCGTAGACACCGAGCAATTATAACATTTTCCTTTCATTTTAACGAGCCTCAGAGCACGAAAGAATCCGGGATATAATTTGAAACTTTCTAACATTTTGCTTCGCTTCTATTAAATAAGTATTAAACATTTACTTCGAAGGACCCTTAATTATGATTAAATGCATGCTTAAATATCAGTCACCGAACGCGTTACGCCAGACGGAAACTTTCCAAACTCCATTAATAGCGTGAGCTCTTCCATTGGAGGGTGAATGGAAGGTCATTTTAAACCAATTTGCTTAACACGAAGGCATTTTCCGTCCCTTTTCCGACACTTTCTTAATCAAATTTGTTGATTTCACTGCAAAATATCTCAGAAATTTGCTCGTTGCTTGTACGTATCTCGAATGTACTATGATTTCTTTTTCTCGTGCATATTTCCATTAGAGAATTTTATTGTAAATCATGACCATGGAAGTCTAGTCGTTCTGAAAGTTCTTCCATTTTTATAAAATATTAGTGATTTACCACAAGCGGTTTCATTTAAAGTATAACAGAAAGGATAAATATGTGTTGCGCTTCTGTGTACCCGTGTTACATGTGCATCAGCTTTCTCACAGTGGCCATAATTCAAGTTAATAGCACGGATGCACATATGCTAATAAAGTGTTAGATGCATATAAATTAATCAAAATGTTCCATAGAAATATTTTAAACATTTTTAATTCCAAAATATGTATCATTCTCTTCACATTATACTACACATTCAAATACTGCATGAAACAGAAGTAAAAAATCGATCACTGTAAAAACATAGGTTAATAACTGTTTGCTAAAGGTTTATACCAAAAGGTGCACTTGAAAATGAGAAATAGACAAATTAAAAGAAAATCAAATGCAACAGAAGAAATAATAATAT
Organism: Stegodyphus dumicola; assembly: GCF_044657685.1. NCBI lineage: Eukaryota > Metazoa > Arthropoda > Arachnida > Araneae > Eresidae > Stegodyphus > Stegodyphus dumicola. The sequence goes on along the minus strand of NC_140772.1, from coordinate 87,717,065 downwards.
ATAATAAAAACATGAGTGCTCGTGATATTGTAACTAGCTTGATTATGTTGGTGGTTATTTTGTTTATTTTTGCTGAAAAATTTTAGTAGCTGATATCTGTTTAAAATTAATTTCGCACCCTACAATTTTGTTTGGTTTCGCTATTAATTGTTCAATGCTAAGTCATCTTTAAATATTCCACTTTAAGAAAAAACTTAACTTGAACAAATGTAAACATTAGTCCATGTATGCCATATTTGCGGATATATATATATATACAGTCCGAAATATGAACCGCAATCTCGATTGTAATGTAAACAAAAGATTTGAATAAAATTGATGAAGCTGCTATGAGAGTCGAAGTCTTAAACATTGTTCCATATTCTATGCAAATATAGCCCAAAGCCAAAAATCATTTTCCGTACCAAATAAGTTGCTTTCAGAGCTCTGCCCAAGAAGACAAACAGAAACGGCTACCCAAATTAACATTTAAATTGCATTAAACGTATTTAAGAAGCATTGCACTATTGAATTCCTGTTGATTTTCAGAAGGGAGTTAAAAGTTTTCAATTATAAAATAGTGATTAAGTGGTGTATTTAGGCAACGTGGGGAACGTTTGCATTTTTACAAGGGGAAAGGAAAATATGTCAGTAAAAATCATTTTCCACAGAAGACCTGGCCAAGCAAGAATAAAACCATATTGCATTGTAATGCCCAAGTTACTTCAAGTTAATTTTTTGAGCAACGAAATTATTACTGAAGATTTTTAATTGTAAATTATAAATAACTTTAAACTTTTGAATGCAACTTTCTAAAAAATGCATTTAAAAAGAAAAAAAAGTAAATGAGAAAGCATATATTTAAGGTTTCAGATTTTCATTTGTAAAAATGCGGATATCTAAATTTGTTTAATACACTTCAGTTGTATTCCACTTCTGAAATCGCCGTTTTGTCCTATTACATGATATACGCGCATTTTAATTTAAAAATATTTGCATAAGCTTTCATTTAAAATATTAAAAGAATTTGATTTATTTTCACATTCAAATATCTTATTCTGGAATTCCATTAATATCAATACAAATAACTTGATTCTTCTTCATATATTTATACTCGTGTTTCTCCATACCTCCTTGCAGTCAGGTAGCCTTTGTCAAACTCATGCATGGGATGCGGCCGTTCAACATAATGCCTGTCAAACCACTATACCTCAACAGCCGTAATGATTCTTTTATTTAGTAGGGGAGGGAGAGTATCGTGTTCCAGGCACTTCCCAGATATAGTTAGGTTATAGATAGTCCCATTTATATAGGTATATGGAGGTTCTCCGAAGTCTGAGTCAAGGCATATGTTGTCTTCACCACGACAAAAGCTATGTCTTGTGTGCTGCAGTGAGTGAAACTCAAGCAATGGGTGTTTTGTCATACAATCCTATTTCATGAAGACTTCAGACAACCGTACATGAATTTATGTTTAGGGAAGCATCTATTATTCCTTAAAAATGTTGCACAAAGTGTTCGAAATCCAGAATATGCATTAGTGAGTGAAGGTCCGCGAGCAGTATAGAGGAAAAATGGCTGAACATTGGTAGTTCCAACCTGGGTTCGATTCCAGCTGAACGGGCTGGCAACATGTGCGTTTTCGTGGTTTTCCCCATGTGTAACAAGTTTCGTGGTTTTTCTGTTTCCCTTAGAAAGGTCTTTTGTGAAGACTTCATTCCGTTAGTACTTGTAAGCTTTACCTTAACTACGTAAGCCAAACCAAACATCTGTGATTATTGAAAAGAAAATGCAGAAATTGTGAATGCTTGATGGAATATTTAGAGATGAATCGTTAAAATTGTGTTGTTAGATTTATATCTGTGCGATGCAAAAACGTTGCTGTTGTTTCAGTTTGTTTAACGTATTGAAATAAAGTTATTTTTATTATTATCAAATTCAATGTTAATACATTTTATGAAAAGATCATTGTTAAACGATGCATTATGTTTTATTTAAGTGTACAGTGGAAATGTTTATGCCATTTTAAATATAAATATTTGTATGAGAAATGCTTTTAACCAAAGAGCTACTATTCCATACTTGCATAATGCTTCATCATCTACCACTGAAAACTTTTCTTAATTATTCATGCAAGGAAATTTCTAAATTTAGCTAACTACGGGTATGCTAGCAAAATTTTCAGCATCATTTCGTTCACGATTACGGTTACTTCGTTGTTATGATTACGTGCGAACTCGCGAAGGATTTAATGATTCAAAGAATTACTTCTACATTGCAAGATATTACTAGTATCATAATACATAAAAAACAATTTTTTTTTACATTTTCTAAAAATTGTCTTTTGGGGTTGCAAGTAAAAGGATCTTTTTCCCCTTTCTACGCCATTGTAACCTTCTAATTCATATAACCTTCTAATGCTTCTATATATACAAATCCTAAAAATGGATAACAAAACCATTTCTGTCTATACATTGTAAAATGCAGGAACTCCCATGTATTGGCAATACAAGGATTTTTGATTTCCTTTTGTAAGATGGAACTGAAATAAATATGTCTTTGCTGACGAGATTTATATCATATGTTTCTTCTGATATCAGCATAGGTATACTTAATATTTTGCTTGATATTTTCTTTATTTCATTGTTTACTACATGCAAAGAAACTAGCAGCAAATATAGGTATAGTAGCATAAAGGCCGATGAAACGTTTTCGCTACATTTGTATTATGAAAAAATACATGAAACTTTGAGAAATTCCTTAATATTAAAGCCCCAGAAGATTATTATCTTCATTTTCTGTCGAAACAATTGATACGTGATACATTATACATTGTAAAATGCAGGAAATCCGGTTACAGTTATTTTAGATTACTGTATTTTATCTACAGTTATTTTAGATTTCTGACCTTTAAGGAATTAGATCAAGAGTCTTACGTATTAGATACATACACTTTATAATAACAAAAGAAGCTAAAAAAATAAACCTTTTAAGTGACCCCCAAAGGCCTAAAAAATAGGGATTTCGGATTTTTACATTTTCAAATTCTCTACATCTTTATCTTTCTAAAAATACCATTCTTTAATCTCTATGATAATTAGAAGTGTACAAAATCTAGTTTTAATTTGTCATTGAAAGCTTTGATGAATGAGGATTTTTTTCACATAAAAACGCGTTTTTCCCCAAACGTGATTCTTTTACACTCGATGTACCTTTTCTCAGGTATGTAAAGGTTTTTATGGCTTATTTATTAGGGTTCTTAATATTTTCTGAGAAAAGCTTTTTGTGATAACAAAGAAAAAAAAAACTAAAAAATTGTGTGAGAAAAGTGCTAAATTTTACTATGCATAACAAAATATTCTGTAAATTATTCTAAAATTCAAAATGTTTCAAAAGCTCATTTCAGTATAATCAGATAAGTAAACTTTAATTGCACAAAAAATTTCAAGCGTGTATCTACAGCAGATATTGAGAAAAGGTACATCGAAAATGGCCAATTTAATATTCTCGGTATAAGGGTTGCTGATACCCTTAATAAAGTATACAAGGAGAAAAAACTCCATAAATTATTATAATCAGAAAGAATATTTGTTTATGTATTTATTTATTTTGAATACCATACGATATAACTGCTTTAGAATAAACAATAGCTAGTCTTGCTATAATGAGCATAATATAAATAAAACCCTGTTTCTCAAATAATTTGCTCAGAAATCTCCGTAAGAAACTGTATTTTGTGTGAATATTTTTGGCTTAGTAGATTATTTAATAGCCTGAGTATTTGCTTCATGGAAATAAATCTATATTTTTGCAACATGATTGAAATATTAAATTATTGTTTGTACATGTTACCTCAGTTTTATTGCAGTAGCTCTATAAATTCTTCAAAACGATAAATTTTGTGTTTATTAAACCGAAGTTTATCTATTTAATGTTGGTAGATTTATGTTCACGTAATAACTTAATTTCAAATCAAATTCACTGTCTGCTGAGAATTATTGTAATATTTATTGTTATACGGTAATTGATATTATATTATATTGCAGTATTTTATTAGCTATTACTGACACACACACACAACATATAATATGTATATATATAATTCATAATTCATAACAAGAAAGTCCTCCATACACCATCTCCAAGGAACACAAATCCATTAATTACATTAGTGGTTTCAATTACTTTATTTTGAATTTATTATATATATATGTGTGTGTGTGTGTCAGATATATAAAATATTAGTTCTAAATTTCTTACTTCTTATATATATATATATATGTGTGTGTGTGTGTGTGTGTTTGTGTGTATGTATATGTTTTTACAATAACTCTGTTATTACCAATTTTTTTTATTTACGATATTTAGTCAATAAAATTTAGTATTTTATTTTAATTTACTTTTGTCTTATGTTTTTGCTGGGCGATTGTAACAGCTTTAGTGTTCTCAAAATATCCTTTTATTATTAAGGATTAAAACTGCTTCTTATTACAGCTATATTATAAGAGAATTTATTGCCTATGACTTATTTTGCTTTAGTCTTACGTGACGGTAACAGATAATCATCAAGACAGATTTTGCTACTTTCATGGGAAAAAGCTTCCAAAAGTTATCGTGTTATGTCAATTACACGAAAAAATTAGATACTACAAAAATTAGCATAATATGTTGCTTTCAAACGTTTAGAATACAAATATAACAATAACATGTTTTTAAATTTTCGTATATCAAAATATGTCTATCAACGGAAGATCAGAGACATATTTGTGCCAAATATAATCTATATTTGTTATCGTTCTAAGAGTAAAACTTATCTCTTCTCAAGATAAACGTCTATGCGGAACTACTCTGATATGCGCCCTCAAGTCGCCAAATTTCTCGCCAAATATTTTGGGCGAGAAACTCCACGCTGCCATATTGCTATCTAAATTTTGTGTCTACATTTCGAACTTTAAGCCTAAAATGTCTCCAAAAACACGGTTTTCGCGAATGCAAAAACCCCGTTTTGAACACACAATTTAAGCTAAAAATCCGAAACAAAAACAAAAAAATTAGATAGCAAAACCGTGAAGTTTCTAACCAAAATTATTTGACAAGTGTCCATGTACACAGCGATATGTTTTAACTTAAAAAAAAAAAAAAAAAAAAAAAAATCTACGAATGGCACAATCTAGGCAACGAACGAATCTACGAACTACGCACACCTCGCTTTAATAAATTAACATAACAACAATAACTTTCAAAGAATACCATGTACACAGCATCATGTTCCATCTTAAAAAAACATCTACGAATTGCACAATTTAGGCAACAAACGAATCTACGAACTACGCACACCTCACTTTAATAAATTAACATAACAACAATAAATTTCAAAGAATACCATGTACACAGCGTTCTGTTTCAACTTTAAAAAACATCTACGAATTGCACAATTTAGACGGTACGCACTAATCAACAAAATAACTAAAATAAATTTCAAACAATTAAAAAAAACATCAATAAGGACAGAAATTCATACTAAAAAATGAACATAACTTTCTACAAAATAAGAACAAGAATAAAATAAAATGCACTTACCATTAATGCTTTTTCGAACAGCAGAAATACCAATTTCATACCGCCTTTAACATGCCGCCACGTAATCACTATCGTATTTATATGACAGCCAGACACACTATTCAGAAAATTCACACTATGGTTCACAAATAAATAAAATAACAAATAATCACAAATCCCTACTTCTATCAAGCTCAGCCACTAAATTTAATCAGAAAGCACATAATTTACAGCCACTAAAAATAATCTCCCATACCCTCTTTCCACACCTTCAAATACCCATTGCCCCTCAACAGGATGGCCACGACGATATTTCCTTTTGCCGAACTTCAATTCAACAACTTTCACCATTATATCTTTCCCCCCTAGCTTCTCAGACGCAAAGCATGACGCGAACCAACGAACTCCAGCGAAAGATTTTTCAACGTCAACAGGGTTGCCATACAACACGCAATCGCGCCAAAAACCAGCGCAGAACACATATCGCCACATTTGGTGAAATTAGGGCGTATATCATAGTTGTACCGTCTATGCATTTAATATATTAGAAAAACACTCTAGGTCATCAATAGTAACTTAAAGAAAATTATAGCAAAATTTTATTAATTTTTGGACGTCTGCAGCAAATGTAAAACATTTAACAAAAGTATTTTTGGAAGGATTATAAGGTATTTCTCCCACTTCCTAGCGTCCTTCGTGGTGTAGTGGTTCTGCACGCTGGGCCGGTATTCCAGAGGTCCGTGGTTCGATTCCCGGCGAAGGCGCTTGCATATTTTTCATCTCTCTGGCTTCCAAAAAATCCGAATGTCTCTTCAGGATTATCATTACTTTTACATTATTTCTATTAAAAATTGTTTGACTCCCAAGCCAGTGCTTTCGTACTGATGTAATTTAAAAATAAAATTAGATTTTAATAGTTAGAGAAATAATATAACGCACAAACATGCGCAATTGTTTAGTGAATTTATTTACAATCCATATTTCAAAAAATAAAATATTCCGATGTTTATAATATATTTGCCCAATTACTTATGGAACATTTGTTGTTGCATTTGTCCAGTGATTACAGAAGTTTTCCGCTTAAAATGAATATATCAGTGAACTGTAATACACTTATAAAAGTTTTTAAGACAAAATGTTGTATGGCTTATACCTTTTAGAAATATAGCTTTAAGACAATTTCTATAATTGCAACGTTTTCCTATTTCGATAAAAGCACAAAATAAGGAATTATTTTAAAACAGTATTTCTTCCAAGGAAAAATGTTATAAATGCATCACATTTCAGTAATAAATTCTTGAAATAGTCTTTTAATAAGCTTTTAGCTATAATTTCGGTTTCTGTGTAAGGGGGGTTCTTAACAGAAACACAAAATAAAGTCCACAATAATTTTATGCAGATGGTAACTAATTGACTTCTTTAAAACTCTTAGTTTGTTTTCAATATAAGAAAATGCTACATAAAAATTGTCTAATAGACATCAAAACAGAAAGTGTGGCTATGTTAAAATAGAGTATTTAATATGCATGTTACCAGAAAAGTATGAAATGCCGGCATTCTATGAAATACTTAGCGTTTTCAGCCAAGTATGAAATATACGAAATTTATATACATTGCCTAGGCATAGTATATAATACCTATGTATTCTATATAATAGCAGATGCTCTTTAGTCAATGTATGAAATAAAACATCATTTTAATATTATTGTACGTACATTCTTCAAAAATACAAATGTTATTTTGAAAAGGTAATGAAAGAGTGGCATTAAAATATTTTTATTCAAAATACATAAAGAAAAATTAATGTTGTACGAAGAAAAAATTATGCCTTTCTTATTAATGAAAACAAAATTTTCATATAAAAAGTAAGAAGTTTAAATTATATGATATGTTGTGGCGTGGTTAACTTCAATAACATTTTAAATTCAATTCTTTACTTTTTTCACTCAAAGACATTTCACACTCGGCACATTGTTTTACTCAGACAGTTATGAATCCTTGGCAACCTCCATTGTACTGAGCAGCTGCAACTGACCACAGAAGAATTTCATGGTCAGCAATACCTTCATTTCTAAAAGAGTACTTATAAGGTAAATGAACTGCGACCTCGTATATAGTTGTTTCAAAACTCTTTTATACATTCCAAATCGGTAGAAGTTATCCTCTATCACACTCATTACAACTGTACGAGATATCATATACTTCCCACCGCCCAGGCGGTATAGTGCTTAAGGGAGAAGTCTGCGATAACAAAGGGCCCTGGTTTGAACCCCGGAGAAGGCATGGTTATAATTGCCCGTCCCCTTCATAGCAGGCAAAGGTGGCCCACATTTTAGGTGCCTCCATAATACATTAACCACCACATCTGGCCTTAGCAGTGGCCTACGTATATGATGACTCGTGCCCGCCGTTAGGAATCATACATATATATATACATTTTCTCTAGCATTGTATGCTATATGGAGATATCTTGCATACTCTCCCGGTCTGTCATTTGGCATTCTATAGAATGTCTAAGCAGTGTGTGAAACGTTTAATCGTTTCCTACATTACCGGCCAGTTTTGGGCATTCTATAGTATGCCGGATTTCATACTTTGCTTCATAGATACACGTAAAATGATGAATTTATTATCGAGAATACCTTTTAAAAACAATAGCAAAAATATTCAAAAAAAATGCGATATGTTACTTTGCTTGGCCATCAAATTCTAAAAATGTAATGAAAATTGAAGGAAAAAAGAATTCATTTGCATTTTAAGACAAAAGAAGAAAAAAGCATGACTAAGGAAAGAAAGCATGACTGTTGCCTTCCCTAATTAATTAAAAAAAAAACTTGGAAAAACCTTAGTGAATTCTTTTATTTAATCCTTCAATGAAACTGATAAAAACATATTAATATGGTTCGTATTCTTTTAAAGTAAATAATAAGTAAAACTGAGTCTATTTCCGGTTCTCTTGAGTTTTGCTATGTTCATTTCATTTTTTTTTCACTCGTGTACTAGGAGCTTATATTTTTAAAATAATATCTAAATGAGACAAACACAGAAATACTGATTTCTCTAGAGAGAAACTGAATTAAATGATAATTTAGTTCCCTTTAATTTACTTCGTTTATCACGATTTATTTTCTCTTCAAAAATCTTACATTCGGCTTCATTTTTTCGTTTATGTTGCTGGAAAATTTTATGTTTACTCATCAAAAAAATATTTGCGATGCATAACTACTGAGCATCGTTGTAGATTCTTAAAGTTATATCCAACTAATATTTGTCTAAAAATCGGTTTGTAATTACATCATCTACACAAAAAGAAATTAAAGACAAAATTTCGAGATTACGAATTTTCCATTATGTTATAAAAGCAAAAACGCCAGCCTAAAAAATATGCATAATTATTAAAAATGAATTTTTGAACAAATTTTTTCAAAGTGTTTTTTTTTTTTTTTAAATTGCATGTTAAAATTATTTATAATGAAAAGTAAATTTGTAATATTCTTCAAGGCATATTTATCTTTAACTGTTTAATTTTTAAAGCCGGAAGATAAAATACTGTTTAAAATGAATTGGAATAAAATGTGAATACTCAAATATTTTTAAGAACTGATGATATAAATTCTTTAAATCACATTTTTTTCTGCAACAGTTAAGAAACTATATCTATTATTAGCATCATTTACTGTTTCTTTTCTCCGCTGGCGGGACAACCGGTCCGCTTAGGAAATATGCTTGCAAGCCTTGTTAAGTTCCATCGACGACTAAATCATTTCCTAGAGCCATAGATCAAGTTCCTAAAGTCTGTAAAGGGAAAGCAAGTGATGGAATTAAGAAAAATAAAATAAAATAGAAAATGAACGGGAGCTGGTGAGTTAACTTGAATAAATAGGAAAACATGCAAGAGATGAGAAGATACGTGAATATAGATCTATGTAAGTGCTGAAAATTCGGAAGGCAAAGTGACATGCAACCACGGCATCACGGCGGGAATTATATCATGGATCCGAATTGTTGGAAATCAGAAGTGCAATCCTTAATACGCTTATTGGCATATAGGTTATTAAAAGTGTTTTAGCCCATAATTATTAGCATCATAATAATTTAATGTAGGCATTGAATATAGCTTTAAAATGGGTAATAACTCATATTACAAAACATATTTGAATGAACAGACGCTGCCACTTATATTTTAACCTTGACCCGACAAATTCCGCCAGAAAATGCGAAGTGATTTTTAAAATGCTTTGAGACGAATACTGAAAATTTCCATCTGACCCTTTAATCTGACATCGTTTGGAAAACATTTGCTAGTTTCTTTATGATGGTAAGCAAATAAACGACTAAAAGGCACCAGTAACAGACCGAAACAGAATGATATTACATTAAACAACAGGCAAAAAATAGCGTATCCAGTTATTTCTGCAGTCTGATCCCCACCGATCTTTATCCAGTCTCCAATATGAATGTATACAATCTCTACTATGCATACCGTTCTTACACAGTAAAATTCCGTTTTCTTATGCAATATGATTCACATGGAAACAAGATCTGGTGACAAGAATGTATACGACGCAGACATTTCGAATTTCCTAATAGGGAAAAGTATCATTCATAGAAATTACCAGAAGTTGCCTATTGTACCCCAGATGTATTTTCATCAATCTTCTGGAAAAGATGACGAAGGGGCAATTCATGTGCAACAAGCATACAAACCAATGCAGTTTATGACCAACAAATATGTCAAAAAGATCCGCTTCTAGTTTGCGCCATCTTAGCCCAATATAAACAATGACTCATAAAGCAACACTGACAAAACACACTGAACAACCAACCAATTAACAATAAAAAGTCGTTAAAAATCATGGAAGCCTCGTGATTGCTTACTCCAAGCTAGAAGCAATAGTCAGATTAGAACCCGTTTTGCATCCAGTAGCAAATTTCAAAATCTGAAATTTGAAACAATTTGTATAAATTTGTACAAATTTGAAAGTTCGGTTAAAGAAATCGTGTGTTTTCCTTTTTAACTGGCTACTGAATAAAGTGATGAAATAGTTTGATCTACAATATTTAAAACTAAGTATCGTTTTATAATTAAAGTTTTTCTAAAGAAGGTCTTAATCCTGAAGAACAAAAGCGACGGAAATCATGCATATACTGCTTCCTCTCCTTCCTATTTTACTGTTAAAATTTAACTAAAAAAATTCCATAGTCTTAAAAATTCGAAGATAGTTTCGACTGCCAGTGGCAATGATATCAGAAATTGTCTTTCATATATTGAATGATAAGAGATTAAAAGTCAAGAAGATCTAGCATCAAGACTAAATCTTTTGCGTATTCTGCACGAACATCATTATTTCTTACCTTCAGGAGAACCATCACGAACCATTTCATCATCAGGAGATGTAAACAAGCTGAAAGTTTTGTGATTTTGTATTTTCAGATATCCATACCTTATATATTTTTAGTTTTTTTCTAGGCTCATTATTGAAAGAGACGGTATGTATCACTCAAACTACATATACACATTTTCAGCAGGGAATTACTGTAGCAGTACATTTCAGTGTTATCAATGTACAGCGCATGCAGCCAGAAACTGAATTTGTTTTGATGTACGCCGGTTTATGGAAGATGTGTAATAGAAATTCTTTCCCAATAAATTTTAATCCTTTTTTCTATCTCATAAAAAAATGGCGCCCATTAATAATTTAGGAAGAAATATTTTGGAAGTAATTAAATACTACTTTTTAAAACTCTTTATTTTCTTTGTTAAAAATGCATCTTTATAGGAATATCTAAAAGTATCCGACAAATAAAACGGCGTTTGAATCATGTTATTAAAGAAAATACACATTGGCTTAATTTTGTGAAACTCATAATCTTATGCACTAATACAAATTAAATAATATAAAGATGTAATCATATTTTTAAAATATTTCCACAAAGAAGTGCTTGGATTATAATAAAAAGTGTTGTAATTTTAAAATTATTGAAAAAATAAGAAATAACATGTCTTCCAATAGAAAATAATTACTCGTTTTAAATTATGCAGATTTAAAGAAATCATTTTATTCCAGATCGAATCAAAATATTTTTGACCAAACTGAATTAAAAAAAGTGAGATAAACAAAATAATCTATAATATATGTCCTTATTTAAAGGTACTGGATACTCTTTTTTGATTAAAAATGAAAAAAAAGCTCTATCATAAGGCAATTTGTTAAGTAATGGAAATGTCCAGATAGAACGATTGGAAGTAAAAACAAAAGTAAAGCCCAGTATCTAAATTAATGTAGTTTAAGAAAACAAACAAAAGCAGAAAAAGTAAGGAAGCAGGCAAAATATTGAATGAATAAAAATGTTATCAGAGTAATTTACATATCAAAATTAGAGCTTTTTCTGAAAATAATAAGTTTATCCAGTCACCGAAGAACACTGTAAAACGAGCGTAAAAATGTATTTAGTTTTTGTTTGATGATATCAGTGTTTTTAACACTTCTAAATTGGCTTTCCTTGTAAAAATATTTTACTATTTTCTTAATAACATTCTCATTTTGAATAAATTATTTCCCACAGATATTTACGTAGCGGTAATGTATAGTATATACCTTAGAGCAAGATATAATCAGAGTTTTGGAAATATTGTTTTTAATTCTCTCTCTCTAAATTAACAGAAACCAACAAATAAAGTTCACTTATAGAAAATTGTGTGGAGTAAAGATGAAAAAAAGTTTTCATTCAAGTTTTAATGTATATCAATCAATATCAATTTTATCAGAAAGATTTATAAGTACCTATTCAGCGTTAGAAGCAGTAGCATTTTATTTTTAAAAGAGTTATTTTAAAAGGCAACTGCATAAAATATTAAAAATTCAATTTGTAACTGCTTAGCTTCACTATACGCTCCAAGAAAAATATCTTAATGTAATGAAGCCAAAAGAAGGAAAGAAAGGCAGATAAAAAAGAAAATTAATTGTTATTATATCCTTCTCAACAAATTTTCTTTTGTTACAGACTGAATAATTAATCTCAAAGTAATGCATAATGCATCGAGACAAATTACATTAAGAATATTAATTTAAGCATCGAGAGCATAAGGAACTATAATTATGAAAACAATTAAGTTAGCATTTTTAGTGATTAACATATTAAAATGTATTTATAAATGAATGTTCATGCTTATTAATCATAATTTATGAAATTCCAATTCATAACAATGCTGCTGATTGCAAATGTGATGGCAGATTCTATTTGAAATTATATATTACCAAATAGAAATGGAAGACGGAAAATTGATCATTCGTCAGTACTTTTTTTTCTATAAATTTCTCTCATTTTTCAGCAGCTGAGACTTTTCGATGGAATGGATGAATCTATTGAGGAGCAAACAGTACATTTAAAAGCAGTAAAATTCTGGGCAATTAAATTATTATCTATAATTGTTTCATGTTTAGTACAAAAGAGTAAAATGAAAGGTCTTTTACTCTGAAATAAAATTATGTCGGAAAAGAAAATAAAAGACTATTAAAAATTAGCACGCAGTATCAGCAAGTATGTGATAGCATATTGTTGCGTATGTACATGTTCGTAATGGATTGAATGCGCACAGCATTCAAGATGAGCGACTGATGACATTGTGTTTTCCAAAAGAAATTTTTACTGTTCTGGCACTTTTAACAAAAGTAATCATTCCGATCTTCTCAATATAATAGAATACAATCAGTAGTTACCGCTTCAAACTACTAAGAACTTTAAAAACAAGACAATGAGGCGAAAGCTCGCTCAATACTCTAACTTCTAGATTTCGTAAATGCTGGAAGCTCCAGTACCTTCAGTTCTCGTAATTGCTGGAATTATATCCCAGTGCCAGGATCGTACCAGTTACAGTTACACAGTGATCGCACTAAATGCTTGCCAACTCGACGACTTTTGTCGACTGGCAAAATTTGAAGGCAAAAATTAATTGCCAGAAACCTCACCAATTTGGGAAGATAGCCTCAATGTCAAGTGTTAATAGATTCAGTGTTAAATGGACCTCAATGTTAAATGTTTACTTCTGTAACCCTATTTTTCCAGCGAAGCTTTGCATTTTAAGTCCTTTCAAGTTACACGATACAACAGATAATACAATTTTTATAAAATTTCAATAATATTACTTACATATATATCAAATTCGTTATAACATTGTAATTAATATATTAGCGGATTGAATACGGATTATTTGAATTACGACGAAGCAATCTTATCTGCTAGGGAAAAGGGATGCCTTAAAGTATTTTCAGGAGAAACGGTCTCATAGCCTTGTTATACTCAAGGAAACTCATGTAGATTCCCTAACAGATTCCGTTCACAGAGATTTGTACCCGGGTCAAGCTACCACAGCTTAGCAGTTTTACTTCTTGGTCCCTGATGGGTGGTAAAATATTGTAGCTAACCGTTTTTATAAACTTCGTGCATCAGTTTGTGAATTTCAACAGAAAAGCTGTTTTCTGTATTTCACAAAGACAAATAAAATGTTCATTAATGTTATGTGTGCTAGTCCTGTTTAACCCTCCGAGCGTAAGGCTTTAGACCTGAAATTTCAAAATTCCTCAAAATATCATGAATAAATAGTACTCATAGTAAAATATCATGAATAATACGCGATTATAATAAAGAAAATGACTCGCTCTCTTTTTACCTTGATTCTTTATCTTCCAGTATAGGTTCTACCCAAAATCGGACCCATGAGAAGCCGGCAGAAATTTTCATGTTAAATGAACAAGAAAGCCGCTGTTCTATACGGAATGTTACGTCCGTAATACTGAGATAAAACGTTTGCTGATTAACGTGTTGTCTCTAGAGATTGTTTCGGATTTATTGTAATGTTAATTTTACTGAATACTAGTATTCAAGCTAAGGACTTGTAACCAGCATTTGATTTGCATTCTATCACCAAGGTGCGACATTCAATTCTAGTTTTGATTTCTATTCGTACTTTACAATATGCCGAAAAGTGATTTTAATTAGCAAATATCCGTATGATACTGTGTTATAAGAAACATTTCTACGACTTTTCTGTTCTCTTATCAACTCTACATCGTGCAGTGGTAAATGATTTAAATGATTACTGGTGAATGATTGAAGTTTTACTGTACTTTGATATAGCATAGAACACAGAATCAAATAATATTATTGAAGTATTATTCGGAATTCTATAATATTATTGGAAATTTAATACATGCAACTTGCGATTTAAGTATTGCATAGCTCAAATCTAACGAAGTCTATTTTACTGCTGTTTTGTTCAACCCAAAAGTGTCTCAAAATGCGATATTTTGCGTGGTCCACTCTAAATATTTTGTTCCGCTTTTCATTCGAGTCTATTCAGATAAATATACAATATTATTCTTTCATATTTAATTTCCACGTTATTAATTAGTCATCTAAACCGTCTAAACCCAAGAGATACGTATAAAAATATTGTTAATAGATGCATGCAATTATTTTTTAAATTTCTAATCTGATTTATTTAAATAAAAATGTATGTAATTCATGATATATCTAATTAAAAGCATTAAATATTTTTATAGAATTACGTTACTTATTTTTTCACTTTTTATATGTACAGAGAAGTGTATAGCGTTCACACATTTTTCTAAATTCATATTCATCTAATATCCTAGGAAGTGTTTCCCTGTTCCATCTGGGCCATCTTCCATCGATAATCTCTGCTTGTATACCATATTGAACTATAAAACATTACTTTTGGATGATCATTAAAAATCTGAATTCTTCCAATTTAAAAGTAACTGTGTATATCATCAAATCAGTAGTACTATTAAATTACAAAAATAATGAACAAAAAGTTCCTAGAAATGACTGTTCTGTTCCTCAACTGAAAATCTACACTGTGGTATACGCTCCTTGTAACTTAGCTCAAATTGCGATTGAGATATCACTCGTGGCTCTGTATTCTATCATTCTACATGTTTTCCAGTTTCCAGCACATTTTTAACAAACCAAACTTTGTCCTTGCATGAAACATTTAATGCATTAACTCTTTTTTCTTCTACTTTTTTTTTTCGCTTACTAAATTTGTGTATGTAGCCACTGCGATCATGCGATTGATTTTATCTACACAATTGTACTTCTAGATTCCATAAATAACATCTGTTAATTCTCTCATCCGACGGATGTCAAAGTTACCGTTGGTCCATTGGAAAGCATTTGGCAGGAAATTTGTATCGCCTTGCCATTATGCATTGCAGGATATCATATCCGCTATGTGTAAGTAAAGTTTAGATACTTTTCTATACTTTTACGTGTTATTTATCTTTCTATTTGGTTGACGTATATATATATATATATACACGTCAACTGTGTACTGTGTAAATTTGACTATATATATATATAGTTCATGTAACTATGTATGAGTTATTTCATAAGAAAAATAAGCTAATAAAATGAAATGTTAGTTTCCATAAGTTGTTTTAAAGAGTTATTTATAGATATTTATAGAAAGAGATCTAAATTTGTTGAAGAAATTGTTATTTTTTTAAGTATAGTCAATTTCTATCTCAGCACTTTGATGCTTCATTTTACATGGATTTAAGATATTTGTTAAAATGTAATTTAGGGTAATTTGATAAATTGTACATACACATTCATTAAAATTACGATTTAACTTGATTTAAAAATACTATTTTATTTGATTTTATGCTTTTTTTTATTTCATATATTAAGTAAAATTTTAAGTAAGTTTTGTCAATTATAACATATTTGAAGACATTTACAAAATAAAATCAAGCGCTTTTCCTCCAAAGTTTTATTAAATATTAGAATTCTGAAATATAAAAGCAATTTAAAACTTTAAAGTTTTAAAGTTTAGTCCAGAAATAACATAGATTTATTAGTTTATTTCCCCACATTTTTTGATATAAACATGCAAAAAAAGGACATAAATCTTCAAGAATCTAAAACATCCCTTTCAGTCAGCATGCTTATTTCAATAAAATTTACTACAATTTAATGTAAAGTTTTGTAAATAAGTCTAATTTCCTTAATTAACATTACGCATATCGAGCTGTTTCGAACTGCCCTGAAATGAATTATATCACATTCTTTCTTCAATAGCTGACTATTGTTCCATAGTAACTAGCTTAGGTACTATTGAACCATGAAAATCATTTCAAACCAAAATTGAAAACGATATAGTTTGAAATTTTGGTTTTCGGGGCTATTTGTCGACAACACGAAAAACACAGATTGACATTTATGAGCACTATTGAATTTCAAATACCAAACTAATTAATTTTAAAATTACAACATATATTTTTAATGAAATTAAGAGACCTAAAATAGTTTCGCATTATGTATTCTTATTCTGAGCCATAAAATTTAATATGCCTCGAATTGAACAATATCTGAATTTCATATTTGCATTTATATGGGTATGCACTGTCTAATTTTCTTTCTAAAACATGTAATATCATGTCATTATCAATTTATGCACCATGTATCTACTATACATATTCGATTAAAATTGAAATTCATTTCTTAATTATGGTTCAACGTTTCTCATGTCATGAATAAATTTCAAATTCAATTTACGCTGTATCTTTCGACTTCATATGCGTATATTTAATTATATATAAATATATCATTACATATGATATATATGTATATATATAAATATTCATATGTATATATCTAAAATATTACTAGTGATATTTCCAATTTTTGATCTTCCAACAACTTTATTAAAATCTCGCTTATTTAATTACTTCCTCAGTTTAAGCATATCGAGTTAGAACTGTATAAATGCACCAGTTTCGAAAAAACATGTATACGGGTATTGAGAAAAACATGATGAATCGAAGAATTTCATAACTTTATGTAGAAACCGGAAAACTGTAACTTTTTCTTGAGGTTTATTTTACCAGAATAGGGGGAGTTGAAATGTGTAAATTTACTAGAGAGGTATCCACGTTTCCTCCTCTTCCATCCCATTTGCCCAGAATAAACAGAAAATATTACTTAAATACACAACAGTTTTTTAAATTAATTCTTCAAATAAATTATGTATATCTGGAGGAAATATTTCAGATTATATCGACAGTAAAATGATCTGCTATCTAAAATATTGCACATTTCAACAAAGACTTAAGTATTTTCTGAAATGTTTATCTTAAAATTAAGCATACTTTTTTAATTATTAATGTACACTCCACGGTTTCTTCTGATCAGGAAAACAATTACATACTACTATATAAATGCTTAAATAGATTAATTACAAATACATTTATTGTTTACAAGTAAGTATTTTGCTTGAAAATATTCTATGCAAAATTGACGAAAACATAAATATACATAATTCCATTAGCACATTTGCTGGCTAAATGTTTCTTCATATTGAAAAATTTGCTTCAGACTTTATAAACGCTAAAATGTTTTTAAAAACTACCACTACATATTCTAATTTAAAAAAAATTAATTACATTTCTTTCTTTTATGAATTTAATGTTTAGATTAAATGCTCCTCACAGAATGCATAAGAGTGTCTCTTCCTTGAGAAACATTGTCCCCAAGCGTTGCAGAGTAGCATTAGCTAATATTATAATTAAAACTTTGAAAGAAAATTTTTTAAAAAAAGTTAATTTATATATAACGGATGAATGTTTTTCTGATAATCTGTACTTCTAAAAGAAATGCATTTTAAACATTATTATGCGTACTTAGTAGTATAGCATCTCATTTTAGGAGGAAATGTTTTACTTTTTTGGGAAGTAAAATACAGTCTTAATTTTCCGAAATAAGCATAGATACTTCCTTGACATTTTATTAGTACCATATGACTATGAACTACAGTTTAAAAAACACTAATCAATAAATGAATTGGATTCTTTGGGTCTCTTCAACATAAGCAAAATTACAAATGGGAAGGTAAGTACTAGTAGCTGAAAAATACAAAAATCAGTTCTTGACCTGTGAATATAACATTCACGGAGAACAAAGCTTCCGAATAACAATAAACAATTGGGTTAGTTCAGAAGTCGTCTCCTGTCTAAAATAAAGTGTAAAAAAGAAAGGAATTCATAACTTACCACTAAAGATGTGTGCACTGATGCTTAAGACAACAAACAACAACATGCTTGTGGTAAATGTTTCAAAAGTCAGTCAAAAAATTGTTCACTTTGCAGTGCACTAAATGCAATAAGTGAGCTGCGTCTCAGTTTCAACAGGCTGTGCAGATGAATTATTAACGAGCTTAAGAGCGCAATGTACGCCGTCTATTTTTTGAAATCGTAACGTCTGCAACAAGGTACCTTATATTTGTTTCAGTATACGTATTAACGGAGCTGGTGAACCTGTTGATATTAGTCAATTAAAAGCAAAAGATATATTTCAGGGTTTGTTGAATAATCTATATTTCAGATATTATTGTCAGAATATCGTAAGCGCTGCATATTACGTTTTTTATTTCGATCGTTATTTTTTTACCAGTCACGAAACGGTTTTGAAGAGCTCAACTTCCCTCAGGTAGCACCTGGATCAATGAAAACACAGATCAAACTATTGCATAAATATTTCTACGATATATGCTGTTAATATCACACATAACTACTGGTCTTCCATAACTTTATTCCATTTTTGCTCGTTATCGTCTACTAATGGGTATTTAATAGGGGAAACCATCAATCAATGACAAACTCGCTGACCACAAATACGATAAAATGGAGGAAATATATTTTAAACTTTACCGGTCGAGTTCACTGGAAATATCTAAATGTTATAAGGTATAGTGACAATATTAAAGTTTTATATCATTCCAATAACTCATTTTGAATGGTCTTAATTATAAATTTATACATTATTGTAATTTTTCTTTACATAATTAAAGGAAATTTAAGATTTGTCATTCGTATTCCAACAAAAATCATACTAAATAAATATATTTTTAACTTTTCGGCTATTGATAGTAAAACAAATAATCTTCGTCTGTAGTCATTAAAAGCTCTAATAAAATGTAGCAGGTAAAGTTAAGGAGTTGTACTTAAATCAGCAAAGTTATTCCGAACCACCTCTTGTAGAATCCGCAAGAAGACGACGCAATTATAAACCACAAAACGCTTACATGATGCTGTTACCCATGTAATCGCTCGTGTCCAGCAATTTTAGTGATTAAAGCCAAACGCGGTACCACGTGGTGAAACTTTTACTATCCGGACGAAGAGAGAAACGAGCGCCTCTCTTTTCGTGGCCGTTCATGCTCTGGAGGCAGGCGCTCTGGTTCCCTCACTTTTGAGAACATTGAGCGGCGCACTGTACTCTTGCGCACATTCAATTGATAGCTTTGGTGTCTAATTTGAAGAAAAGAGAGAAAGATGTGTGGGAGCAAGAAAAGGTGTTGGTGGCTAATCTAACTTCTACTCGTGCACGTTCTCTAAAACCTTTCTTTACACTTCATCTTAGTTTCGGACTCGTGACTTAGAGAAAAATGGCATTCTAAGAGATTACGTACAGATGAAAAAGGTTCTATCTGTTTATCTATAGATATATAGATTAAAGCTTGCTTACGTAAGCATAAGGAAAGCATTTAATAAACTGAGGATCTTCATCCTTATTAAAGGTATCTTTAACGGTTACATAGAAAGCTTAAATTTATATTAATTACTTTTATCTTACTGCTACCATACGCGTGCTAAAAGCCAGTTATTATTTATAACCTATCTTCCATGTCTTTTAAAGAGATATGTCTGCATTGAAAATAATATATATATTACCCTCGCCCCTCCCAAGAAAATTATATTTCATCTGGTTGGCAAGATTAGAAGGCGAAAGATAAAATGAAGCAACACAATAGAAAAGTGAAATGCAATTACTGAAAAAAAACGAATGATGTGAAACTATAGCTCCTTATCAAGGCGACCGAATTCAACCAGATCAACCACTTTCTTGAACTTATTTTCTTGAGAAATTAAAAAATAGTTCATTAACTTTTATTTATTTATGGTTCTTTATTTGCATTCATGATTATTTAAGACAAATATTTATTCGTTCTTTATCGGTATAATTAATAAAGATCAAGGTAAAAGAATATTCTTTGGTTTGTTTGTTTTAAATATTGAGCGGCTCCAATGAAGACTGTTACGTTTGTATTTGCTAATTATTCCTAACAGCCTAACTTCACGTCTGTATATATTGTATTATATAGGTGTTCGAAATTCTGCCTTACGCTTTCGTGGTTTTCCCCACGTGTAACATGTATACGAGCCAGTTTCCCTTAGAAAGTCCTCCACGAAGGCATACCTTTCCTTAGACAGATAGCCCTCGAGGCTTTGCCATAATCACACACACTTTCGCTTCCAGCAGCCCAACCGGTATAAGGTTTAGTAACTCTGACTGTCGTACCGACGGGCCGGGGTTCGAACCCTGGGGAAAGAACGCATTTTTGTAAAAGCTGTGCGACGTAGGCCGTGCCCCCGGAGTTCTCTCCCTTAAAATTGGGAGTGGATCGAGAGCCTCAAAATTGAGCTGAAGTTAGTCTTTTATCTATATAGTTCTCAAGACTCATGTCAACGACAGCCGCATTTGACGCTTCGCTTTGATAGATGAAGTGGACTTGTGCTGAACTTTATTAGACAACTGAGAATGGTAACAAGAACAACAACTTCCCCTCCCTTTACATATACATGCGCATGAAGTCTCTACATGTATATGCCTTTCAAATAAATGCAAATTATAGAATATTGATCGCTGCATTTTCCCAGAAGGCTTATCTTAGTGTCTTTAAATCTTCCAGCTTCAGATTCTAAAATTTAATTCTTTCAGTATGAATGTACTTCAATGTGAAAGCTGAAATAAGCGATACTTTCTAAATAACAGAAATCAGCAAAATAAGCATACAGTTTCTACGTCTGGACATATAATGCAAAGAGTGTTATGCAAATGGGACGTTTATTGACCTGATACGTTTCGTAGCAAAAATCAAAGTTTAAATGATTAGAAATAAAATACACTCGAAAAGAGTTATTTTTATAATACCTGAATAGCAATTAAAGTAAGCGTAAAAGAAATATGAATGAAAAATAAATATTAAAGCGAATATATATAAACAATGAGAACAAAATGCTACATAAACATGGAACATTATATAGTAAAGGAGTAAGCAAGGAGATGACATCTAAATTAATAAAAACAGATTCAATTTTTCCCTTTTTTGCTTAGTTAATAATTCAATCCTTAGGAAATAATCTGTTATGTTATTTACTTGAATATTGCTTTGAATATGAAAAATTCAGAGATAAAAAAGGATAATTATGCATTTTCTATTTCAGTGGTAAATTAAATGATAAGTAAGGGGTTTCATCACTATGTAAATTTAAAGAAATAAAAAACCAAGGAATTTGTCAATTTTCTTGTCAAAGCATAAGTTAAAGCAACCTTTTCTTCAAATCAGAAACTTAATTAAGCGAACTTTTCAAGTGATAATACCAAGTGTAAGAGTTATTGCTCGTTTTTTATATTTGCATTTAAACAGAAAAATAAGAAAAATAATCAGATAAATTAGGTTTAAGATATTAAGTTTAGTATGAAATCAAAATATAATTCCAAACTTTTATTTTACGTGAATAATATG
Organism: Stegodyphus dumicola; assembly: GCF_044657685.1. Classification (NCBI taxonomy): domain Eukaryota; kingdom Metazoa; phylum Arthropoda; class Arachnida; order Araneae; family Eresidae; genus Stegodyphus; species Stegodyphus dumicola. The sequence goes on along the minus strand of NC_140772.1, from coordinate 87,694,915 downwards.
CTATTAAATAATATATTATTTAAGCACTTCGTTTCTAATAACATTGAAAAATTGAATTTTCTAGGAATCTAAGTGATGTTTTCGATTCAAGTTTATTATTTAGAATATTTTTAAATTATATCCTATATAAATATTCAGGGTAAACATGTAAAACCCGGGCAACATGTAAAAACGAAACTAAATAAGCAGATATTCAACAGAAATGTGCGTGCGGAAATGGCTCGTAAAGAAGTATGAACAACAGGTAAGTGAGAAAGACAGGTGAATTCAAAAGAAACAAGTATTTTAATAATTTATCATTTTCACTGTGCTACCCAAAAGCGTGGCATTTGACGTTAATACAAGATTTACCCTCGCAAAGCTTTAGGTAAAGACCCTGAGAATCCTTCTCTGTGCATCTGTTCGGCAGTTGCTCCGAATTCATCGTCGGCTCCATAGACTAAATACGGATCAGAAAGCTGTGCTTTCATTTAGCGTTGCATACTACTCGAGATCTGCATTGGGAATGACGATTTTCACCATCGGAGCTCTTTCTCCTTCCGATCCTAACAATGCTTTATAGTCTCTTAACAAGTCATTTCTCCATGCACATTCCATACTCTGTTATTAGATCTCTGCTATCTGCTCTTTACATTTTTGTCAGGTGTTTATGCCAGGTGTGTCATTCTCTACAAAATTTATTGATGGAAAACTATGAATTAATCTAAGCGTTTTATCATAGAAAATACTTAAGGTATCTATCGTTTAATATGAGAAAATATTGTTTAGTTATTCCTTAATACTTAAAAGATGAACTACTACTTAATTAAAGGTGGATAAACAAAATCGTATGACTGTCTAATGATTACACCAAAGGGATGTAGAGACATTAGGTTATTTGGTAGCAGGACAGATGATAAATGAGCAGTGCCCTCGCCGGGACTCGAACCACGGACCTCTCGAATACAAGTCGAGCGTGCTGACCACTACACTACGAGGGCATGCTAAGAATGTGGGGCAACTACCTTATATACTTCCCCTTTTAAAGGGCGACTTGGGATTAGAGGACCCAATCGCCAAATCCTGGTGTCAAAGAATCATCATCTACCACCATTTATATTTCGGACGCCACTGTAGAAATATTAGGTTATATTGTGAAAGCAGGAGAGGTGAAAAGGAGCAATGCCCTCACCGAGACACTAACCGCGGTCCTCTCGAATACGCGTTGAACCTGCTGACCACTACACCACGAAGGCATTTTAAAAAGGCGGGAGAAATACCTTATAGGGATATTTGTTTAACTATTGTAAACAGCTGTTTTGAAAAAAATCGACATTAAAAATATTTCATAATATCTTTATTATTGTTAAAGTTTTTTACTGATATATTCTGCAGCTCTCCTATACTTATATCATACTATGTACAATTCAGTTCCTATACTTCACTACCATTATGACAACTTTTCAGCTAGACTAAGCTTTTAATTTTATTTGCTAACTCTGTTGACCGTTACCACAAATGTTTATAATTTTTTATCAATAACCATGTAGCTCCGGACAAAGTATTCTTCAAACGTCGTTTAATCTTTGAAGCAGAGCCTCGAGCTTCAATCTATTGTCTAGGAAAAATGTATAAAGGTAGATCAATAAAAAATATAATATATGTGTACTTAGAAATAAGCTTTTTGTAAGCAATTCTAAGAACAAACAACATCCTAACTGAAAAATTCTTTCGAGAAGTATAACATTTTGGAGGGGCAGGGAATTTGAAGTGGATATGTGTAGATTGTTTACTAAAAGTACACAAAAATAAATTCAGAAAGCTCTTATCCTCATAACTCATGTCCCTTTTTATTTTCGAGATCACAATGCTACAGCTTGTCAAAAATATTTTACAGGGGCAACAAAATAGTTTAGGTGTATATGGTATGTAAATATTTTACAAAAAGAAATGAAGATAAGTAAAAGATAAAACAAAAGGAATTAAATAAAGTTATCATTATTTTTTTCATATTAGGTACTTATATCAGGTACGAAATTTTAATGAAAATTAAATAAGTTTTCTTTCACTTGCTGTATCATATTTCGATACATATGAAAAAGAGGTATCAATCCTGGAGACTTTTTTATTAAATGAATGAACCCATTTATCGATTGTAGCGAACGAACAGATGTTTTGATTGTAGTCAATTCATTCAAGCCACATAAGTATATAAAATATATCCATTTTAAGCTAGAAACGTTTTATCAATATATAAAGGTAATTTTAATTCATTTTAATTTTCTGTGAAGCTTTGGAACGCAGATCATGTTTCTACAGATGTAATATACATTAGAAATTGCGTATATTTGAACTGAAATTAACTGCAATTAGAAATACATAATTAGTAATGTTACATAAAGAACAATACAGCGTACAACAGTACAGCGCACATGTTTACAGTGAAGCAATACAATACACAGATGACACCCAACAATTTTAAATACATAATTATTATTGTCAGACGAATTATTGCTGTCTAAAAGCGATTCAATAAAATTTATATATTTTATAAGACTTACGGAATTTGAATGATTTCGTATTTGGTAGTGTTCTGCTGTGTCAAGGAGATTGTATTAATTCCCTGCAGACTCTACTAGATTGGCAGCAAGTTATCACTTAGTCTGAATAAATCGCCAAGTTAAGAATGATAAGATAACATTTTTATTAAAGTATTAAATGAGAGAAAGGCAAAGCTTACAGACGAACCTACGCTACGTTCAATTATTTTAAACATAGCAGAAAGTTAAATTTCAGATGTAGGTAACGTAATCCGGAACTACACAAAAAATAAAGTTCTCAAGCTGACTCAAGATATTTTTTGAAACTTTCGTATTCCACAAATTATACCAAAAAGCTTACATAAGTAAGTTAAAATATACTAATAAAATAAACATATGTGCAGTAAAAAATGGGTAAAAATTATTAAAAACGGTAAATAAGTATATTAAAACAATAAATATAGAAACAACTAATTTGCATTCTGGTGAGGACTACCGAAGGAAGAGATTCAAATCATAACTTGTAAGGATTTTAAGTTTTACTAACGTTTATTTTATTTTAAAACTTTGCTATCATCTCTTATTTTCCATTTCCACCCAGAATAAGCGCAAGCAGATTTGGTTATGCAAATGAGCTTGCAAACTTTTAAGTATTTATTTATGGGCAAGAGAAAGTTAGAGAGAGACTTCTTGCTGCGTTACCACGCGAGCGATTTTCAGTTAGTTCCTGTCTGCCTTAGGACAGAACATAGTTCTCTTTGATACTTGAAGGCGTATTGTGGTTTCCCTCATTCTGCTCCCTACATACGTAGAGTTTAAAAAGGGCTTATATTCTTTGTAAAGTATCTGAGTTTAGTTCTTATTTAATTAAGTTAATGTTACTTCTTATTTTTTAAGTGTCAGGACACAAGTCCTGGTCTTTGTATCCTGGTATTAGTAACTTTGTATCCCGAAGTGCGGGATCGGCTGTACGCTGTGAGAAATAAAGGGTAATTTTAACCCTTCGCATTTGTACTGTATCTTCTACACTCGCACGAACATAGTTTTGAGTAACCTCCCTGTTCCCACTCAGTACACTAGTTACTAGTATACACAGGTGTTAAAAAACGTGGGATTTTGCGAACATTTAGGCGTCGTTAAGACGTCGTGATACGATATAACCAAAATATAACCTGAGAAAGATGCAATAATCACGTCTATGCGACAAAAACCTCACCTGCAAAGGCGTAATAAAGACATCTTTGCAACGGTTGCAAAACAGTGGAGTTTCGCGGACATCTGGGCGTCTTAACGACGACATATTGCAACGTTTTTGCAACATGACCCGCAGCGAGTTTTCGACGTCATTACGACGTTGCCGTGCTACTTGGGTAAAAACGAGATTAATCTAAAATCATTATATGCAAAACCGAAATTCAAAAGCAAATACAAATACAGAGCACTACAAATAAACATCAAACCAAATTGTCATTTAAACAACCTTCAAAATTTGGTTGGTCCCTTATTATGCTAAACTAAACTTTTAATAAAAGAAAACGAAAACAGTAAAAGAAGATTCATTTTTAAATTGTATTTAGCTTGTATATTTTTTACCTTTTGCATTTTTATTTATCGAATTTGTACTATTATGAATTCTAATACTCTAATAATTCTAAGCTCTGATACTGAATTGAAGATTTATTGCAAGTTAATGTTTTTCAAATAACAAATATATAAATTTTATTAAGAAAAAAAAGCATGCACAATATTTTTTAAAGTTATTAATATTATGTTATTACATGCAAGTTCATATATGTGAATTGATTAATTAGAAATGCTTACATTTACCTTTGATATAATCATAGTTAATTTGGGATTTTATAAACCTAACTGCAGTTTAAACTACAAGCAGTGCAGACTTTTCTATTTAATTTAAAAATATTCTCAGTTTATTTTACAAGGTTTTACTACAAATTGTTGTTTAAGGAAAAATGATCCTCAGAATGTTCTCAGCTTGTGATGTAACAAACTTTTTTAACAAATTTTAATTAATGAAATATATGCACTTATCCATTATATTTCTCTTACTAATTTTTAATTTCTAGAACATACGCAATTTTCAGAGATTTATTGTGTCATGTTTAATTTAATAAATCTAGTAAATTTCGGAAATATTTTATATCCAAATAGTTAGATTAAAATTATGTGCTCAATAAAAGTATTTTTTAACATATAACATTCCTTAGAAAAATACTATACTCAGATGCACACTAAATAAAATATCAAATAATATATTTTCATAAGCAATAAATATAAATTATTTCTTAATTGAAAGTTTAAGGAAATAAATTAAACTTAATATTTTGAAATATTTTTAAAATATGTAATTAAATTACGCCTTTTGAGTATTTCAATATAAAACTGTATGATGAGTCTGGAAGTTAGAAGACAAAAACCTTTTAGTTCTAGAATAATACTTTCATCTTTTAAAACAAATGATATTTCTGTCAATTATTTTAATTTAATAATAATAAGTAATAAAGAGCTATATTTATCAAAATTATCTAACTTTTCAGGTATAAATAAGAGAATTATTAAGATTATTTCAAATAAAAATATCATGCGTTTTTAAAGGATTTTATTCGTACATTTGTTTTAGAATAAATTATTTAAAGTTTTAGGGAAAAAAAGTAAGCACATTAATTAAGGAATTTATTATTTATTCCGATAAAGCATATAATCTGTTTAGCATATGCATTATTAATCTACTGTTCTTATGACATGAGAAAATATTATTCTTTACTAAACAAAAAAAATATTTATCGTTCTGAAAGAAAACGTTTCATATTGTCCAATTAGCTTTTTCTAATTAATGCGTTTACTTTGAACCTCCGCTTGTTTAAGGTATTCTTTTTCCGAATGAGGATATTCTACTTTTTTACACATCAAATGAATTGTCATATTAAACTGTAATATTTTTCTTATTGTTTTAATAACATATTAAAAGGATATAGCTGATAATATAAATAAGACCTCGCTTCTGGTCATTGATATTTGATTATGAAACGTTTGCACATTAAACTGAATTTCTCAACAGAATAATTTATTAACAAATAATTATCGAGATCTGTTTCACAATGATCTTTGTTTCACTATGCATTTCATTGAACACAAAATTTAAATGCTGCAGAAGCACGATTTTATCTAAAATTGTTAAAAGTTTCGATGCTGAAACTTAAATGAAAATGCATCATTTTTACAAAAGTACACCTTGTTTATGCAGATACATTAAATGAAATACTTTGTGATGTAGCGCAATTTAATCTAATTGTAAAGATTTAAGGTCATCAATGATTTTTGTATTGTATTCCAAATAAGAATGACAGTTGTTTTCTCAAATGCAAATTATCAAACTTTTTGAGAATTTTAAACTGTTTCGGCTAAATTATTAGAATTTCTGAAAAGAGAATGACAGAAATATTTTTATTTGTTTTAAGCGCAAAGCATGTTCAATCCTCTAATAAGAAAATTTATGTTTTGAAAAAACTAAACTGGATTTAGTTCCTTAGTAAGGATTTTACCTTTTACATGTTTTTTCAGCATACTTTATGTATCTAGGGGCAATGTAATCACCAGTGGATCTACAAGTATTACCGAAAATATTCTTTTTAAAACACGATTTCTAAGGTATAATTATGCTTTAGAAAGCGTGTTTCAAAATGAACGAACGACAAAGTAAATGTAGCTTGAATAATCAGTCGTAGAACCGTACCTATTCTGGTATGGGCCTAAGACTTCAATATATATCTGAAACAAAAAGGTAATTTTTCCAGAGTACTTTTCACACTCTCGAAAGATTACTGTATTTGATTCATGTAGTGACTTTTAGTAAATATCGACAGTTTATTGCCTTGTACTTGAATCCCTAAAAGTAATAGACGACATTTTGTTGCATATTTTAAAAAAGAAGGAAAAAAGGGGGACAGAGACAGACAAAATGTGAATTTTTATCCTTGCTCGTAGTGGCAAAAAATGTCAAAAAGAAAAGTACGTTTTACAAGCCAATCAGGTATTACAATATTAAAATCACTGCGATGTCATTAATGAAAGCGTTCCGGAACTCTTTGCCGAAAATGCTGTAGATAGTATATTATATTTTTAAAAGCATATTTTTCCATACTCATACATTACGTTTTCAAAAGCGTGTTTTAAGCGACATTTTTCACAATTATTATGTTCGAAATGCATTTATTTAAAATTGCCGTTTGTGTAAAAGGCAAAATTCGGAATGTCCTGCAGAAAATAAATAAAGCAAGGCGAAAACGCTGTCGTAAAAAAACATCGTTGGAGAAACCATCGGACAAAAGCATCGTGATATAAATATCATTGTCGAAAATAAAACAGCTCAAAAACATAGCGGTTTAAAAAAGAACGTAGTAGGAAATATCGTGGTGAGAAAATAAAGCACCCAAAATTATAGCATGCCGATAATATAGCAAACATGCATTTTTCAGGCTTTAAAATTTATAAATATATCGCATAATGGTTTGTGAGCGCAAGAAGGAGTGAGGAATAAGGATTGCATCTTTTGGACTAGCAAAAGCTTAACTGATTATCAAATTATAAACTTAATTTTCTTCATTTTAATAATCTGGTACTCTTTTAATAAAAGTTAAATTTTGTTTTGTTTCAGTTTATTCGTCTCCGTAAAGCGTCATAAACATTTTCACTTAGAGCATGCAGTTAATTATTCGGATGTTGTTTCTTTAGTTATATCGAAACAAGTCAAGAGAAATTTCAGTATGGGATTTGGATTTATTGAACTACGGCAAGTACCCTAGGGCTATCAGCTTAAGGATAAGGAAGCATTTATGCATAACTTTATCAGGAACTGTCTCCCACGATATTTTTTATGAAGTCGTTTCTCTTTGCATTGTTTTATCCTCAACTTTATCGTCCACGATGTTATTGGCAGATATCAATCAAATATCATTCTCTAATAAATCATCCTCTTTAGAAATAAAATTCTCTGAAATATAATTTGAGCTTTAAAAAATTAGTGTTTTACTCTATTATACTGCAATAAAAATACAAGACCGAAAATAACATAAATATTTAGCATTCTGACTTTATGAATCTCATCCTCATATTTACAGTCCGTTTAATTGCATTCATGGTCTAATATGAGCGTTAAATATGCATGGATATGCATCGTCTTTTAACATTGGACGTATTATCGAAATTCTTAACCCCCCCTCCACACAATTTTATCTGTGAATACATCTTCACGCACAATCATATCTTCGCGAAAATTGTCCTTTTTGCGTTGTATACGGTAAAATGTTTCATATTATGTCAGCATATTAATTCAAATAAATTTTGTGCGTTCTTCGAAAATAATAAATAAAGTCATATTTCAGTAGTGAAATAATTGTTAACATGTGATTTGCATTGATTTCGGAAGAATATTTTGCTATAATATTTATAAAAAAATATTTTAAGTATTAATTATTTTAACAAAATTTAAAAAAATAATTTAGTACGTATTTTAGTACTAATTAAATTTAATAATTAAAGTATATATATTAAATTTTTATTTCATTACATTAATCTACCTTAGATTAATATATTTAGATGAAATAAAGTAATGAATAATCATTGCAAAATAAATCTTATGCTGAATTCAGATTCTTGAAATGGCAGATTTTGTCTCTTTTCATTCTAAAAGTAACGCTGATGAACTATGAAAAAGATGCTAAAACGATCACGTCTAAAAGTGATCATATCATGATGTTTTAGCGACGTCGACAAATTTCCAAGATGCAACGGCAAATAGTTTTCCGTTTCACTGCTTTGTAAAAATGTCATAAAAGTTACCACGACCACTTTGCAACCTCTGGGCCAGTTTGCAACGTCTTTGCTATGTCATGTGCTACTTGGGTATGTATGGTTATTTTACAATAATGTAAAGTTTTGTGGTTTCTTTTCAGTAGTCAACTTGGCGCAATGCTATGATTTATTCTTTTCTCAAATTGTTTCAAAGGCGTGTAGGTAAAATCCTGGTACATTTGAGATCCGTTTTCTTTTCGGGGGGGGGGTATATGAATGTTAAAGTCTCATATGTAAATTTGATTGATTCTTTTTCCGGTTTTTGATCTCAAATTAACCAGGAGAACGATACACGTTTTCGAGACATATCAATCAACTTTTATAAAATTTTAGTTCATTTTCCCTTGATGAGTTCTGAATTGAAGTTTCAGTAAAAGGAGCTTCATTTTTAAATTGTATTATTTTGCATATGTTTTACTTTTTTCATTTTTACTGATCAAATTTGTACTACTATGAATTCTTATTTTAATTTTTATTTTTTTTACAAATGGCGGGCAATTACCTATAACGGCATCCTCCACTACTAAGGCCAGAAGTGGTAGCATTTTATTGTGGATGCACCTAATAGGTGGCCCCCGTTACATCCTATGAAGGGTCAGACAATTTTACATCCAATGCCTTCTCCGGGATTCAAACCCGGGCGCTTTGGTATCGCAGTCAGGCTCCCCTAACCACTATACCGTCTGGACTTCTTATACACGGTTGCAATTATTAATATTTTTGAGGAATTGCCTTGGTTTGACTCCAATTTACTTTTAACTTTAAATGCTTTATGTTAATTGTACTTCAATCCTGCAGCAATAGCGCAGGACAGGTATAAAAATTTTGATTTTAATTTTTAGCCTCATATTAGGTTATATATATATATATATATATATATATATATATATAACATATGGAAACTTAGATACATATTTGCAAATAAATATTGTACAACCTAATAAAACTTAAATACATATATGGAAAGAAATAATGTCCATATATATGTATATATATAGTTATTTATTAATGGATTATTTAGCATATTATCTCCTTTGATAGAGGTAATAAGAATTATATCGAAATGAAATAACTTACAAGTATATTTAAAAAAAGAATCTTGAAACATTTTTAAATAGAAACATCAAAAAGGAATCAAGAATCAATTGGAACATTTAAGAAGGCATAATTAAAATTGAAAATGTTATTAATAAACCAAGTAATTATCGTCATTGACCGGAAATTCGTTGACTTATATATATATATATATATAAAGAGAGAGAGAGAGAGAGATTAGCTAATGTAAGAGATTTATTTTAGTAGACTTCTGTTTACTACAAGGAAGGCTGAATAATAATGTAACTTAGAGATATCTAAAACATTTTGATTTCATGCTATACAACGAAGTCATTTATAATAATGCTGTCTTTAAACAAATTAGTATAAACAAGTCACTCTAATGATTGATTAGAATGATTTAAGCATGCACAACCTATATTGTTTACAGACTTTGAAAGCATCTGGGTTAGGATATATAAAGATAATTGAGGAAAAATATTATCCTAAAAGACAATTTTGTCGATTTATCAGGTTAACTTAACCTTGTTCCTTCATATCGTAATCTTCATCATGTAGATTAACTCTCCATTTAATGAAAGTCCAGTAGCTCCTTCTACAGTTAATATATATAATCCGACATGAAAGGTATTAAGAATATGTGAGAAAACACACAGAGAGATAAAAAAAATACTTCACCGATTCATTAATGCTTGTTATCCGCTCAACCAATCGAAATAAAATTTCAAATTTCGCCATTCGAAAGTGTATTCTCTAGATCATGATAATTTAAAAGAACAGAGATCGATTATGTTTTTCCGATCGAAGAACAAATCTATCACAAAATAGGACCATTACTACCACAACCCAACGGAGACTGTAAACGTCTGCAATACTCCACAAAATGCCCCAAATTACCACATCTTTAGAACACAATTTGTTGAAAGTTGCCTTAAATTACCACATCTTTGGAACCGTTAGATGCTGGATTTACGCAATCGAATGGCAGAAACAATGATTGCCTCACACAAACGTATATGGCTACATGACAGAGTTCCTCCCACGGATATCGACAAAATCATGCAAGCTGAAGTTTTCAATCTACAAGAAGATCCGGGCCTGTACGACATAGTTGTGAAAAACATGATTCACGGACAATTTGGGCCATTAACCCCCAGTTTGCCATGTATGAGTGATGGAAAATGTACAAAAAATACCCAACACCATACTTGGATTAAAATATGGAGATGATGGCTATCTCAAATGCAGAAGACGATCATCCAAAAACGGTGGCTTCACAGCAAAAATACGAATACGAGGCAGAAATGAACTGGAAATAGATAATCAATAGCTAATAGCATAACCCACTTCTTTCCAAAATGTTTCAATCACACATAAACGTAGAATACTGAAATTCAGTGAAATCCATTAAATATCTCTGTAAGTATATGAACAAAGGCAGTGACATGTCAATATTTCAAATAGCTAAACACAGAGAACAACAAAACAGAAACGATGAGAACCTCATGTAACAGATGAGAAGATACTTCAACAGTAACGAAGCAGCATGGCAGATTTTTGGTTTTCCCATACACGAACAGAAACCAACTGTGCATCTTCTAGCAGTACATTCAGAGAATGGACAGAGCGTTTACTTTACAAAAGACACTGCCAGAAAAATTGCAAGCGAATCACCTAAGTACGCAATATTAACAGCTTCTTTTTGCAACTGTGCTAAATGGATCCATTCGCGAAAACATTACTACATGTCGACGTTTCTACCTATTGTACTTGGAACACAACAAGAAAAATCTTGCAACGGCGAAAGCAAGGAATCCATGTAGAGAATTATCAAAGAATCACGAAAGCTAACACACTAGGTCGAGTATATACCGTACATCAGAAAAACAGAATGTTTCTATTTCCGGATGTTGCTACGTAATATACGTGGACCAACAAGTTTCACAGATCTCAAAACTGTTCACGGTTACCTATGCCAGACGTACAGAAAAGCATGGCGATGCTTAGGACTACTAGAAAATGACAACCACTGGGAATTAACACTACAAGAAGCTTTATTTACAGCCTCAGTTTAACAAATAAAAGGCTTCGGCGCCATAATTTTAATAAATTGTAAGACATCGAGTCCAAAACAGCTATGGAGCTCCTTCAGAGGGATATGATTGATAATACATTGTACCAAATCGGAAAAGCTCATTCGGAACTGGCCATCGAATTCAACAACATCTTCAGTGAAACACTCATTTAACTAGAAGCTAAATGTTTAGCAGTAACAAAACAGACCTTAGTACAACTTAGTATGCCAGCACCACAACAAGATGTTTTCAACTTTGAAATTGCAAAGGGAAAAAGATATAATATCAACGAACTACTTCAATTCATTGTTCACAACAAACTACTCTTCAATAACAACCAAAAAAAAATTACAACGTTATCATGGACCTGATCAACAACAACACTGGCGGAATTATTTACTTGGACGCAGCAAAGGACAAAAAATTTCTAATAAATCTGTTTCTGGCAGGAATACATGCTAAACAACACATTGCACTTGCACTGCCATCATCCGACAGTGCCGCCATACTTATGGAAGGAGGATGAACTGCTCATTCTGCCCTAGAACTACCGTTGAATATAACTGAAGAACGATTCTGGGTATGCAAAATCGCAAGAGCATTTGGAGGGGGGATTTGGAAAGCAAGCTAAAATTATCTTCTGGGACGAATTCACAATGGCACATAAAAACTCGCTCGAGGCCATGAGCAGAACTACAAAAAGTTTGTAAAGACATTAGGATTTTTTTGGAAGCGAGAATGCTGAAAAATTAGCAACGTTTTCCCCGGAAATCGAACCGCGGACCACTGGAATACGCGCACAGCGTGCAGACCACCACACCACGAAAACATGCCACGAAGGCGGGAGAAATACCTTATAAGTTGAGTAAGAGCATTAGAAGTTGAAGAAACATAAGAGGAGGTAGAACATAAGAAGTTGAAGAACATTATAAGAAGTCGGGGAAACTCTTAAGTGATGGAAGGAGCTCTACGCATACTCTCAGGAGATTTTTGACAAGCACGTCCAGTAATCCCCAAGTCAACACCAGCAGAGGAAATCAATGTATGCTTAAAAAAGACCATCTCTGGCCACACATGCAAATACTGCGACTAACAAAAATATGAGAGTTGAACTATCGAAAAAGAAACAGCAGCACAATTTGACAAACACTTTTGCAAACAGGCAAAGGCACATATCTTACTGGGCAGACGACCATCGTTATTGAAATCAACAGTGATTTCTACAACATAGCCACTACTAAAAAACGGAGTCATCGACCAAATTTATCCAAACATTGTTCACAACTATACCAATTCAGATTAGCTATTTCAAAGGGTAATTTTGGCAACTAAAAGTAAAATTGTCGACGATATCACTTTAATATTCAAAAGAAAACTCCCGCTGAAGAGAAAATTTACAAATTGATTGAGACGATGGTAAACGTCGAACAAAGTATTAACTTCCCTTTCAGAATTTTTAAACTCTTTGCAGGTACCATGAATGCCATTACACTGCCTTCGACTGAAAACCGGACCTCTGATGATATAACTCAGAAATCTCAACTCACCAAAACTGTGTAATGGAACAAGGATGGTCGTCAAACAGCTATCGAATAATATCATCGAAGCCAAACTTATGATTCGAAATGACACACAGTATGTATCCCTAAAATAGTACTGATAAGTACTGAACTGCCATTCCAATTTAAAAGACTGCAATTTCGAATCAAATTAAAATATTTTAAAATTAATAAAGCGCAAGGACAAACTTTAAAACATTGGGGCAACAACCTCAAAGACACCTGCTTTTCTCACGATCAGTTGTATGTAAGTTGCTCTAGAGTAGAAAATTAGAAAAATTCTTACATATATACACAGGATAACAAAATGAAAACTGTTGTTTATAAACAAGTATTGTAAATACTAGTTAGAATATAGTTAGAATATGCTTTCAATAAACAAATTTTGCCTCTCATATTTTAAAGTTTACCCTCTTATTCCATTACCACACAATCTCATATCAACTCCCTGAGTGAAGCCGGGTACCCTAGCTGATACATAATAAAAATATAGCAGTATGTGAGAAAATATTTCATTAAAGCAGATTTTTATTCAAGTCAGAACAACTATTACGATTCACGGAACATAATCTTTGAAAATTATGTTTCACGTTTTAGTTAATTATTAGTATCAGCATATAATTATGTATTTTTTAACATAATGCAAAATTACACATGATAAAACCCTATCTCGTACCTATCATGTCTCTACCACCTTTTAAAGTGGATAGTATTTTTCAGAAAACAAATGAAAATCAATTTAATTAGCAATCTGAAATGTTAAATAACCTGAAGATGTATTAAACATATTTTACAACTTAAATATTTTAAAACATAACATATCACACAAACATTTCTATTGTGTTCCTAAGTAATAATAAAAATATCCCGTGTCATGAATAAAAACCAAATCCTTACTGATTAAAATTAAAACTCAAAACGAATTTATATTTTAAAACTTCAGTCTTGTCTCCATATTATTCTTCTGACCGTAGGATGCCCACCAGCGGCCGAGCGGTAAAGTCGCTGAACACTGGTAGTTCGGTCTGAGGTTCGAATCCCGCGAACGGGCTGGCTGCATGGGTGTTTTCGTGGTTTTCCCCATGTGTAACGTGTATACGAGCCAGTTTCCCTTAGAAAGTCCTCCACGGAAGGCATCCCTCCTCTTAGGCAGATAGCCCTAGTGTGCTTTGCCATAATTAAATACACCACACCACATCTTCTGATCGTAGAAGGCTATGAGCAGAAGAAAATCAATATATTAGCAAAGCATATTATATCGTTCAAATATTATTATAAGAATTAAATAAAAAGAGACTTGGTCTATACAAAAGGAATTAGCTTTGCACGTTTCGCATTCATAAAAATAAGGACTGCTATATAGGGCATTACAAATAATTGTTCTGGGTATTAAAACAAATACCATGTTTGTATGAAAGAATAATTTCTGCAAAATGTTATTCAGAAGTATAAATAAAGTGTCTTTAAAACGATTTATTTCCTCATACTGATGAGCAATGCATTTTTATATTACTAGACAAAGCAATTTTATTGTTTGTACCAAAAGACACAATAAGGGCCTCTTCAAGATTTTAACAGTTGTGTTGACTATTACTGATGTTTATGTAATCTAACCACATGCATGAAAGTTCAAAATTGTCAGGACTCAGAATTTTTGTTTTAGTGCATAAATGTGTCTGTATAAAGATAGTATATAGCAATTAAACTAAAAGAACAAGAGTCATAGTTCTTTAAAATTTGGCATGTTTTAGACTTCATACTCTTTTTCATTCAATGCACACATTAGTGATTACTTAAACTATGATTGGGATGATAAGTATCTGAGTAACTGGAGCAACACATTTTACATAATGATTTCTTATATATGCTTCTGAGATATTTCATCTATAGTTTCAATATTTTCAGTGAAAATATTAAATACGTTTTATCTTAAATCAAATATTGATCTTTTCCAAGAAATCGAAATTGCATAATTGAAAAGCATTTCAAAAAGTATATTTTATTAACGGATTTATAGGGCTGAATCCCACCATTCGCTCACGAATTTTCATCAGAGAAGTGAAAGAAAACTTTCAATGTATTATTAATCAATTTTTAATTTCTGAATTTTAAAACTTCTGACTGAAATAGTAATTCAGAATTTGATAAGTTTGGAAAACATAGTTTAATAACTGAAATATTTCCCGTTTTACATACGAGGCGTATTCGAAAACTAAGTACCGTTTTGAAAAAAAAAAAAAAAAAGTAAAACAATTTTTTCGAATCCAATTTTATTTTTACATGAAAATACATGTCTTAAACTATTTTTCAACATAGTTTCCGCCAATGATCATTTTGCCTATCCCAAAAGACAGTGCACATGATTTTTTGTGATGACATTGTCATTTTGAACTTTTGTTTTTTCCGAGAATGCGTGTGTTTCCACTCCATCGATTGTTGTTTCGATTCTGGTGTATAATGACACACCCAAGTTTCATCACTTGTCACAATTTGGTTTTAAAAGTTTTCTCCCTCATCACTGTACCGCGTGAGAAATGGCAAGGCACTACCAAGTAGCTTTGTTTTGTGAACGTTAGTGAGCATTTTTGGAACCCATCGGGAACACAGTTTGCGATAATTCAAGCGGTCAGACACAATTTCGAACAAAACAGTACGTGGAATTTGTGGAAATGCCTCTGAAAGATTTGTCATTGTGAAGCGTCTGTTCTCATGAATTGTTCATTTGGACATTTGTTCGACCTGCATTAAACACTTTTACCCACTTTCTCACTATTCCATCACTTATCGCGTATTCACCGTAAACTTCTGTCACTTGACGATAAATTTCGGCCGGTTTAACATTCCTCGTGTTAAAAAATTTAATCACGGCACGAATCTCACAGTCAGCGGAAGAACTAATTGTCTTAAACATTTTGAATGTGCACAGCAAATTGAAAACACAACATAGAGCAACCAAAAAAAATGGCGACAATTGAAAGTCAGTGAACAAGAAAGACTAGTGCGCATGCGCGGGACGCCTACCACAGCGCTGCGATGGCGCTAGAATGAAACAGTACTTAGTTTCCGGATACGCTACGTATTTAAAATTACTTTTCAAAGTTTATAAAACTGAAGCAAATTTCTAGGAGCCATATCCTTTTATGCTGCAAATCATCATGGAATTCAAGCAAATTCAACAGCTGTTTGCTTTCACTTTTATTTTAATCTACATTTATCTTGCAAGTGTGTAACGTGTGAATATTTCTTTGCAAAAATTAAGTATATTTAAATGAAGACAGGGCAACGTAAAAAATTTATTTGAGCTTATGGGGCATTTAAATGTTGCACAAAAAATGAAGCACACAAAATTTCGGTTTTCAGAGTAAATCAGTTATTATCTTTTATTAAATAATAATTATGTAGGATCGGTACTTACTGTCTAGAAATATGATGTCTGTAAACTGACTTATTAGGTGGCTGTCTAAGGGCTAATAAATTAGTCCACTTTATGGAAAACTCGATAATTTAATGAAACATGAATAGTTGCTACAAAGTACAAAATGATTACATGTGTAAAAGGAAATAGACGATATTTACAGATAAAAGAGAATCCACCGTTTTTTACATGCAAACATCTTTCAGTCGCGTCATAGTCTTAATGGCGGAAACGTCTGACATCTATCATCGGAAAAGTAAAAGATCTATTCTCGCTTGTCGTTTCATCCGATTATAATGAACGATGCCATCCCACAACTGCTCGGCCTATTATGACAGAATGCGGACACGCATTCTCGTGGTACCACCATCTACATATATAAAATAATATATATATATATATATATATATTTAATTTTAAACAAATTTAAATTTAATTTTTAACAAACACGTATAAAAGTAAAAAAGCAAATTTAAATCCTAAAAAAAGGAAAAAAGCCAAAATATTTTTTTTAAAAAATGTGCAGACACATAAAAGATTTAATTCTTGAACTAATCTACAATATCATTGAAATTCAGAAGCATAAGCAAATCAAGTGCAAAATCAATCCATGAAAATAAATTCACTAATTTAGTAAATTAAAATTAAATTAAACAATTTTTTTAAAAAAATGCATAAGTGAATGACCGTTGAGTAGGCAGGAGAGAGACTTATCAAGGGGAACTTGCCTCCAAACCTAACTCTCCAATCATTCAATTCGTGTTTCGTCATTCATGCAGGCAAGGGTAAAAGTCAAAACCAAAAGTAATACCAATAAAGTGGTACCCTTAGAAATTAACATTTAAGAATTAATAATTAAGAATTAAAGTTCTGAAAAGAAAATACTAATGAAGTCTTTTGAGAAACAAGTAAAGTCAAGAATTAAACGTTTTCCAAAAAATTAAATTAAAAAAAATTAATTTCCTAAAAAAATAATGAGAAACCAATGTATTTTAGAAACCCTTGTCTACAGAAACCTCTCCGACACGAATATGCATATCAATAAAAAGGAACTAAAAAAGAACTAGACATAATCCATATGAACTAATAAGAAACAAAAAGAACTAATTCACAATTTTTTAAAAAACAAATATATATTTAAAAATATAATTTCATATTTAGAAAATACTTAAATACTACATAAAAAATTTTAAAAAATACTTAAAGCAAGTAAATAGTAAGTTTTAATTCTAACTTACCTACTATATGAGTGTTGGGGTCTGCAAAAGTGTTGTTAAAGAGAAGCAAGTGTGTTCTCCAAATTATATAAATGGCCCTTATGTAGGTAAAGTTGAGTGTTAAGCTGCTATCTTTATTATAGTAAAAAAAATTTTGTAAACATTATTATTAAAAATTAAAAATTAAAAATCCTAAAGGTAGTAATTATCAATTATTTAGGGAGTTAAGTAACTGAGCCAATCAATGGATGTAAGTTTGTTGAAGGAAAATAAAGTTAAGTGGTATGGTGAATAAAAAATTCAACTGTTTGAAATGTGAAATGTGTGTTTTGTTGAGAAATTGTGTAAAAATTGTAAAAAAAACGTTAAGTGAAAAATTTTTTGTGAAAATTGCAAATAATTAAAGTAATTAAGAAAAACTGAAATGTGTTAAAATTAAAGTTTTAAAGTAAAATTTCCCAAAATTTTTTTTAATGATGTCCTTAAAAAAAAAAAAAAAAATTCCCAGAAATTTCTTAAAAATTCCTTTTGGAAGTTAATTAAAAGTTATATTTAATGAAAGAAAATATTAAAAGTTTAATGAACTTGATTTCAATTGTATATCAAAACTTAACTAAATATTGGCTAAAGTATGGAAAATTAGAAGAAGATTAAAATCTTCACTAAATTCGGGCTATAATTGAGATATATTTTGAAAAGAGTTGGCCCTTTATTAGTAAAAGGAAAGAATCCAGTATTGATTAAATATACATATTTACAAAATATTTAGAATAAAAATTTACAAAATATACAATAATTTCTCTACTCTTTTATATCCTTTTTTACCCTCCAGCTAAGGTTTAAGGTAATGTTATCATATCCAAAAGAGCCAAAAAATTATAAAGTCAAGTCAAGTCCTGCCTTTTTAATATATAAATTAATAAATTTTGGTGGTACTTGGTTGTCAACTTGAACATTAATTAGCTTTATTATTTCTTCCTTTAAATCGTCTATTTCAGTACATATATTTTTTATTCTGATAATTTGGCTATGAAACGTGTTTTCTATTACTTTTCTAGATATATTAGAGTTCCAATTAATTAGTTTAATAGAATGAAAATGGAAATTCCTTCTTTTATCAAATAATTTAATTTTGCTGTGTTTAATAATTTGCTGGTCTAGGAATTCAATAGTATCTTGATTCGTATTCGTTTTATTAAGTGTTAAACTATTTGGGTAAATTTTGAATTGCTCAAAGGTAGAATTATTATTGAAAGTTATAATATCATCTATGTATCTAAAAGTATGAGCAAATAGCTTTAATTCATTTTTATTTAAACTTAATTGGAATTTATATTCAAAAGTAAAAAGAAACAGGTTACAAATTTGTGTAGAACTGTTTGCTCCCATAGGAATTCCTCTAACTTACTGAAAGATCTTATTATTGAATTTAATGTAGTTATTAAATAATGCACAATTCAGATAAGTATTCCATCTTTCAATACAAAGGATGTCAAGTATGTCAGGAAAGAGTTGTGGGAGTTGCATTAAAATCGTAAAAATTTCTTCTAATGGTAGAGAAGTATAAATGTTTTCAAAGTCATAGCAGTTAATGTTCTTGATTGTTAAACTTTTAAAACTGCTGAGAACTGGAGCATTATTATAAATAATCCAACTATAATTGTGTTGTTTGTTAACGAGATGTTGGATTAAATTACAGATTTTTTTAAGTATAATTGCAAATATGTAATCTATATTCTTTTTATAATTATTTGTACCATTAGCAATAAATCTAAATTTGGGTGGTGATTTATGAAATTTTGGGAGAGCATATAGATTTGCTAATCTATTGTAGCTAGATGGTTGTGAAATTTGCAGTTTCTTATGAAATGCTTTTAGCTTTTTTGCAATAACATTTTCCTGTAGATTGGTGAGTTTGTAAGTAATGGCATTATTGAGTTCAGTATTAATTAATGAGACATAAAAAAATTTTCATATTATGCTGAAGTTATTATTGGCCTTTGTCAATTTTGGTAATTATGAACTTTTTTTTAAATCCTGTAAAAGAGGAATGAGAATATTCCACTGTAAATTGCTATTAAATTAAATTCTTCGAAGTTTTTGCTTGAATTCTTCTAATACTGCATGTTTCCATGCCATAAAGGTAGAATTAGGAATATTTAATTTGAAACTAGTTTTAACTATAAATTCGTCAATATTTTTTTACGAAACTTTTAAAACTGTGATGTTTGTTAATATTTAGTACTGGTCTAAATCTGGTACCTTTTTTCCATTGAAATTCTTAAATGTTGGTTTTGAACTATTGCTAAATTGCCTGTTATAATATGTTGATGAAATTGATCTATGAAATCTTTGTATTGAAGCTCTTTATAGTATCAATGGGCTGTAGAAGCTAATTCATGGTGGTTAATTAGCAATTTACTAAGAGGTTTTTGATACTTGAAAGCTGGTGAGATCTGTACTTTGGTAGCTGGAAAAAGTTGTTGACATTTTCTGAAAATTTTGTTAAACTGAATATGATCATAGTTAGGATGAAGGAAATTGATTTTGCAGTAATATTTATTGTATTTGTTATTTGTAGAGAACTTATAATTGCAAAAGTCAATAATAAGGTCTTTGATAATATTGTGCCCTGTAAAATGCTGTTTTACAAATTTTATAAGTAATTTTAAGAAATTTTGCTTACAAGTATGCAACCAAGTAATTATATTTTTAGTGAAATTATCAGTAAGAAAGTAATTATATTATCGTTTAACTTTTTTGTATCTATTGTTGAAAGAAGTTTATTTTTATGTTTATTACCTGCTCTGGTTCCTCGTAATGTTTTTTACTGAATAATTTAAAATGGCTGTAAGTTGAAATTTCAGAATTTAATTTAATGTGTTGGTTGAATGTATTGAGTACATAAGGGTAAAGTGTTTTGAATTTAAGCATGTAGAGTGATTCTTGAAAGAATCTAACTTTGTATTCAGGCACAATGTCCAAAATTTGAATATTAAATTTTTTGAAATCATGTATTTGAAAATGTTCTAATTCGGCTGTATTAATTGTGCTAAAATTAGTAGTTGCAAATTTTTTAATGTGTGCTCTGTGGTTGTTAATTCTAATATCAAGACTATTTTTGGTTTGTCCAACATATTTAAGATTTCATGTGTTACAAGTGATGAGATAAATGCAATTATAAGTTTTTCAAAAGGGGAGTTGTTTAGTGGCTGTGATATTAAAAGGCATATTGCTAACTTTACAACTAACTAACATTTAACTAAACATTTGCTAGAATGACATTTATGGAAATTTATGTGATTGATACGAGCCGTTATAAAAGTAAAGAAGAAGCTAACCTACAATACAGTGAATTTTTAAAGTAAACATTCTTAACTCAATTTTTGGACAGAAAAATTTTAAAAAAACTGAGAATTTAAATGTTATTGCTAATTAATTCACTAAATTAATAAAAATGAACTATTGTATTAAACTATTTAAGTTAATTAAACTAAATTATTTAGAGAGCGAGTTTAAAATAAAAACAAAACTATTAGAAAAAGAAAGTTGTTTTTAATAAAAAAAGGGAAACAAACCAGGTAAATAACGCTAAAGCTGCTAAATACAAACAAAATTGTTTCATAAGAATAAATTGAATTTAATTAAAAAAATTAAATTTAAATACAAATTTAATTAAATATTCTTTGCGCCATTGCTGCAAGGAATGAAATTTAATTTAAACAAATTAAAATTTAAATTTTAACAAACACGTATAAAAGTAAAAAAGCAAATTTAAATCCTAAAAAAAAGGAAAAAAGCCAAAATAATTTTTTAAAAAATGTGCAAACATATAAAAGATTTAATTCTCGAACTAATCTACAATATCATTTAAATTCAGAAGCATAAGCAAATCAAGTGCAAAATCAATCCATGAAAATAAATTCACTAATTTAGGAAATTAAACAATTTTTTTTAAAAAAATACATAAGTGAATGACCGTTGAGTAGGCAGGAGACAGACTTATCAAGGGGAAGTTGCCTCCAAACCTAACTCTCCAATCATTCAATTCGTGTTTCGTCATTCATGCAGGCAAGGGTAAAAGTTAAAACCAAAAGTAATACCAATAAAGTGGTACCCTTAGAAATTAACATTTAAGAATTACTAATTAAGAATTAAAGTTCTGAAAAGAAAATACTAATGAAGTCTTTTGAGAAACAAGTAAAATCAAGAATTAAACTTTTTTCAAAAAATTAAATTTTTTAAAAAATTAATTTCCTAAAAAATAAGAAACCAATGTATTTTAGAAACTCTTGTCTACAGAAACCTCCCCGACACGAATATGCATATCAATAAAAAGAAATAATATACTAGCTAATATATATAACCTCAATACTAACTAATAAATATTTAGTTAGTATTGAGGGAAAACTCGTCTTAAACGGTTTATTTCAGCCATTTTCTGTCATCATCTTAACATCTTCAGAAATAACGGATCTATGTCTTCTTCAATATTTTTCAGTGTTCGTTCATCTTTAACAATCTATCTGAATACACGTATTTCACAAATACGTCTTCTTTGATGTTGTCTGGTACAATCCGTCTGGATTCGTCTTCGTACATTATTAAGCAAACAAGCAAAAGCAAACAGACAAGCAAAAGTAACCACTTGAAACAAGGAAACTACAGAGACCACTGGAGAAGAAGAGAAGACTGAAGAGCAGAAGTCAATCAGAAAACCTAATCACAATGACGCTGATACAGAAAACCAAGACGGGTTAAAGAGGGTGAGAAAAAAGAAGCGGAGATGCAGTTTCAGAAGACCTAGGAAGAAAATCGAAAATCTTTGATAAGGAAATAATAGCTTGTTGCTTGTCTATATATATATATATAGACTATAGTCTATATATATATATAATATATATATATATATATATATATATATATATATATATATAGACATATATATATATAGACAAGCTTGTTGCTTGTCTTGATATAGCTTGTTGCTTGTCTTAGTGGAATTAGTAATTAATTGTAGCTAATTGTATTCGTCTTCGTCTGGATTCGTCTTCTTAAACATCGTCTGAATACATCTTCTGAATGCATCTTAGATATCTTCAAGATCCGTCATTTGAATGCGTCTTTTTAAAATCGTCTTCTTTAAGTCTTACTTTATACATTTCATCCTTAGATATCATCTTCAGTTTTCTTAAATTAGTTCACGTCTTTAAAACAATAGTCCATTAGTCAAATCGGGAGAAAATTGTCTAGTTCGGAAAAAAGTCTAAATTAGGAATCATCAAAATCGTTATTTCCTTATCAAAGATTTTCGATTTTCTTCCTAGGTCTTCTGAAACTGCATCTCCGCTTCTTTTTTCTCACCTTCTTTAATTTCTTTTGTTCCGTCTTGGTTTTCTGTATCAGCGTCATTGTGATTAGGTTTTCTGATTGACTTCTGCTCTTCAGTCTTCTCTTCTTCTCCAGTGGTCTCTGTAGTTTCCTTGTTTCCAGTGGTTACTTTTGCTTGTCTGTTATCAGATATGTTACTGAAGTTTTCTTAGTGGAATTAGTAATTAATTCATCATAAGCTCTGGCATGAGACTCTTCTTTTTGAACACGCTTCTTTTCAGAATCTCCTTCTGCAGTGGCGTATGTCCTCGTTCGCATCAAAGCTAATTGTATTGCGCTTGAGTTTCCTTTTTGCAGTAATTCATCTTTATTTGCATCATTTACATTTACAGCAGAATCCGCGTCACTTCGTCTTCAGAATTCACAATCAGGAAATCATTACCACTTGCTTTGATTGCATATGAAGTGTCCAGTTTGATCACATTCTGTACTGTAACATGAAATTTACTAACAGGATCAGTTTCTGGTTTTTGAAGTAAAAAACCATAATTCACATCTTTTTCAGATCCTTCTTCAAAACCACTTCGATTGCAATGAAAATTTTTTGTCCTTCAGAATCACTATCAGATTTGTTATTTTCTGGGTTAACGCAAATATTTGATTTAAATAAAGAACTATAAATTTGGAATTCACCTTCAAATTTCTCTATAGGTTTATTGCCAAATTCCGTTAACTGTAGATCTACCGACTTAACTTCAGGAGGACCTATCTTCTTATGTATATCTTCTCGAATAAGCGTTACTTGCCTACCAGTATCTATTTAAGCATCAATTTACAAATTACCTAAATTAACTGTTTTATGCATTTCTTTCTGAAAAGTCTGAGTAATTGGTGTTACCGTTTTGGCATCTTGGATATTTTTAGATGTTTTGTAACAATCTACTGCTTTGTGTCCAAACAAATCGCATTTAAAACACTTAAATACCTTATTCATATTGTTAGAGTTAGATTTATGATCTAAACTTCCACAATTATAACACCTTGGTTCTCTTACTGGGTATAGAGCGCGTTTTATTTTGTATGTTAGTACTTGAATAACCCTTATTCTTCGTATCTGAAACGCGAATTTTCTCATAAATTCTTAATTCGTCTTTAAATTCAGAAATACTTTTACACCCATACACAGTAATTTTGTTGCTACTTTGATCTGCTATCCCATTGATTACATAATCGAGAATTGATTAATCGTCAACAGAACCGCGACTGGCTATTTCACGCATGGCAATTAAATTTTCGGGAAGTGATTCACCAGGTTTTAAGTGTCGTTTCTGTAATAAATTATGAAGTTGTGCACTGTTTATTTTAGAACCAAATTCAGATTAAAGATTTTCTTTTAATTTGTCCCATGATATTATACCTTTAAAAGACCGTATAAATAATTTAGCAGAACCAGTAAGCAATTTTTTAGCAAGCACAAATTTCTGTAATTTCGATAACTTAAATAATTTAAAAGATTCTTCAAAATCCCCAATGAAGGATTCAACTGATATGTATCAGTGCCATTAAATTCAGAAACAGTTTCTAAGATATCACGAAAATGTAGGGAACTATTACTAGGCATTATAATGTTTTCATCCACTGAGTTATTTATGGGAGATGACTCTGACCGAGCAGAATTAACATCATCATTTTTATCAGAATCGTAAGCACTTTCGTTTTCAGATAACTCATCATCGTCATCACTTTCGGATTTTAGAAGCTTAAGATCTCAAAGACTATTCAATATTAAATCAAAGTTTTATCAGGATTTGAAACATAATTAAGATGTAACAAATTACACACAGAAATAAAATCATTTGCAGTGAAAGTTTGAAGTAATTTTTGTTTTGTTTCTTCAATATTAAAATCAGATGGAAAACCACAAACGTTACGCTCTATTTTTTCGATCACCTAAAGTTCCAAATACAATTTGATGTAAGAGTTTAATTGACTTAGTAGGCCCAGTTTTTAAAGAATTTGACATTCTAGGAATAGAATTTATCGTAGTCATCCTAATTCACAGTATCGTAGAACACTATTCACGTAGCAAAGTGAAAATAATCGAATCCAAAATCCTTCTTTTTTGTAATATTCATCATGATTCTTCCTAAGCTCATCGTGGCCTGAGTTCCCAAATCTGTAGGATCGGTACTTATAGGAATATGTTGTCTGTAAACTTACTTCTTAGGTGGCTGTCTAGGGGCCAATAAACTAGTCCGAGTCGCGTCATCGTCTTAATGGCGGAATCGTCTGACTTCTATCATCGCAAAAGTAAGAGATTTATTCTCACATCTTGTCGCGTCATCCGATTATAATGAACGATGCATCCCCCATATTTAAAAATTTCAGACAGTTATAACTTTGAAGTTTTTTTTCTTTATTCATTTTTAGTCCAAAGGGATTTCAGTCCCGAAGGACTATTGCTTTCGTTTTGCATTTTGCGTCGGACTCATAAACGTTGGTTCACTTTTCAAACTGTTGCCACAAAATGTTAGAGTCCTGCATTATATTTGAAAAAATTAAATAATGAAAAATCTGCATAAATGATTGTCTATTTCTCGCATTGTGATAAAACAATGGTACATAGAGCCATCGAATTTTGAATGACGAAATCCTACTGCGAATATGGGCATCTGAAATCCCAAATTTGGAATTTGTTTTATTATAGATTTTATATTTTGTAAAACTTTAACGAATTTTTGATTTACAAACTCAATGCTTTAAAAGCGAGAAATGGCAACGTTATATAGAAAAAAAAATACTTTTATCTCCAGCTCGCGAGACTGTGTATATCGGAAATTCTAAAGATATGCTTAATTTAACAGTATTTTGCGATATAGCTCTTGAACTGAATTTTATGGTTTAAGTGCAAAGAACATGATATTTAATAAATAAAGGTAACACTCAAAACGTTAAAAAAACGCCCCTTTGGACGTAATTTAAAATCTGAAAAATTTCAGACTTTTTTTTTTTTTTTAATTTTGTATTTTTTTACTGAAATATTTAAAACATAACTTTTGTAAAAGTCAGTTTGTTAAATTTCACTATCAGAAATATACAAGCAAATTAAACTCAAATTAAAAAAGCCTGTACTGTGCAAAACGGAATTTTTTAAACTACGTTAATTTTAAAATCCCTGCCATATATTTTTAATATTTAAATTTACAAAACATTCTATTATTTTTGAGCTTGTACCTTCCATAAAATACTTAATTTAGACAATGTCAAATTATATAGACTAAGATAAAATTTCGTTTCTTGAAACTTTATAAAATTTATTGAAATTAAAATAAAAATTATGTAAACACAGTAAAAAAATGTGTGAAAATTTGGATTAAATATAAACTTTAGATTATACAAAAAGAAAGGACTGGATTTTATTTAAAGAACTGAAGCAAACAATTATATTCAGTCAACAATTCCTAATTAAACTTTTGGGCGTTAATTGATAAAAAAATGGTAAATATGTAAAATAAAAACGGTTACGCTGTTTTCGCAAAATTTAGTACCTTTGCATAAGGAGAAGCATAGAACTGAATTTTGGAAAGAAAATGTTATGTCATTTAAGAGTTCTGTTTTATGCCAAAATATGTAACATATATTAGAACGATGTTATATGTAAAGCAGGTACACTGCGAAAAAAAAGGGGGGACAATTCTATCTATCCCGTTTTACTGAGCCGATTGACAAAATTCAAATAGCGTTTTTTATGTCTCGAAAGCGCGACTTAGGATATATATTAGATATATATATCGCACTATCCTAACATGGGTATTTTGACACAAATCAGACTTTTTCTGAAATAACATACCAATCGCTTTCCATATTTCTTTTCTACGACTCAAACTGTGCCTAAATATGAAATTTCGTAAAATTTGGTGAGCAATTTACGGAGAAATTCACAAATTTATGTTTTTTTCAGTTTGCACCAAGGATAATTCACTTGGCGAACGTCTTAATGTATGCCAACCTAACTTCCTTTCCCTTTTTGCATCGTGCGAAAGCGGAAAAAAGTTGCAATCATTCCATTTCTCAAATAATGTTCTTTATATTATATTTTTAATTATAATTTTTATTATTTTAAGTACTTTTTTTCTTTTTCGAATTTCAATTTAATTGTTTAAATTGCATGGTTTCTTTCGAATTACTGTTTTAAAAATTTCCATTTACCCATTCAAACTGCGTAGATTAAATAAATGGTGCGTCGATTTTTTTTTCAAATATTTTCCTTTATAATTTATTTTTTTGCTGTAGATATTATTTTATGTAATTTTTAAGTTTTTAGACTTTTATTTTAATTGTTTGTGTTGCATTGTCTCTTCAGATAATTGTTTTTAAATTTTCTATTCATTCATTCGAACTGAGCATTTTAGATATATTTATTAATATAAATTTTTCAGAATTTCATTTTATTTATTTGAATTGCGTTTCTTTCGGAAGAATTACTTTAAGGCATAGATTACGATTGCATTTCAAACCTGCATATATTAAAGCAGAAAATACAGTAAAGCACATTTAACATGCCTTTCAATGCTCTGTTCAGAAAAAGATATATTAAATGAGAAAGATGTATAACCAGCATTTTAACTTAGGATGACTTGCATATATTGCTTTAAACAGCTTTATCATTGTGCTAATTGCTTTACACAATTTTATCATCCTACATTTAGTTTCTTAGAATGTTATTCATATTTTAGTCAAATATTATATTTTTGAAATCGCAAGAATCAAATATCATAAGATTAAAATTTTAAATTTAAAAAAATACAAAATTTTACTCCAAAATTAATTTTTTTCTTCTTATTGGCTTGTTCTTTTCCTTCATGCATTCTGAAAATATATTAAAAGCATCCAACGTTTCGAAACATCTTGGAATTTCTGACATTCATTTCATAAAGGCCCACAAACCGCCAAGCGGTAAAGTCGCTGAACACTGGTAGTTCGCTCCAGGGTTTGAATCCCAGCGAACGGGTTGGTTTCATGGTCGTTTTCGTGGTTTTTCTCATGTGTAACGTGTATGCCAGCTGGATTCCTGTAGAAGGTTCTTCACGAAGGCATCCCACCTTTTAGGCAGATAGCCCTGGTTTCCCGTAACTTACTAATCCAATTCAATCCATTTCAGCAGTATTTAGTCAGAGCCTTTATCAATCTTTATAGGTTAAGCATTTTGAAGGCATGAAATGAAAGTAAAGACATCCATATACATTACTGGATAAATTCCTGAATCTTCAAATAATTCGACTAAGAAATCATGGGATTCTCCGTGTATGATGATATGATAACGGTTCACCGTGTATGATGATATGATCCGTAAACTTCCCATACAATTTAGAATTATTGATGGCGCTGCCTCTTATTTAATAATTTACGCAATTTTCGGATCCACTAACTTGGTTTCCACACTGCTTAGAATTTATTCTTTTAAACGGACCGAGTACTCTTTCTTCCGTAATAAAACAATCGAAATAAATGTATTAGGTAGCTCTCTTTCGGGATGGGTTTGATTACAGTCCAGCTATGTGCACTGCATTTTGAATTGTTAAAATGTTCACAATTCAAAATGCAGTGCATTGCTTCAAATTCTTATCAAGATTAAGTAAAAGCTATTAACAAACAACTACTCCTGCAAATAAGATTATATTGTTTAAAGAGTAAACGAAAACTGACATTATTTGAGCAGTTGCGCTCAAATACTTTATTTGTGCCATTTATTGCAGGTATTATAATGGTTTCACTAAAATTTTGCAATCTGCAGTGTTAATTAACAATAACTGAAACCAATAAACAGCTTGATTAAAAGACTCAATCTGTCATATAGTCTTCAAGATATTCTTCGTAAGTGCTAATGCTAGCACAAATAGCCAGCACAAAATAATATCATATGCTGGGAACAACGTAATATTATAGTCTTCTGCTATGAGCGTAATGTTTCATAAGCCTTGGCGAAATCGGATCGATATAGCAAAATTATCCCATACACAGTCTTTACATGATTAGCCTTTGAAGTGATATTCTGAAAGCTTTGTAAGATTACTTCACATTTTTATATCATATTTCATTATAATCAGTACTGCTTGCACGTTAATGGAATTTTATCATCAGGAGAATCTTAACAGGGCTAACAACAAAACGAGTCATTTATGTATGGAACCCATTCTTATGATGTTCGTTTGAAGACAATATTTCTCTCGTAGAAAGGAAATATTACTGCGCTACCTAATTTTACTAGAAAAATGGATTTCATTATCTTTCATAATTTACCGTACAGCAATTGATTCTCTTGTCTGGGAAATTCTATTTCCTTTGTAATGAAGAATGAGAAGGCCATTTCTGAAGCTATTCCATCTTTCTTTTGTTACCACGAATAATATACTTTTGATCAAAGATTCTGAGTATACTGCTAAGAAAGGAAGATATAGATAGTAATGCACTCCTCAGCATCTGAATTGAAAATATTCTGGAGTTACATTTAATCAAATCCTTGAAATTCATCTTATAATTTTTTGACTTCGAAAATTATGCCAAAATTTTAGTATTTCCTTTATAATTTATTTATTATGACTTGTGATAATTTTTAAACTTTAAATCACAAATCGGATCGTTTTCTCTCAAAATCTTTCTTTTTAAATCGCTAAAATAATAATAATTGGCAGATGTTTTATGCCAGAAAATGCTCAAAACTTTTGGCCTCTTATTAACTTTCGAAATTATTGAAAATTAAAATTGCATTTAAAGTTGGCTTCTGTTTGCCTGTAATGTAAAAATGTAAGCTTAATTCTTTTCCATAATACAAGAAACATTATTCTTATTATATTATAAGCTATTTCTCCCGCCTTCCTAGCGTGCCTTCGTGATGTAGTGGTTCTGCACGCTTGGCTGGTATTCGAGAGGTCAGTGGTTGGATTCCCAGCGAAGGCGGTTGCTAATTTTTAATCTCTACCGTTTTTCCAATTATCCTAATGTCTCTACAGTATGATAAAGGAGTTAAGAACAATATGAGCATGATAACAATATGGGAAATAATAACAATATGAGAATTAATATTTCAAAGGTCTTTTTCAAATAAGTAGCAGTATTTCATTTTAATTGAAATTAATTTAATTATAAGAATTTTAACATTCTCGAATAAGATTATAATTTGAGAGCATTTCTCGTTAAAGCACATTCTACTGAGAACGTTATATTCCGTAAATTATTGAAGGACTTCACAGGACATGTAATTAAGAGAAAATGATAAATGTTCATGCATCATGCACAGCAACAGAAGTGCCAACGTGGATGCAACGCAGCAAAATTCAAATTAGAGAAGTTCGAAAACTTTGTATGGTGAAGGTTTTCAGAACTAAAATTTTTAAACTCTCAGATATTCAAATTTTGTAAACATGTTGAAAATATAGTTATATATGTAATAAAAACAAAATCAGAAGTGAAGACTAGCAGGAATTTTGATGGCGTAGGAATGTTGATCCATAATAATAGGAAGTTGGAGAAGAAAGCAGATTAAATCTTCATTTTTATTTCAGCAAACTTGCTGCGACCATAAACAAGTTGGCGCTTTAATTGTGCCTATACAGAAAAGCTTTACATTTTAGATAAATTTGCGGTAAGAAAGAAGGAGCAGACAGATAGCAGTCCAGCTAGGCCAAAGCGTTGAAAACAAGTACGTTATGTTCAGGTTGAACTCTTAATTAAGACTGAGTTAGTTTTGGTTCTCAATGCATTTTGATTGGATAGTTAATATTACTGTAAAATTACTATTGGCTGCTTAAGTTTCAATTCCATTTACATCACCAGAATTATGCATAAATCTGAGTCATACATACGACATGGAATTATTTAGAAAAGACGCCTTGCAGAGAGGGGTTTCTATTTTTAGAACTGAGAAGGGAAATTTACATTGCTATATTAATCTTCCACATATTCTTTATTTTTCTTACATATTTATATAGCAGTTAATTATACGATTTACGGAACCAATAAAATGATTATTATTGCTTTCAAAGTTAGAGAAATTATACCGAGAGTAAATGTTGAAGATACGAACCCTTAATCCTTACAATTTCACTAAAGAAAATTTTCTTCGAGCTTTGAAATCAATTTTGAATACTTCTGTTCAGAAACATCCTACACACGATCATACAAGTGTTTGGAGGCAAGATATGTTTCCTAGAACTACAATAAATTTAAAATTCTTCAATAAAAATGCAAAATTAAGAAAGGTTAATTCAGGATATTTGATATTTTTGAGATAAATGATAGATCATAATCAGAGTAGAAATCTGGAAAAGCACCAGTAAGTTTTTATATAATCCCTTAATCCTATAAGAAGCCCTAATCCTACAGCAAGAGCGTAATCCTATAAGAAGCTTTCTTCGTTTAAGAATATCTCATGTTGCATTAGATAAACTACTAAATGGAAACTGTTTATGTCCATTTGACAACTGATTTCAAGTAAAAGTAATTCCGGAAATTAAACATTTTAATTTTCTATTACTTTATTGCGCTCTCAGTATTAAATATACTGATTATTTTATGAAAGGAAATTTATGGAGATTTATTTTCGGACGCAAAGCAAATTAATATATTTGAGCTCATTTCATTTAATACTGTCAAGAAATGTTTTGTACTCGTATCACATAATTTTGAATTATGTGATTTAAAACTATGCGAACATTTAAATTTAGAACTTTAGATTTTTATTAAAGAGTCCTTATAAATTCTAAAATAAATAAATGAAACCCCATTAACTATTAAAATTATCAAATAGTTAAATAATCTATAAAATTATTTGTTTAAAAGCAGCCAAATGAACTTATACAGCTAATCCAAATGCATTTCTACATAAGAGTAACAAGGAATTATCAAATTCTGTTCATAGTTCCTTTGTCATGTAGTTGTAGTTTGACTGTCTGGTAAACACTAAATGAGGATTTTGAAAGCCTGCGAAAGCATAGCTGATTTTCCCATATTCCTCACTCAAAAATGTACAATGGCGCCCGATAGAAATAAGTCCCTATCGGAATACCGCGAGTACGTCTCTTCCCTTTACTGTCGCCCTTTCAGTTGGAAGAACATTAGAAATTTATTGACCACTGCCCTAGCGTGCCTTCGTGTCGTAAAAGGTATCATGTCCGGCTGACAGTCGAAAACATTGAAATTCGAATCCCGAAGAGAACATAGCTGAGTTTTCATTGTTCCTGCTTGGAACATCCTAATTGACTTAACAGAATTCTTCAATAAATAAACAGCAATGATTTTACTAACTATTAAGACTATCAAACCTCCTATATTTTAGGAGCAAAAGTAAGACCACTAATATCAACAACATCTAAAATGCATACTCCATCTAGTGTATTTAAGAAAGCACTGCAGCTGCAAAAATCAAGATTTTTGTTTTACGTACTGTCAAACCAAAGCCTTTTGTTTAAGAAAGAAGCTTACTACTACTGCCTATATATAAACTTTTTTTTTTTTTGTTTTCATGCAAAACTGATGCCAGTCTAAGTAATCAATTGAATATTAAAACAGCTAACAATCTTGGACAGTTCAAGATAATTAACACGTTAATACTGTAATTTTTAAGACACAAACGCACGCCGAATAAGTACTGATTCACAGGTCAAACAACAAAAATCAGCGTTAATTTTCAAAATTTTCACAGGACTAGTTTCGATGGTTTTACCGAACCACCAGCTGCAAAACCGCAAATGAACAAGGTAGAAAATAATGATTAGATAAGATAAGAAAGCCTGCACAAGAATAAGCAAGTGGCGCCATCTGTTGGTGAAACCAGAACTAAAACATAATTTCTTTAAAGGCCAAAGGCAAAGATGGATTGGAATTAGGATCGTTAACAAGAACAGAAAGATTTTTTTGAATGTGAAATGCCTCTAGAAAATCCAGTTCTCCAATGGAAGATGTTTTTTGAATAATTCTGGCAGCAGAAAAATTGAAAGTGTGATTTTCGGACCAACAATGTTGAGCAACAGAATACTTCCGTGTTTCCTTTTTTCTAACATATGCCTCATGTTCCTTGACGCGAAATTTTAAGGCTTTCTTAGTTTGGCCAGTGTAAATTAAACCACACTGGCAAGGAATCCTATAAATACCCCAAGAATTCATATCCGGAATGGGGTCCTTGAGTATGGAACTCGGAATTTTATTGATGGGAGAAAAAACAACCCGAAAGTTAAATTTCTGCAAAATATGTGCAACTCTATAGCTAGTTGATGGAAAGAAGGGAATGACAACAGAATTTTTATAATCTCCTAAAACAAGAGTGTGCCTTTTAGTGTGTTGAGATAAGAAATTTTTAACTACTTGATTAATAATGTTGGGTGAAAAGCCCTGTCAATAGCTATTGCTTTTAAATAATTTAGTTCTTCATCAAGGGCTAGTTTGGAGGAGCAAACTTGAAGAGCACGGAAAACATAGGAATAAAATGAAGCTCACTTTTGTTTAGTCAGATGACATGATTTAAAGTGTGGTGGAAGGCAAACCGATGAAGGTTTACGGTACACCGTAGTACTGAAGTTGGATGTGTTACGTGTGACCAGAACGTCGAGAAACGGAAGAGAATTGCAAGTCTCAAGTTCAAAAGTGAACTGAATAGCAGGATCAATAGAATTCATTGTTGAAAGAACTTTATTTAAATCATCTTTATTACCTTCAAACAGAATAAAAGTATCGTCTACGTAGCGGAACCATGCCGGGAAGTTTAAAGTTTCAAACAATTTTGATTCATAATAATGCATGTAGATATCAGCCAGGATGGGACTGAGGGGGCTTCCCATGGCTAATCCCTCAGTTTGCTTGTAATATTTATTGTGGAAAAGAAAATGTGTTTGTTTCAAACAGAATTGAGTGAGAGAAATTAGCTCATCAATTTCGATACAAGAGAAATGAAATTCGCGAAGTCTGGTTTCTAGACATTTTAATGCACCCTACACTGGAACATTGGTGAATAATGATTTTACATCTAAAGAAACCATGAGTAAAGTCTTATCTTATCTAATCATTATTTCCTTACCTTGTTCATTTGCGGTTTTGCAGCTGAAGATGGTGGTTCGGTAAAACCATCGAAACTAGTCCTGTGAAAATTTTGAAAATTAACGCTGATTTTTGTTGTTTGACTTGTGAATCAGTGCTGTAGTTTTTGTCAGTTTCAATATCTAGCTGACAAAGATATTGATAGTCTCCCAGACGGTATAGCGGTTAGGGAAGCCTGACTGCGATACCGAAGGGCATGGGTTCGAATCCCAGAGAAGGCATGGTTGCAAATGCCGTCCCTTCATAAGAGGCGATGGTGGCCCACCTTTTAGGTGCCTCCATAATAAAGAGACCACCACATATGGCCTTGTCTAGATTAACGGGCTGTGTTACGCTGTAACTGTTCACAATCTGCCATTGGGAAAAATATCTTTAAGATACAAACCATAAAACTATCGAAGTAAATTGATAAACAAGCAAATTCAATAATTTTAGTATGAGTTTTTTTTTTTTTTTTTTAATTTCTTAAATGTTACATAAATCAGATTTTATACTTCGTACAAAAATTGAAATTTGATTATTTGGAGGCAAAATGTTTTATATAAAAGAATATAGCAAATATTTTAGGAGCAAAATTAAGACTAATGATCATTAACATCAAAAATGCATGATCTGTCTAGTGTATTTAAGGAAACACTGCAGCTGCAAAATTTAAGATTTTTGTTTTAAGTACAAACCTAAGCCTTTTGTTTAAGAAAGAAGCAGACTAGTTCTATATCTTTATATATATATATAAACGGCTAAAGTGTGTGTCTTCGATAGTTTATTGTTGCCACTCGGAAAAATGAGCGCGGAAATTAACGTTTCCGCAGTTTTTAATTAATATCTCGGCCGATTAAAATCTTACGGAAATGAGAACGGTATCGATGAATTCGGAGAATGTTTTGGAATCCGAGGATACGCGTCTCGATTTCCAATTCGGCGCCGTTCAGTAAATATTCGAGAAAAAAGAATTTGGCATGTATCCAAATCCCTGTAATAGGTAAACCCAAGAAAGGGAGTGGAAAATGTAGGAAAAACGTAGGGGAAAATTAATTTTTAATTAATATTTCGGCTAATTAAAGTCCCAAGAAGACCGGAATGAACAAAATGGCGCGCCACTGACCTGCGGAATCCAACGGTGTGCTTCGCTAAGCCCAGGAGCCAGCTGTTTCGGAAAAGATGATGTTACTTCACCCAATATATATACGGCTTAAGTGTCTGTTTGTCGCCGATAGTTAGTTTGTTGGCTGCTTGAGTAACTGTGCTGCCCAAAGGGGTGAAGTTGCCACGGCACAGGGTTGCCGTTTCAATTGAGACGTAGACAATTTTCTGTAAAACTTGCCTTTGCTATGAAACTTGCTCGTCCATAAGTCTCAGGGCCAAACGCTTAAGCGTGTTGGCATATTTTTACCTAAGCCTGCATTTGAACACGGTCAACTTTATGTTGCCTGTTCAAGAGTTCGAGAAAGAACGGACGTAAAATTAAAAATAATGGATGGTCCTCTGCAAGGAGAGCTTAAAAATGAGGGAAACACCTACACACGAGATGTTGTGTACAAAGAGATCTTTGACATGTGAATTAACATTTCATTATTTAAATCACCTTTATTGATTGAGCTAGCGGTGGGCTCTTAAGAAATGTACCGCCAGTGGTTTCCTTCATTGCATTCTACTTTAAGCAATTAAGCAAGTAGAAGG
The DNA here is from genome assembly GCF_044657685.1 of Stegodyphus dumicola. Taxonomy (NCBI): domain Eukaryota; kingdom Metazoa; phylum Arthropoda; class Arachnida; order Araneae; family Eresidae; genus Stegodyphus; species Stegodyphus dumicola. The sequence goes on along the minus strand of NC_140772.1, from coordinate 87,659,107 downwards.
GGGAAACCCCGTGGGGCAGTTAGCAAATGGGCGCCCTCTCCGCCTGCCCTGGGTAATTCAGTTTAAATTAGCAGACACCTTTTTACAAATAATTTTAATTACAATTTATAATATCTAGAACAGCGGTCATTTCGTATCACCGCCGGGCGTTCTAGTATATAGTATATAAACTTTTTTTTTTGTTTTGTTTTCATGTAAAACTGATGCCAATCTAACAGTGAGTTATACCTAGTCTTTCATACCCAAACAAGTTTATGCGTACAAAAATAGTTAATAATTGCTATGAATTACAGGCACTTAAGGCATGCCAGAGAACTTGTTAGCCCGAGTAAATCACAACCTGAGCATAAATAATGTCTTCTATTTCAGAATGTAATAAAATAGCACATTAAAATAGGAAATAGTTTTTATGATAATCAACTTAGATGTAGAAGTATATTTATATAGTTAACATTTAGAAATACTGATTAGCTTAAATAATGTTAAGTTTCAATAAACAAATTTCAACCTGGAGATGAGTTGAATTACATGAAAATTGCCAACTCTCTTCAGTTTAATACAATGATAATTACTGAAGAAGAAAAAGATGTAGTTAGGGAAAAAAATTAGGAATCAAGCATCAGTAAGAATTGAAAGAGTTTTTCTTAACAGAACTTGCAAAATACAGCAATGACTTCAATTGCTAAAGGAGATGAGATCGGCCAAGGATCAGCCATTTCATTCTATGGATACTTTGGCAGATGACATCAAATGATTAAAAACAGCAAATGTGGCAATGAGACATAACAACGGGGCATATCAAAGCATGAAACAGCTGGAAAGGCAAATGTGCCGTACAACTTGTGACCCAGGAATATAAACGATGAATTTCACTTCAGCGGCCTATCCTACTCCAAGGAAGATCTCTATCCCACAGGTAAAATTTCGATCGTAAATTTACGCTATCATTTCCCTCGGAAATTCTCGCCGAAGAAAGATGACACTTTCGCGCAATGACTCATCCTCGATCAGTAACGAACCTTCATAATTCTTTTCTGAGAGTAAGCAAAATTTCTTTCCTCATTTTTCTTCTAAGTGGGAAAAAAATAAAACTATTTTTCATCTACTTAGCAGTAAATGACTTTTCAAAAATCGCCGCATCATGCCGTTATTTTTTCCTTGAAATTGAAAAATCACGAAATCTCCAAAGCTAGATAATTCTAAGAAAATTCTATTATTAGATTAATATTAGGATGATCTCTAAACGACGAAGTATGCTTAACCTTCTATTAAATTTATTAAACAACTCTAAGAGGTGTTTATTGTTTTCAGTAGATTTCTTGTTCTGGGAAAGTAAGAAATATTGCCATTTGTGGGAAAAGATTATTACAAATCTCATACTAAAAAATCCCGTAAAATAGATGAGCAAAATATAAGATGTCAATTTAAAAAATCAGTGCACAAATCTCATCATGATGATAACTTGTAATATAAATAGTAAATTCTTCCGTCCCTACCATTTAGCACATAGTAACTTTAAAATCGTATTTTAAATATGCGATTTTGGGTTCTATATTTTGATTTCCTGGAGCGTTAATTCTTAAACTGATAAGCTATGCAACAGTTTGACTAAAAATTATGAAATTAGTGTGATCTAAAAGTAATTGAATATATTTGACTGGAATTAGCCTGCGAATATTAGATTGCATTTTTATAAATTTTATTATTATAATTTTTTTTTTTTTTTTTAGTTTTAGTTTTCGAATAGCTCGTTAATATTTTCTTTAATGGTCAATTCTTCGAAAGTTAGTTAGCTATTGTTAGTAAGCTGAAACTTTTAGATAAGCATCTGCATGCACTTTTCTTAAATAATTATTACTTATAGAAGAATTACTCTCACCAAATGAGAGAAATTATAGTTAAAACTCAATATCAGAGCAAACAAGGAAATAAAATTTCATGTTTTTATATATGCATATAAATATAAAACATGACTATTTATAATAATAAACACACACACACACGCACACACACATATATATATACGCTAATTAAATAAAAATTAAATCATAGAAAAACGCCAGCTTTCGAGCAGGAAATATTCAAAAGAAAATAAAAATAATAAAAAAATAACAAAGCATAATAAAAATTGATATGTAACATATAATCTTTAAGCAGCAGGTCTTTTTCAAGGGACAGCCGAAAAAATTTTAACAAAGCTACGTTTCTGAATTATATCTAAATGATTGTAAATTCTTGAAAGATTTAAAAATTAAAATTGCAAATTAGGGGAAAATTAAGATTATTTAATTTTAAAAAAATTAAAGTGCTTTAAAAATGCAAAATAATTTCATACAAAAGCAAACTGCTAAAAATTTATGTATACCAAAAAGACATGTAAAATTAAAAGTAAATTGTTTTACTTCATTTTTTTCAAGTTTTAAGAAAATAAATTTATCTAAAGGAAATTAACTAACGGTAAAAAGTTTTAATAAAAATGCAGAATTGTTTTTTTTAATTGAGGAAATACGAAAAACCATTTGGAAATGGAAGAACTCATAGCCTAAAATGAAAAAAAAAGAAAAATGAAAAATGAGGCCTAAAAATGCCTAATAATGGGAAAATTTATAATAAAAACGAATTAAAAAAATAAATCCGGTAAATTAAAATGAATTAAAATCTGATCAAGGTGTCTTTTCTACAAAACAAGCCATGAAATTACTGAGAATTCTGTTAAGAAAAATGCCGAGTTGAAAAATTGGTAGTTGTAGAGAATTTTTGTCTAGTTTTCCGAATGCTGTTATTACATCACAACTCATAAATTTTCTTATTTTACTGAATTTTTGTTTTCTTGAATTTGATTAAGAGTTATTTTTAATACAATAGTATCAGTGTTTGTGGATTGTACTCAATGAGTGACTTAGGTTTCTTGTTTATAGTTTGCTATATTGTGCTGACTAAAATCACTTTCATTGTTCCAAATTACAGTTTTTGTTCATATACATTTTAAAAAATGTCAGATTATTCTATATGATATTTTCTACTTTTGGTTTCACATTAGTTTCTTTGGTTTACTGTTTAATTATTTATTTAAATTTGCGCAAAGTTTCGTTTCTAGACTGTAGGGCTTTGATTGATAACTGAACATATTAATTCATATTTTTCATGAATTAAATTTCATTTTACACATAACTTGCACATTTTAAGCTTGTTTAAATGTATTTATAATAATACATTTAAGGGCCAAAAGACATGCGAAAACCAAAAATGAAATAGAAATTTACATCTTTCCCTGCATTCTCATAAGTGGGTTAGGGCAACATAATAAATAAATAAATAAACCTGTTTCTCAACAATTAAAGACACAAATTCAAGTTTAAAGTTTAAAATTTTCAAAAATAAAGGCACAGTTACTTACAGTATTTACAAATATACTTAAACTTTCAACACTTAAAGATACAGATTACTTTGATTGCTTTTCTGAGATTATTTGAAGTTATAAACATGAATATAAGAATATATTAATATGTATTCTATAAAATAAGAATGTATAAAATAAAATATTTCATTATAAAAATCATATATAAAATCAGTATAAATCTTGAAAAATCTAAAAACACAAGCGCCTCTTTCTAACGAAAGGACAATAATAATGAAGCCAAAAATAATGAAAAGCGTGCAGTTTTTAATGTTTAGCCTTCAGAGAAAAGAGACATGAAAAAATAATTTTATTAAATTAGATTATCGCGCAACACATACTTTCGATCTGTTTCTGAAAAGTACATAAGAATTTCTTCGTACAGTTTCTAACATTAAGCTCTCAGACCAGGGTATTATAAAAGCTTCCAGATTTTATTACAGAAAGATTATGTAGATAATAATAAACATAATTGTAGCTTGTGAATATGCAAACACTTTGAAGGAGACAAGTAAGCTGTTATTTCTGCTAGAAGCCATATAAGACATAGTCAGTGCAAAGGGTCAGTCTCTTAAAACACAGTTAAAAATTGTTTTCGAAAATGGGTTTTTATGTAAAGAAACCTCAAATGAACTGCAGGATAAAGCTATTGTTTCAAACTTCAATGAATAAAATTATGAAGAAATAGTTTTTGAAAATTGGCGGCAATATTGAGACAATATGTGTGAAAACTGACTATGATATTATAGTAGATGGGATTAAACGAACAGCAGGAACTGATAATCAGAATCATACAGGACAAAATAATAACATGCGAAAATCAGCGGTTAATGAAAAATATAAAACAAATACAGATGTTACACGTGTTTGTAAAAATTCAAAATTTTCTTCAAGCACTTTGTTATAAAATTATCTTTATTAAAAATTTCTAATTAAAATGTCAAATTTGCTCAAATATATTAATTTGGGTATCAGGTTTTAATTATCAGCTTTTACTAATCAGTTTTTCAGTTTAGGATCAGTTACTGACTTATTTGCAAAATTATCAGTTATTGAATTATTTGTTGTAATTTTACTATATGCTATTTAATTATAGTTAATCTCAGGATTTCCAAAATTCTCATCTATGTCTATTAAATTTAGCCGCTTAATAAATTCAAATATGTTTGCAACGGAAGTGATTTTAAAAAGACGCAGGTACCGTATTCTTAAATAGTCTACTCTCTCACGTTACGAATACATTGTTACCAAATGCAACTTATACCTTGAGAAATGATAAAACTATGTGAACCGCTTATAATCATGAGCAAGTAGAACATAGGTATTATGTTTTACACAGTTGTAACACTTTCCAACGGCTATTCTTTCTGTTTCCCTATTTAATTTTTTTCCATTCATGATTATAAATTAGGATTATAAATTTAATTTTTAAGCATAATTTTATGCATTTAATGAAACCAATACAGTTCCTCTAGATGTAGCACGAAACGTGTCTTGTTTAACTATGGCAACCTACATTAACTACATATTTTAAAACTCACGTATCATAAATTTAACCCCATTTTATAATTTTGAGAAGTATGGTGGCTATTAAGGGAGTTATATTTTCGTATATTTTTCCTCGAACGCATTCCTAATTTTTAAATACATCAGCTTCTGAAATATAAATACTGCATTTATTAATTGCAACAAGATACATGTAATTACATACAGATTGTAAGATAACAGACTTTGAATTATTACTTTTTCCAAAACATTTTCATATTTGTCATGTGTTAAAATTGTTATTACTTGACTATAACACTAATATGTAGATGTTTGGTAGATCAAATAGTCTTTGTGATGATAAAAGAAACAAATACCTTCATTATATTGGAACCGTATACATGTAGTCCGATTTATAGCAATTAAAACTACACAAATTTAAATATATCTTCCATCACTCTGATGAAATAAATTTTGAAATAAAAAGTTTAATTTACTTAAAGGGGAACACTTCATTGAAAATTGATGATTATTTACGCATTCCAGGTTGAAGCTCTTTTGGTTCCATTCTTTTATGATTTAGACTGAAAATATTATAATAACAGAGTGAAAGTTTTCCATGTTTTTTCCAGTTTTCATAAAAATTGGATTCCCATTCTTTGAAGTCAAAATTTAACAATTATGGCAAAGTTTAAAATGAATATTAAACAAAATCAATCAATAAAAATAAGAAAATATTTTATAAAATTAAGGAGAAAGTACTGCAGTTAAGTATTATCATAAATCTTATTAAACAAAGAAAATATTTGTGTACTGTAAATTAAACAAGAAAAGTTTAAAAGGATTCATCAGTGTATTTTAAAGAGAAACTCAAGTTCGACTAATGAAAAGAGACATACTTTCCAGGGACGAAAATCACCTTGTCTAAATCGAATTTTAAATTAAAAGAAAGCTATATTACAAAGAACACCTTTTCTTGCATCTCATCAATAATTCTTGAAAAATTTGCTAAGAATATAGAGAATACGTTCTTTCTCAAAATAATCCTAACAACCAGAGACCTATGGAGCAAAAATTACTTTATCAACATGTTTGGCACGAAAAGATTTTCTTCACTTTTTTACCTACTTCGAAATATGATTAAACTTAGATATCCAAAATGTGAAACAAGACATAATTAAACGATATTCGTTTACATGAGTATTTTGAATTCTTTATAATAGCGCCTTCTTCAGGTATATTGAGAAATATTAACAAATTTCTACTTTACCAATGAGGACAAATTTAGAAATAAAAAGTCGCATAAGTTTACTAGTCAATTTAAACGTAACTATTAATTTCAGGCTTTAATCATTTTAACTAATGAAGCGTAATTAAATAAAATCGTTATGCAAGATGTGCATTGGCAAAGTATATAACTCTATCATATCATTCCCGAAATGGGACTAATTTATATATATTAAGAAAACTTTTTATTCCATTATGCACGTGCGCTTGGAAATGCTTCATCAGCGTTTACCTTGTACACCAGCGTTTACAATGTGTCATAAGCATATACAATGTTCTCAATAAAAATTAACGAAAAACTGAAGACGGATGCTTTGTTGTAATATGATGCCTAACATATCATATTAATCTCTTTTATGTATTTTTAATCAATTTTAGAAGATAATAAATAGTTTTATCCATCTACCATTAATTTGTTTGGAATTGTAATACAATATTTCGATTATTAGTTGAGCTTGAAGTTTCACTAGGTGGGAACAGTTAATTGCACAATGCTGCTGATTTTTCAGTTATTGAACCTCATACAAAAAGGAATCCGTAAATTCATAATCATAATGACTGGTATCACCCGATCCAAAATAGTAAAAAAAATCTCTTTCAGCGTTATCAAAGTTAATCACCAAGATGTCATTTCTACAAAACCGTCTACAAATAATCCGTTTCTGCAAATAACCAAGGTATTCTTACGTAATCCTGCTTAGAGGTATAAGATAAAATGCTGTTAAAATCATATATGTTCTATCTATGGCTGGCAGAAATAGCAAAGAGCATAAATACCAGAATTTACTACTCTCTAAAAACAATTGTTAATAATCGGACTAAAATAAACAGTGTTTGTAAAGACATACGTGTGGAAAAGTCGTGTGTAAGTTCTGATAGATAATGATAGATAAGAAAGATACGGAGAGCAGGAGGTTATGAAAGAGAAACTAAATACTTCAAAAGAAATAACATTTTAATGATTCAAGGTTTTACAAATAAGTGCTAAAAAGTATGACCACCGACAGTAATACAAAATTGAGATCTGCGATCCGCGGATTAGAATGCATTAGCAAATATTTCAAGCATTTCACACATATTCTTAATACCAGTTGGCCAGTCTGATCACTATATTTTCATCGGACTCAGTGGAACACTTATATATGATGTTCTTAATGTGTCCTTAAAAGAAAAAAGAACCTATCCATATCAAATCTGTTGATTGTGGTGACCAAGGAAAGAGTCACACATCATCCATTCGATTGTAGGTATTAAGTAACGTGAAGGTAATTTTGGACTTACTATAGAAGTAAGCTGACGCTTTGCTATGAAGAATCACATTCGCGTGCGAACAACTTAGTAAAATCACAAAGTAGTTCTACCATATCTTCTACCACAAGTTAGGAAAACTTTGTAAGTGCGACATTTCAAGCATTTAAGCGGAATGCACGGTCCCGTAAGTAGTTGTGTAACAACCGTAAGTAGTTGTGTGACAACCGTAAGTAGTTGTGTAATTCTTTTCTGTAAGACAGACGATCTCGTACAATATGGATTACTATGAACCCATAAGTGAATATTGAAGTATATGGCTAAATACACCCGAACGGTACAAAAATAGCTTTATCAGTGTAATACGATGTACGAAGTAGAGTCATAATTTCCTGCAACCTACTGTAATTAACAACGGAGAAAGCCCACAAAGGATAACTATCTGATTTCAAAGACTGATACCATCAGGAAATAATGTGATTGCATTTCTTCCTAGTTAAAAATATTCCACATGGTTGGTTGGTGTAGCCCCATTGCATGTTTAATAAGTTTGTTGCTTGCAGCAGGGTTATCCTCAAGTGTAACATATTACACTTATGTAGCTCTGATGTATCTTCCTTTGCCCAGAAGGCAAGGGAGGACTCATTCTAGCTCGATGTTTGGATTTTAGGCTCAATCATTTAGCAACGCAATAGCTATCTGCTCGAGAATCATTCTTTGCGCATGTTTTATATGTTGCTTTATTTACTATCTTCAGCTTTTAAAATGCATGTCAAAAAGATCTGCGTTCATGCAGGAATTCATATCCCTCCAAATTGCGCACGGAAATGACAATTTATGTCAGCGGACCACTTTCATTTATCAGTCTCAGCAGCGTCCTCTACCAACTCAACGAAACAAGGTCTGATTATTTTGGCCCCCCAACAATCAACTTGTATTTCTACCATATATGTTAGAACCACTGTATACAGTGTACTAAAAGTAAATACGTGACTTTTATTTTCGGAACTCATTTGTAGTGGACATGTACTTCAAATCGCAAAACTACTTTAAATCCTGCAAAGATTCCTATTTCGGGCATTTTAAATTAAAAAAAAATATTTTTACAAAACTTTTAAAACCCAAATTTTTATATATTGCTCTGATTTCTAGAGTTACATATACAAGAAATGTATGCACGCATTCTAGAATCTAAAACTTAGCATTTGATTTTCATATGCACGTGTATTAATTTATGATCCTAACCTAATCATCAAGCAAAAAATTCTTTACATTGGAAATGTTATTTACTTTTAATATATGTGAATAGCCTTGGAAGTTGACTATATGCCAGCACGAAATGTCTTCCCATGTTTTATAGAAACGAATTCTAGAACACTCTTTCAGTAAAATCTTGTTAAAAAATTAATCGTTTCTCAAACCTTTTCACGACAGTTTGCACATCTATATATTTGTCACAAACGCTTAGCATCACAAATATTTTTTCTAAACTATATTTCATTTGCCGTTACATATAATTTGCTCTTTAAGTTGCACACGACTTTCCTAAAAGCATGACTTAAACTCTGTTACTGTTATGATATGAACGTTATTACTATCATATCTTAAACTTGCATGACTTTATATATCTAGGCCAACTTTTGCCGCACGAGAGTAGAAAAGTTATTATTTATTTTCATGAATAATAATCACATTTTTCTAAACGTACCGAATATCTAAAATGATGAATTTCACATTTTTATTAGCCCAAAGGGAGTCAGTCCAGTAGGGCTATTTATTTCGTTTTGGTATTTTGCGTCGAAAAGTTTAAATAGTCGTTTCACATGTGGTAACGTGTGGCCCCAACTTTTCAGCAACTGTGGTAGTGACTGCTACGAAATGTAAATTTACACAAACACGTAAGAAGGGTTTAAAGCTCTTTTTATTCCACTTTAAAAATAACAGCTGCGTTCACTTGACGCTCACAAACTATGCCGACCCGGCGGTTTAACAGAAACAGAAATGTGAAACTAAAAAATAATGACTGGATGAATAAATAGCTAGATCACTATCCACGAGGCTCTGAAATCTTAACTAACTTAACAGCGTTCTAAAAATACAACTGAGAGTCAGCGAGCTTACTAATTAAGCAGTTGAAAGATTCAGCAAACTGCCGAGATAGGGACACAGGCCGAAACGCGCGGTTCTTAAATTTCTACCTAGCAACCTTCACGTTCGCGATTCAAGAAGCACACATACAAACTCGTTTCACTTCTATTTAAAATCAACTTACTTCTGCTAAATTTGAATATGCTACGCGCTCTACTACAATTTACATACTCTTGCATTGGCAATTCTAGGGAAAAGTAAAGGCTTGATAGGAAAGATAGCTTAAACTTAAAATAAATGTTGGTTAAAATAAATATATTCCCTACACACTTTTCAAATTGTTGCCAGCAAGTATTAGAGGCCTGAGTTATATTTAAAGAAATTAAATAATGAAGAATCTGCATAAATGTATGTAAGTTTCTCGCATTGTGAAAAAGCAACGGTACCTACAGCCATCCAATTTTGAATAAGGTAATCCTCCACGAATATGATCATCTGGAAACGATAATTTGACATTTGGAATTTATTTTATTATGGATAAAACTGTTTTTTTTTTGGCTAAAAAACAGCTTTATCCATAATAAAATGCAACTGTTTTTATTGGCTAAAAAATTATATTTCTTAACCAGATTAATAGAATATTTTTAATTACCCAAATTTCAGGTTAATTTCAACACAATGGCTTCTGTTCCAAAACTCCTTTATTGAGCCAAAATAATTTATTCAACTATTGTTTTTCCCTTCATTTTCTTTAGAAACTACTTCATACCCATTCAGAATCTTATAAGAGATCCGTTATGACAACCTAAATCCTTAAAACAAGATTCTGACAATTGCAATACTCCAGAAATCTCAAACCGAAAACTTATTAATTGATTCCTAATCCGTCGGAACTTGCGCAAATCTCTAGATATTCATTTCATCTTCACTAAAGTTATAAAATCATCTTTCGCTTCTATTTTCTAGATGAAATGGAAGAAGCCTTAATTGTGAGAATGGAATTCTTCAACAACATAACTAAATGAATTATCCAGCGTAACAAAGGGAGTTTTGCTTGCAATGGTTGTTAAAAGAATAACATTTTAAGCAGTTTTAGATGGTTTAGTCAATTTTGAGAAAACGAAAACTTCTCATTTTTAACAAAATTATAGCTCAATCTCGCACAAATTACTCCTACGCATATGCTCATAGGTTAATGAAATAATACACTTTATTAACACAAAATTTAGGGCCTACTTGCTGTTATGCTTCATTTTATTCAAAGAATAGTTCCACATATTCTCATGCACTATAAATTCTATTCTTGTTTCATCCTAAGTAAGTTTTGTTTCTCTGAATGTTTCACTGGCTTCTACTCTTATTGATTCTTCAGCCAGATAGATAAGGAGATAGGTTCTATAAATGTAACTCAGAAACTGCATTTCTTCTATGTTTACTCCCTTCCTGTAAATTGCTCAAGTTTTTATGAGACATCTGAGTAAGGAAAGAATGTAGGGAATTTATGAGCTCCCTAACATACATGTGAAACATTTTATTTTGCATCAGCCTGTTACAGTAAGGTACCGTAAATACACGATCGTTAATTTCGTATAGGGTTGTAAAAGTATATGTCAGATTTATGTTGCATTTTCTTTCATATGTAGAAACGATTTTCGTTTTATTATTATTTTTTTTCATTTGCTATTCCAGAACTACTAAAATGAACATAAAGTGCTTCAAATAGAACAAAATTTATACTTTTACATCTGGTTACTTATTTATCAATGGAAAGTATAGATACGCAATATTATTGAAAATAAATATGCTACGGATTTCTCTAAGCTTTAGAGGTTTATATACCTAGCGAATATTTTAATATAACATTTAACAGAAGATTGTTATAATGATAATAATAATAACATTTCAAATTATTTATTCATTAGAATAAATAATCCAAGGCAGAATCTACATTCATTTCTTGAGTAGTCAGAAGTGCACATTTTTGCTATAGGTCTAGTAAATTAAACATGCTGCTAGTAGTATATTCAATGCTTAGTTTAAAGTCAAATATAACTTCTTATGCTGGGAAATGAAGAAGATATTAAAGAAACCGACATGCAGAGAATAGACATGGAAAATAAACACAGTTGTACTGTATCATCGAGCAAAATCAGTATTTAACAAAGCATTAAATTATTTTAGCGGAAGAATGTAAATCAATTATAGAATGTATCGTTTTGATATAAATAAGGTTGTAGAACAGTTTATGTCACAGCTGACGAAACCTAGCTTTGTACGCTATGAATAGCAGTCTGAAAAAACCCGTACATGTCTCGTATCTCGGGCATGTCTAAAGAGAAAATCCTCAGAAATGCCTAAATCATCCAATAACAGTTTCGAACTAGGATTGACCTATATATTCTAAAATTCGAATGACTTTGAAGTCTCTTTTCTGCCTGTCTTAAGATATGACTTTGTCAAATCAAGTTCAGACACAGAGTTAGTAAGAAAGCCACAGCCTCTGCGTTTAGTAGGAAATTTTGAACAATCATGGTATTCATCATATACTACAGAATACCATCAAGAGTAACTGAAATTTATATATTACAATAGTTTCTTTTTAATGCCATGTTTTCTATAATCTATTAATATTTGAAGAATTTGTTGCTATTTATATTACACTCTTTTGCAAAAATATCGAAGCACAAAGAAGGATTTTTGCGATCGTGACGAAATTTGGTATACAAAAACATCTTGATCGAACATACAAATGATCAAAGTTTTAAGGCAAATGAACTGGAATTCCGATCATAATGCACATTTCCAGTGCGCAATTCGCAACGTATAAAACCAGTAACAGAGGAGGAAAATTAATCTTTTTTTGTTGTTGCCATTGTAATTTCGTAAAGAAGCAACTAAAGATGACATTACGACGATATCGAAGACCTTACAAACAACTAAACAACTTCGAACGTGGTGGTATTGTAGGGTTGCGTAAAGCTGGTTGGTCATATCGAGCAATAGGCCGCCACCTGCAGCGTACTGACACTGCTGTGCAAAGATGTTGGCAGCAATCATTGCTACAAGGAGAATGCCGACGAAATGAAGGCTCTGAAAGTCCAAGAAGCAAAAATGCGAGGCAAGTTAGGATGATTGTTCGTCAGGCCCGAACCGCCCGAACGGTTTCATTGTCCACTATTCAACGCACTACAGCCACGTCTATACCTCCCGTGGTACCGTCCACCATCTCACGGCGCTTGTCTCTGAAGCGGGGCTACGCTCACAGAGGCCTTTAAGATGTTGCCTTTGACCCCACAACATCGGCGGAGTCGTCTGGAGTGGTGTCGCAGCTAATAATGCTGGCTGTCATCAAACTGGCATAGTGTTCGGCGATGAATCCCGCTTCACTCTTGAAGCAGATGACCCCCGTACTCGTGTCTGAAGAGCAAGGGGTCAGCGGTCCCAATCAGCCTTTGTTTTACAAAGGCATACAGCCATAAACCCTGGTGTGATGGTGTGGGGCGCTATTTCTTATGACAGCAGGCCATCTTTAGTCATCCTCCATACATCGTTAACAGCTCAATGATATGTTGATACCATCCTGCGGCCGGTTGCATTGCCCTTCATGGCGCGTCATCCTGGGGCCATTTTCTAACAAGATTAATGCCAGGCCGCATACTGCTCGCATATCTCTGGACTGTCTATGTGCGGTTGATACTCTGCAAGGGCTGCCCAAGGACCGTCATACCTTTCACGAATCGAGCATGTCTGGGGCATGGTAGGCCGCCAGATTCGGGCATCACAAAACAAAATATCGCAGATCTGGAGCGACAACTGAACAGAGAGATGAACAGAGATAATTGTTACCCAAAGGTTTAAGTACAATCCGTTTTATCCTCGGCTTTTTTAAAGCTTACTTCAGATTTTAACTATATTGCGTAAACTATTCGTATCCCGACCAACAATAACTCTCATAGATTATTGTGGATTTTTAGTAGCAAAATTTAACAATTTGTTAACATGCAATCAAAAATACCCATTGCAGAAAATCGCTTTAAGCATGTGCATAATACCAGTACTAGTCAAAATGGGTCGGCCCCTTTTTGTCGCCCTGTCTCTTTAATTGTTCTTTATCATCCTTTGCTAGCATAGCCCTCGCTGACGCATGTGCTTAGCCACATGTCCCACATAGTGGTCATGTCCATCAGACCTTCAGGGGGGAACATAAAAGTTTTACGTGTGAACTCCTGTCTAAGACAGGCCTGATAAACCGAAATAACAATGAAATGTTTCAGTGATAATGAATTAACGGAGTATTTTACTAATGATATATTTCGTTTTAATGGGATACTTTTTTCCCTTACGGGACCTCTGAATTATTTTCTTCCTAGGTGATACGTTTGCTTTTCTGTTTTCCAAAATATATCTCCCATTGTTTATTTAGCAGTCTAAAATCACAAAACATCAGTGATGCACAATCATTTAAGTTCCCTATAACCACAGCGTACGCTTTCAAACAAGCGTTTTTGTCTATTAAAGTATTATGGGCATAAAATACAAAGTGGCACGCGACGCCATAAGAAATTTTTGCGACAAACGCTTTTCTCAAAGCACTAATTTAAATGGGAGGTATCTAGCCAAATCATTTACGCTCAGTGATTTGCCCTTGCTTTGTGGGGTCGCAACATGGTAGATTGCTTCGTGGGTAAGGTGGCACTAATCCCGTTTGGGAATGTACCTTAGGTCGGGAGCCCCCTGCCCTTCAGAGTTGTTGATTCATACCCGTAACCTTTCACAAGGTTCAGGAAAGTGTTCTGAGCTTGCGAGGGAGAGAAACGAGTTCCCGCCGTTGTCTTGCGACAAATCTACGGTTGTGTGCCATTTTGCTCTGTGGAAGAGCCATTCGATGATGACGGCCTTGCATTCTTCACTAGGATATTGGGCGGAAATGTGAAATGACTGATTTCTTATAACCATTATGATTATATCCATTCCTGCGTGCTTATGGCTAAAATTAAGCATGAACTAAGTGTTACGTTCAAGTGGATGTTATGTTCCATTGCGCAGAATTCTCTCGATTGGAACCGGATCCTAATAAACAGTTTTGCATACCCATACTTGATCACGTATGCAGAACTGCCGTTTAGGTCTTGCAAGTTTCTCAAGGAAAGCGCGAATTTGGTGCCTGGAAGCCTTTGGAAAAAATATTGTTTTGAGACCTATTTAGGAAGAAAATTAAAGGAGCTATATATTATTGTTGCTAAAAGGCGTCTAATGTAAATTTTTATAGTGTGCTATGTGAATTTTTTATATTTCAAAAAACAGTAATGGTTTTGAGAATAATTAAGATAGAAAAATTAATTAAAAATATAAGGAAAAGAACCTTCAATGAAATTACAGAAAAAATATATGGATTTGCTTCACTCAAAAATGTGGTTTGTCATCTAAGGGGACGGTAGGTATTCCTATTTTAAGGGGACTCATACACCTTAAACCCCTCATCATCTTCGAATATGTGACTGTTGCAAGAATTGGGATATTTTATTTAATTTAAAAGCAATTACTTCTAACATTTTACAGCTGACTACATAATATAGCTGCTTTGGAAACTAGTAATCAGAAAGTGTGTGTTGCCACAAATATTTTTGTAATTTAATCCTCTTTGTGACAAAATATTTCGCCATGTTTCCACCTTGCGCGCATGATATTTTAAAAATAGCTAATGGTACATACTTGAAATTTGATGGAATTCTTTATATGGTCACTATTTTCTAACTGAACCAAATATCTGATAAATATTTTAATACTGAAAAATTTTATGGACGAAAACATTACAATTTTTTTTAATAAAATGCATTTTATAAACTCAATTCCAAATAAAAGAAAAATTTAACATGAAATTTTTAGAATTTTAGGTTCACAGTAGTTTCCAAATGTTATAAAAGCTATGTATTAAATATGGAATTAAATTATGCAACAGAATATTTTAAACTGTGCGCGAAAGGTGGAAACATGACGAAACATGTTGTCACAAAGCGGATTAAATTATAAAAATATTTGTGGCAACAGAAACTTTCTGATGACTATTTCAGAAAGCAGCTATATTATGTAGTCAGCTGTAAAAAGTTGGAAGTAATATATTTTAAAATAAATAAGTTATCCCAATTCTTGCAACAGTTACCTATTCGAAGATCTTATGGGTTTTAAGGTGTATGAGTCCCCTTAAATAAATCTAGGAATCTTACTTTCTAAAATGACAAAGGTAACATAAGTAATATTTATGCAAATGATATTAATAATCAACATGGACTCCCAGACAGGTTGGAGTGAAATTTCTGAGCATATTCAATACAAAAAATCAATTAAAGTATGGTCAAATCTGATATTAAATTTTCTGATTTCACCAAAATCTTGAAAAATGAAACGGAAATTGATTTTGTAAGTTGCGTCAGAGCGAGTTTTTGAAAGCATTTCTGAAAGTATCTCACAGACAAATAACTAGATACCTAATGAAAAGAATATCGATCATTATGTCATCAATAATAAACTCAAAAGGCCGCTAAAATAGTGTTCAAGGGACTTCCTCGAAATTGTCGGACGAAGAAAGTGAAGAAAAGCTGAAAAATCTTTGATTCAGAGTTAAGAAGGATTAAAAAATATACAGGAGATAAAATAGTTCCTTTTGTCCTTGTTCCAAATTCATCTAATAAATGAACAAGACGTTGAACTGATTTTTCAAATTTCGCATTATTTTTGTACATCAGTATTATTTTAACTGTCACTTAAAGAGGATGTCGTTCAACATCATAATTTTCAACACTCTAATCACTCTTCAGATGTATGTAAATTGAAACCACGTTGTATGAAGTGAGCTAGATCGCAGAAAAGTGTAGATTATGCCAGGCAAAGGCAATAATATTAATTCCAACGCGTTAGAAATCCAGCTGATATTTTTAAGAGAAGTGGGCTCGGGCACCAAATTTGTTACCACATTCCTGGCATTGAATATTCTAGTATGGTATGGTGCTGAACAAATGTGAAACTCCCACCAAGCAATTTGGAGAATCCGAACTTGGCGCGTCATTTTAAAATTTTGAGTTCATGGAGGAACTGAACAATGTGTTTGAAGGGTATTCCTTAAGTAATATTGTGAACAATTTGTTTTAACTAACGGCTACTGAAACTGTCATTGATAAATTGTTTTCTGCCTTTCCTCTTTTCGGAGATGATGATTCTGATACTAATGTAAATATTGCCTAATAATTTGTATGATTTTTTGACTATTATTAATGAATTGCTAATAGATTACCCCCATAAGATTAATGAGTTTCAGGAGCTTTATGAATGAACACTCTCCTTATCGAATGTTTTCCGAAGAACACAATCTTAACCTAGAACCTCAAATTTATGTACTTAATTATAATGTATATCTTACAAGTAGGCCAATTAATGCACGCAGATTCAGAGGTGATCATGCAGCCCTTCTTGTCACAAATTGCATTCCCCATTACCCAGTTAAAATACCACAACTTTCAGGCATTGATGCTTCAGCTATTGTACTCACAACAAACGCTGTTACGACATACATTTTTTACACCTATATTCCTCCAAGTCGCATATCCGTGACTGCTGATTTGGAAACTTTAATGCTCGACACTGAGTGTGTAAATAGTATAATTGAAATGACACAGAGTTATAGTTAACTTAGCTAAAGCGGCTGCAATATGCAAAGCAGCTCCAATACGGTATTGTGCTGGGGTCACTAGTATAATATTTTTTCCTTCTCTGGAATACCAGCGATCCTCCTTCTCAGGAATATCAGCAACCTTCTGAATGTTTCAGCTTTGGATGAGCACTCATCTGATTATATCATACATAGAATATCATGGGCATATTTGCTATATCACATCAGACAAATTACTACCCGCTGGTTTGAAAATTCCAAAGATCTAAACAGCATTCACTACACACTACAACAAATACAACCGGAGAGTGACACTGCAAGCTTGGTTAAAGAAATCACCAAGTCTGTTATTAATGTTTACAAAATTGCTTGCAGAGATGTAAAAAATTCAAAACTAAACGGAGCAGAGAAATAACAAAACTTCAGTTCATTAAATTCTCAGTGATCCGTAACACCGAAACAGAAAAAGCAGAATTTTAGCTCAGCATTTAGAATCTCAATTTTGCACGAACAACATTTATTCAAGGTATAACAACAGAATACCTAGTTCCTAGTTTCTAACTGCAATTCAAACTATGCATCAGTTCCATGCAGAGATGATATCACTCAACTTTTCAATCCGACGTCTTTGGATACGTGAAAAAGCTCAGGATTCGGAAAAGCCCAGGTATGACCCTTGAAATAAGGGATAAACAATATACCATTTCCTACATTGCTCATAGTGGTAAATGCTCCTAAACACGAAACTGAAATTATATTAAATTTCAACTCAAATCTAAATTTTCTGCGCACTCTTTAGTAATAAACGACCTTTCGTTTCCAGTATCTAAAAAAACATGTGCATTTTAATTATTCGTTCTTTGAATCCCGAACCTCAAATGGCAGATCACAGTAAGACCTGATTATTCTTCGTATTTGAAGTGCTAGCACAGGCTTTTGTAGATTTTGGAGATTCGTTTGTAGTTCAGACTGATCATTCATAAATTCTAACAATAAGCGGGGATGCTTGTGCAGAAGTAAGAGGTTAATGTTCTGGTCTCCTTAACTTCTCTGCATGCAATATACCGTAATGAGGTTTAACGTTATGCTTGTTTGGTAGACAACTGAAATATAAGATAATTTATTACTTTTTACACATTCCTGTTCCCTTCGACACGTCTAACTCAAAATATTATATGTACATTAGCAAATGATGTTCCTCTTAACAGTACGCACATTTAGCGCTCTTATTAAATGTATTTATTTTCTTATTGCTTTGATAACTTTTACCTGCTGACACTTTGCTATTTTGTCCTTTCTTAATGTTTCAAAAGTTCAATCAACTCACTTAACTTTGGAATTTCCTCTTTCTTTAACTATTTTTTCTCTCAGAATTTAATTGATGAATCTGGCATTTGCAAAACTACATAAACTAATAATATGTCCCCAAAGTTTTCTATTTCTTGTTTAAACTCCCTAAATCACGTACAAATTTATTCACTGTATTCACTAAACTTAAAATAACTGAAGCCGATGCATTTTGAACTGAAGGTAATGACATCAGTCTTCCTATATATGCAAATATTAACTCATGAATCCTCCAGTAATTCTCACGCTACTGCATAATTGTTATCTATTATCACTACTGATTGCACAACGCGACAAGTATTACCTTTTAATGACCATTTCAAATAGTGTAACTTTTTAGCATTTGACAAACATGGATTACTGTTTGACGTAATCCACATCAAACTGCAATCCATGTACTGTTTGACACAGGCTTTAAAGTAACTTCTTGACAGTCTAAACGCATTACTTACGCACTATATAGGTTATTCCTTGATAATAATTCGGAAGTCATATTTTATTCGAACTGGAGTACGGCTTCGTTTGCAAGCATTCAGGTGTTTGAAACAATTTCTAGTTTCTAAAGGAAAATGTTTCTCGTGAAGTTCGATATCGCGTAGGAGAAAACAAAATGTACTTTGAGGAATTTTTCACGTACGTCAACCAATGAAATTTTCTCAAAACGAAGATTCCCAAAAATGTTGTTTCAGAGCGCAATTCAGGATAACTTATAGGTCTGGTTGCGGTTTTAGGGGAAAGAAACTATCTGCGCGTTCACTTATGGTGCAGTCGCAAGCTTCAGAAATAATTTTCCCCCTTAGTCTAAGTATGTGTATAGAACTTCTGCTTCGCTTATAGAGACAATAAGATTTTACGCGAGCAGCGTGCAGACCACCACACCACGAAGGCATGCCAAGAAGACGGGAGAAATACCTTATATACTTTCCCTTTTAAAGAGCGACTGAGGCTTTTAGGTGACACAGTCGCCAAATTCTAGGTATATGGTCACTTTACTTAACCTGTTCCGCCAAGGAAAACCATCATCCAACACCCAACACCCTTTTACTTCGGATGCCACTGTAGAGACATTAGGTATTTTTTTGAAGCAGAAGACTTGCAAAATGAGCAAACGCCCTCGCCGGGAATCCAACCGCAGACCTCTGGAATACGCGCCCAGCGTGTAGATCACCACACCACGAAGGCATGCTAGGAAAGCTGGGGAAATATCTTATATGCCACCCTTTTAAAGGGCGACTGGGGTTTTAAGTGGACCCAATCTACAAATCTTGGGTGGGGAGAATCATCCACCCCCCTTTTTAGTTTGGGCGCCACTGTAGAGACATTAGGCATTTCGGAAGCAGGAAAGATGAAAAATTCGCAACGTTATCGCCGAGAATCGGACGTCTGGAATACGTATCCAGCTTGCAGACCAACACACCGCGGAGACATGCCAAGAAGGCCCTAGAAATACCTTATGCGTTTAACACTGTAATGCCTGACGCATTATTTACAACTATTCCAAATTCCATGGTATGTTTAAATAGAAATAGATTAGGTAGGTCTTTATTTGCTTACCAGAAGAATATCTGCATAATTTGACATTTTTATTCCTACACATACTTCATCAAAACTTTAGCTTCAAATTCATCACTTCCCGTTTTAGTTTCTTCTACGCGGATTAGGATCAGGCGGATGTCTCTCCTGTGTTCTCTCTGACACTGAAAATATTTAAAAATATATACTAGTGTAAAACACGTAAGCAACTTCTCTGATTTTGGCTGTATTTCTGCAAAAAATCAACTGAGAGGCCTGGAATTTATATTTAAGTGACACAATGTAGTTCTTAAAACATGAGGGAAATATAATAGCAAAAAGTGAATAAGGCGCATATAGTAGTGAACGGATACAAAAAGGCTTTGTTGACAGAATGGAGTGGGTACAAAAAACTGTTTGATCAAGAGGGAAAACGATAAACCAAAGAGTCTTTGTAAAGGATATAACCTTCTCCAACTGCAATGGTAGCGTTGCACCATCTACCAATACTCAATACTAGATTATCTAATAGCTCTTCGGTAAGAAGTCCCATTCTTTATAAAGTATCTATTTTAGTTGTCTAGTGCTTACCAGGGAATGAGGGATAAGATCGTGCCGCCAGCTAACTTCCTGAAGTGTCCCACATATATATAATGGGATTTAAATCAGGTAGGCGTGCTAACCATTTCGTTCTGTAGATATCTACATATCATGACTCCTGGGCCGAACATTGCCATAAATGAAAAGAAAGGCGAGATCATAGAGGTTAGAATACATCGAGTAAACCTTTTCTTCTATAATTCGGGGTAGTTTCATGTGTTATAAAAAATTATAAGCCTTTCAAAACAGTACTTGTATGATAATTCTTAATTTCTCAGATATGACATTTCAGTACAGATTAAAATATTTAGAGAAAATTTAAAGATGTTGGTACAAATTGGTATGAACACAACTTCAGTAACTTTCAAGTTTCTAAGCCTTTCCTAAACCAATAATTTTTAAAGTTGTCAATAATTTGTACATGAAAAGTATATATATATGCATGTTAATCTTTAATATATCTAGCCAGTTCGCATCTTAGCTGCTGAAAAATTTAACAGCTTGTCAGAATATAATCCTTGTTTTTTATTTTTAATCTACTTCTTGTTTTTTATTTTTAATATGCAGTTTGAAGTTTCCTCACATAGAGTCAAATGTCTATTATTGCAGCAAATTGGTTAAAATTGTTATTTTTCTGTTTCTCTTAGTTCAAGATCTAAACTTTTAAATCACAATGCTTTTAGAATGGAGTGCAGAATGCTATAAAAACTATTTCAGTGCTCTGATGGTTGTGGGATTCTATATTAAAAATAAATTTTTAAACATATTTAATAGAGTAAAAATTCCATATACAAATATTTTATCCCTTAAATTAAGTAAAAAATTTTTAAAAAATTTATAAATACATACATAAATAAATAAAAATAAAAATAATGTCTTTTCATACAAAATTTACAGATACTATTAACTAATGTATTTATTTGCTGTTGATAGTAATTTTTTTTGTAATACATAGAAAACTCGAGCTAATATTATACATGTCTGAATATTTATTAATTCAGTGCTCTCTGTTATCAGGTTATCAGGAATGTATGTATGTATGCATGTATGTATGTATGTATGTATGTATGTACGTATGTATGTATGTATGTATGCATGTATGTGCGTTATGTATGTAAACGCACATGTACATATATACGTATATATAACACATGAATCCATGTACACATACATACATATACACTTGCACACATATATACATTTCTGAATCCAGTCCCGATAACAGTAGACTACCGACAACACTTAACATACTGTTACGGTTTTTGTATTGATTTATTACTTTTCTATTTTTAACAGAATATTTATTAAATTGTTTCATTTCCCCGTGCAATGCTGCAGACGACTTATTAAAGAGAAAGCTAAGCTGGAAAAACAAAAATGCAGGAGTACTCGCATTTAATAATAAACTGGTGTGCAAAACTTAAGCAACAATGTAAAAATTTAGCAGATAGACTTCAAATTGCAGAAAATGAGGTCTGGAGATCAGTGCAATGAACGCGTAAGTCAGTAGAAACGTCATGCTTATGCAAATATCAGGAACGAAACTTCAGAGGCGACTTGAGCGTACACAAAACGCGTGATGTCGACTCGACGCGCGCAGCTCAACAGTAGAATAAAAGGAAGGACGAAGACACAATTCAACATATTCGCTGCAAGTACCAGTGAGTCAGTTCGTGAAATATGGCTATAAGAAATCACCTGGACGACTTCACACGTGGAAGAATGATCGGAAAGCTGGAAAAGGGGCGTGCTGCCACCACTATAGCTGCAGAGTTCGGAATCAACAAAAGTGTCGTTTCGCGCGCTTGGAAAGCGTTGCAAACCACAGGTACAGCTGTTAGAAAGGTTGGTGGTGGCCGCCCGAGGACGACAACTGCAAGGGATGACCGATATATCGTCCTGCAGGCGAAAAGAGGCCGACAGCAGTCAGCAAGCGCCATTGCTCAGCAACTCTGTACAACAACGGGGCGACAAGTGTCGCGGTTTACTGTGGCCAGACGCCTTCACAAAGGGGACCTACTCGCCCGCCGTCCTAAACGCTGCCTCCCGTTGAAAGTTGGCCACCGACGCCACCGTTTACAGTGGTGCAGAGAGCTCAAAAACTGGACAACTGATCAATGGAGTCGTGTGCTCTTTACGGATGAGAGTCGGTTCAGTACCAGAAGCAATTCTCAACGATTTCTTTGGAGAGAGGTCGGAACCCGGTTTTATCCCAGTAACATCAAGGAAAGACACCGTAACGGTGGTCCTGGAGTTCCTGTCTGGGGAGGCATTATGCTGAACGGGCGAACTGACACGTTTTCGACAGAGCATACTCTCTACTCCAGGCTAACCTGGAGCAACTCCAGGCTAACATGCAAAGCTCCACGTTTTCGACAGAGGGTCTGTAACCGGGGATCGCTATTGTGAGGAGGTACTCCTTCCCCATGTTCGTCTGTTCCGAGGTGCCATTGGCTCAGACTTAATTTTTATGGATGACAATGTACGGCCACATCGGACTCTTGCTGTTGAGGAGCTACTGGAAAGTGAAGATATCACTTGAATGGATTGGCCAGCGTACGCCCAGATTTAAATCCCATCGAACATGTGTGGGATGCTTTGGGGAGACGCATTGCAGCACGCTAACATCCTCCGGAGAACACCCAACAACTCAAATAGATGCTGATTGAGGAATGGGCACTCCTACCGCAAGAAATGTTGTACCAGTTGGTTCTGAGTATGCGGAGACGGTGCGAAGCAACCATTGCACTGAGGGGATGGCATATCCCATATTAAGGAACATCTGCTTGTTGTTCTTCATCTTGGATAGACAACCATGAGTTACGATACTATGCGTTCAATAAAGCTTGTTTTTGTTTGATTCCATACCATATGCATTGTATTCCTTTTTGAGCTCCGATGCCTTCGTCATCCTTTACGTACATAATACGCTCCTTCATTTCTACATTTCATGTCTCTCAGTTGATTTCTCGCGGAGTTATGGCAAAAAAACCCTGCTGTTGCTTAAGTTTTGCACACCTGTGTAAACAGATATCTTGTAATTGCACGCTTTTGCTTTTCCGGAAAAGTCGAGGAAATACCAGAATATGCTCGTGCGTGATTTAAAAAGCTTATAAATAGAGGAAAATATCTCAACTCAGAGTTCCTTCATGCGTTTATTTAGGAAACTGTTGTGCTTACTGTAGCGAATTCTAGGTCAAATCGAATTAGCTTTCTTTGTTTTGAATTATAAGTGCCGTTGAGCGTTTGAGTAGTTTAAAAGATAACTACTGCAAAATATTGCAATATTCTACGAATATTTGAGGAGATTTAAGCCTTTTGTTCTATGTGCTGTGAGAATAAGAAATTTTATTCCCTTTTCATCGGACTTGTGCATTCAATTTATTACGAAACCGTACGCACGGAACACCTTTTGGTGTCAGGACTGGGGTTTTGAATGCGGATTACGAGAGCGGTGGAAGCAGAGATGAGGCAGTTGATGATTGCATTTGCTGCATTCCAGGCAGAGATACGAGCGAGTCAAGAATCCGTTAAAAAGGAGATGGAAGCCGTTCAAGATGGTCAAGAATTAGTTACACTCATGTCCATAAATTAAGGATAATTCGGAGTCACGCGGAAATCCAACTCTAAAATAAATATATCACCTGTAAAATCATTACACACATCTTCAAGAATCATATGCAAATTTCAGGAAGTAACCAGATGACACAGATGGTAAGTCACAATAAGGAGAGTATAAGAGAATGATATATAAAGAATACAGGCAAAGAAGTAAAACTGTTCGTAGGCGGTTTATAAGCATTTCAGTGCAATAACCGAATAGTTATGACACAAAGGACACATTTGGATGATTTTTTACGTGGTAGAATTATCGGCCGTCTGGAATGTGGGCGTACCCAACTGGAAGTATCAGACGAACTTGGAATTGCCCAGAGTGTCATCTCCAGGCTTTGGTAACGATTATAAGATGATGGTAATGTGAGTAGACGTTACAGCACAGGTCGCCCCAGAGTTACAACGCCGAATGAGGACCGCTATTTGGCAGTTACTGCCAAAAGAAACATACGGAGCACAGTCTCAGGCCTGTCTCGCTAGCTCTCTTCAGCCACTGGCACGACAATTTGAAGGCAGACCGTGTACAGACGCTTAGGGCAGACTGGTCTATATGCTCGTAGACCTGCCAGATGCGTTCCGCTTACTGCAACTCACTGTCGCCTGCGGTTAGCCTGGAGTAGAGAGTATGCATTGTGGACACCGCAACAGTGGGCTTGTGTGATGTTTTCCGACGAGTCCAGGTTTAGATTATAGTCTGATTCTCGCCGGACTTTCATATGGAGAGCTCCAGGTACCCGTTACCACCAAGAAAGCATCATTGAACGACACCTTTACAGTGGTCCAGGAGTGCTCGTTTGGGGTGGAATTATTCTTTGTTCCAGAACTGACCTGCATGTTCAAATTGAAACCATGACAAGCCACATCTATCGGGACGTCATTCTGGAACAACATGTACGTTTGTTTCGGGCCGCCATGGGCGCACAATTTGTATGAATGCCTTCAATCGGAGGATGTCACCCGTATGGACTGGCCAGCATTCTCACCGGACTTGAATCCAGTACAGCACGTGTGGAACATGCTTGGCCGACGAGTTGCAGCCCGTCAACCTCCTCCTACATGTCTACCGGAACTTCGGAGAGCATTGCTTTTTGAGTGGTGTAATATCCCCCAAGATCAGATCGATAATTTGATACTCAGCATGCCTAGGCGTTGTACGGACTGTATTGCATCGTCTGGGAGACATACAATGTATTAACAATCATACCAGCCATGTAATATTGGTTTTTTGTAAATAGATGTTTTGTAATTTGCTCCAGGGAGAAAAAATCGTTAATGTTTTTAATAAAATCAAACATATAGCATCTTTTTTTGCTCTTTACCTTTTGTTTAATAAATAAGCTTTACAAATAAGTCAAATTTTTTTGCTTCTAACTCTTCCTTTGCCTGATTTTGCATTATCCTTAATTTATGGACATGAGTGTAGATAGGAGATGAGAGCTGTTAAAAGAGAGATAACCCAGTAGTACCCTTTATACAGTCTTAAACAGACTGAACAACATCGTTTTTCGAATCCGTAAGTCATCGAAATGTAAACCTAAAGTCGTTCCTTACGACAAGTTAGCTCATTATTATGGCCATTGTACGTAGTGTAAATAATTGTAAATAGCGAAAGACCATGGTCCGTTTTGTCTCTAAATGTGTATTTGATTTGAATTTAGTATTTGCTTTGCATTTAGTATTTGCTTTGCATTTAGTATTTGCTTTGCATTTAGTATTTGAATTGTTTTAAGTTACTATTGTAATTATTCTTTATGTTAATGTGTATTATTGCATTGATGCCTTAGTTGTAAGTTTAGCTTCCTGTCCAGGTATTGTACTGCCCCGGACGTACAGTCCTTGGAAAGGGGCATTGTTACGGTTTTCGTATTGATTTATTTAGTTTGCTTTTTAAAGGAATTGTTATTAAATTGCTTAACTTTTCTGTGCAATGCTGCACGCGACTTATATCTATTACTATCTTTTCAAAACTATAACTATTACTATCTTTTCAAATAAGATGTATTATTATTATTTGAAAGAATTTAATAAAAAGATATCTCGTAATTGCACGCTTTTGCTTTTCGGGAAAAGTCGATACTAATGAATATAGATGTAGAATGATTTTATATGAATCCTATTATACTAAATTCTTATTTCCATGAATTTTTATGATTACATGGCGGCCATCATCAGTCGTGACGTCACGTTGTTGATATTTCCTCGGCTTCAATTCTAGCCTCTTTGGTTGGGACTAATGACACACCTGAAACGCCACATGTACAGGAGGATAACTTCATGACAGGAACGATTTTCTGTAGGGATCTGACTCCATTAATAAGGTGTTGAGTCTTTGTTTCCTCAGCACCACTGTAACTGTAAACGGTGCCGTCGATGGGTTGCTGTCAGTGGTATGCAGTGTTCAGGACAGCGAGCGAATAATAAACCCACATAAAGTCTTGTCGTCTGGTCATAGTAAACCGGGAGACCAGTCGTCTAGTTGCTAGGCGCAACTGCTGAACAATGTTACCCGCTATCTGGTTTCGATATCTTTTCGACTGCAGGGTGATGTATCGATGATCAGTCACCGTTGTTTTCCTTGGCTGACCACCACCAACCTTCCTTTCTTACAACTGCATCCGCCGTTTGGAATGCTTTATATTGAAACTCGTAAAACTACACTTTTATCCATTATAACTTCTTGCGCAACAGACTTCAAACTACGCCCCTTCTCAATATTGCTAAAAATTCAGCCACGTGTTAAAGAGTCCTGATGTTTCCTTGTAGCCATACTGCATGTACAGTATTACTTCCACTTGCAGAAAGAAGGCCTGGAAATGCACCTTCCTTTCTTCGCTATGAGTTGTCTTGCGCTGCGCTCGCTGATACCTTGCGTTTTGCGCGCCTTAAAGTAACCTCTGATGTCATAGTGTAGGTATTTGCGTATGCATCACATTTCTGCTGAGTTGCCTTTTCTTTGTATTATATGCAAAAAGCCCTTTTCAATAATTGTATGGTTGTATGCAGAAAAAGGAATGTGTTGCTTAAGTTTTACATACTAGCGTATTGTAACAGCTTTACATATTATTAAAATCTTGTAGTTTAAATAATTTAAATAGATGAACATAAAGGTATTTGTTAATGGCAATATTTGAAACCAGACTCGAGTGCCTCGTGCGACTCTCGCACGAAGAATGTAATTTATTTTTAAATGTTAGAATATGTTTTCTCTTCTTGTTTGTATGTCGCCATTTTTTTGAGTGTTAAATAAAAGTTGTTGCTGTGTTCCATCATTGGAGTTGCTTCATATTGCCAAAGAAGCATCACAGTCTTAATTATTTTGGAGGCACCGACCGAGATCGAATAATCGTGCGTATTTTTATTTCATTAGTTCATCACTGAACATAATATTAGTGATACCAGATTATTACTTCCTGTTAATATTGAATTGCTTTATTTTATTAGTTCATCACTGAACGCAATATTAGTGATACCAGGTTATTACTTCCTGTTGATATTGAATTGCCTTATTTTATTAGTTCATCACTGAACGTAATATTAGTGATACCAGATTATTACTTCATGTTGATATTAAATTGCCTTATTTTATTAGTTCATCACTGAACGTAACTTCCTGTTGATATTGAATTGTCTTATTTTATTAGTTCATCACTGAACATAATATTAGTGATACCAGGTTATTACTTCCTGTTAATATTGAATTGCCTTATTTTATTAGTTCATCACTGAACGTAATATTAGTGATATCAGGTTATTACTTCCTGTTAATATTGAATTGCCTTATTTTATTAGTTTATCACTTGAACGTAAACTTAGTGATACCATTTTAATGCCGTTTCTACTAGAGCTCAAAGGAAAAGAAAAATAGCTGAAGAGCAGATCTTTGAACCGATGAAGGAAGAAAATAAAGCATCCAGAGATGTATTTGAAGAAGAAGTTAAATCACCAGAATTAAACGTGGAAGATGTTCACGAAAATTTGAAAAACGATAAAGAAATTAATATTGAGAATCATTTTGCAAAGCAGCGTTATCATCTTTCGGCTTTTGATTTAATATCAAAGCCGCTACTAATAGACGAAGAAAACAATTGTCGAAAGCAAATGACAATTGAATATTATCCGAAAGGCACCGATGAACTGAGGAAAGGCTTTGCTGTGAATTATAGCCGAGGAACTGGTCCACTATGGAAGAGATCTAGGCGCCGTCAAGAAAAAAAAAGGAAGACTAAATCATTCTCCATTTTTTCTATTTAAATGTGGTGTAAAAGTATTTGTTGAAAACTTAAAATTTTGGTTTAAAGTTTAGAACTTATGGGAGAAATTACCTCTTCTTAAAATAATTCAGAATGCCGAGCTTATAAACCTTCGAATTTTACAGAACTTTTCCCTTCGGTAAAAGTCTCTCCGTTGGGGAAGAGGTTGTAACAGCTTTACATATTATTAAAATCTTGTAGTTTAAATAATTTAAATAGATGAACATTAAGGTATTTGTTAATGACAATATTTGAAACCAGACTCGAGTGCCTCGTGCGACTCTCGCACGAAGAATGTAATTTATTTTTAAATGTTAGAATATGTTTTCTCTTCTTGTTTGTATGTCACCATTTTTTTTTAGTGTTAAATAAAAGTTATTGCTGTGTTCCATCATTGGAGTTACTTCATATTGCCAAAGAAGCATCACAGTATTTACCTGGACGATGGTTTAGGACTACAACGGTTTTATCCCTCTATAAATTTCTCTCTTCAATCTGCTACCGTGTTGAAATTTCTCATAGTTATATTCTGCTGTATACACTTGTCTTATTTTATCTACCTGAATTTTGATGTTATTTTGTTTGTAACTTCTGTCCTAATTAATTTGCTTTCCGTACTGAAAATTTTAATTCTTGGCAGTAGCGGAACATATTTCTTATTTGCCTTATTTTTGATTTCTTGACGGGTTAAAAATTCTGATGCTTAACAGTAATCCTTCGTTAGGAAAAGACATCTAAATGACGGTATAAATGTCAATAAGAGATCGATATGGTTACTATTCAGCTTAAGAGAAAAGTGAACAAGTAAAGTAAGTGAGAATACAGGACAATACTACAAGTAAGTGAAATAAGTGTGAAATAAGAATACTACAATAGAATAGTGAAATGAATAGTGAAATAAGAATACTACAAGTAAGTGAAATAAAGGAATGATTCGAAGTAATAACGAAAAACATCAGCTGTGGTACCACATAATTCTCTGACTTTTATAATATTGAAGATAAAGATATATAAAAGGTAAAAATATAATAAAAGTAACAAGAAGACTTAGTTTAACTCTACGCAAAAAACGAAGTCTCACAAAAGACATGATGGAAAGAGAATATTATTCAAATTAATAAATCTCTTCATCTAACTCTTATAAACTGGAAGAAGAAATAAACTGGCAGAATAAATTAATTAATTGGCAGTTATTCCAGTTGTTAAGATGACGAAGATTCTGTTCTCAATCACCGATAAAGTCGAAATAAATAAGTTATATCTTCAGAAAGATCTCATATTAATATAGACAAGAATATGAAAGCAACTTTAAATGCACTGAAAACTCATGTTTATTTTCCGACGATATTTTTCAGCTTTTATTTTTTTATTATACATACATATATACGTATATATATAGTGACAGCGTATATATACAGAATAAAAAATATTTAGGTAGTTTTCAAAAGTGTCTTTAGGTTTTTTATGAAAATATCATGAAAGAAAAATTAATATAATGAGGGTTCCTTGTATCAAAGATCAAGCAAATCACGAATTTAAAAATAGAGAAATAAAAAAATTGCAGGTGCTTTTGACCGTGGTTCTGCGATCAAAAGAAAAAATAGAAATACACCAAATTAAATACTTCTTGATTATAAATATACAATGAAGTATAATTCAAGATTAGTGTTAGTATTCTTTTAATGGTCAATATTATGGCCATTATCATGCAGTTGGTTTTTAGTCTTCCAACTTTATTACAGGATGCAGGACCTAAAACACACAAATGCAAATTAGAGATAGTGATTATGTGCAGTCACTCTTGATTATGTACGATCTTTTTGGGTTCATCCTGCAAAAGTCTACGATCTTTCTGTACAATGGAAAACACTTAATCAAACCAAACACCGAAAGGATGATTTTTCCACATTTAATTAACTGTAATCAGCTCTTTCTATCAAAAGAGTCTTTGTTAATAGCATATATGTCAAGAAAATAAAGGTGGCAAAATAGCAAAATGACCCACAAGTAAAAGAAAAAGAAAACATCTGAGAGGCTTCAGATTTTAACTATCGCCGCAAAGGCTTTATTAATGTTTTTTACACTCTAAGTTCGCAGACTAAAAGTCTCCTTTTAAACTCCCTTCTCCTAACATAGTTTTAGCTTTATTATTAAGCATAGCTTTATTCATAGCTTACGCCAAATACATATAAATAATTAAATCACAAGATTTTAAAACTTGCATAGCAACATACGTTTAGAATTTTCCATGCAGTTCTTAAGTGTTGGTATAAAATTTATACGTTTTTCAGTATTTTCTCAGATCACTATATCAATATTCAGTTTTCTTTGTAAGACGGCTAACACAATTTTTTGTCTTTTTTTCTTTCTATTAGTTATTGAATATCATGTTCTTTGCACTTACGCCACATGAAGTTCGATTCAACAGCAAAATTACGAAACATTTATAAACAGCATATACTTAGAATTTCATACAGAGTACTGGACGTTCTCATACATATTCGTAGGCTCTATATTACGTCTTAAAAGTATATAATGATTTTAATGAAACCAACTATAATTTGAAAAGTATACTTTTATAAAATACTTAACATTTCTAATTAGACATCTCATTATGCTAATACATGTTTATTTTAATGAATCACATTAAAAAGCAAAAGAATTATTATTAAGAACTGTGTTTATTCATTTCAAATCGCTTGTTTTATTACCCATTAAATCTCCAGATTAAATTTGAAAGTACCTTAGGCTTAACTGAATGTTGATGCTTAGAAAGGAAAAATATTTTATTTTCGGCCCTGGAAACACATTGTTTACACGCAGCAGAGTTTGTTAGTTAAAATTAGAATATAAATATTTTATATTTTCGGAATGGCAACAGTCTAGCCAGCTGGAGATAAGATTGTTTTATTTAGAAAATGTTGACACGTCTTGCTTTCAAATCGTTGAGTTTGTAAAGAAAAAATTCATTTAAATTTTACAAAATGTGATATAATTAATTAAAAAAATATAAATTATACGTTTTGGCTTCTAGTTACATATGTTTGGGTGGAGAACTAGGATATTCAGAATTTGATATATCTAGGTACCGTTGTTTATTCCCAAGCCGAGAAAGGTATATATATATATATACAGATGTTTCATTATTACTTTATTTAAATATAATAGCTTGCGTTATTATATGGTGGCAATAATTTAAAAAGTGATATGCCGTTTATAATGATCCAATTCAAAATCCCCTTTCGAGACTATTAACCACTTTTCTGGGAAAAAAAAAAAAAAAACTCTAGTGTTTAAAAGTTGGAAATCTTAGATGTTTGTCAAATCTATTTAAAAATTCATATAGAATATTAGAGAGAGATTGTTAGACAGTATTTTCTTTATAAAAATTTCCATTCCCAAATAATTAATTTAAATTGCATGTGAATTTACC
This sequence comes from Stegodyphus dumicola, assembly GCF_044657685.1. Taxonomy (NCBI): domain Eukaryota; kingdom Metazoa; phylum Arthropoda; class Arachnida; order Araneae; family Eresidae; genus Stegodyphus; species Stegodyphus dumicola. The sequence goes on along the minus strand of NC_140772.1, from coordinate 87,627,182 downwards.
AATATTATATCAGGCATATGAATAACTTGATGTATCTTTATGGTAAGGTGGGGAGGGAAAAAACACAATACCTTTGGTTACATGCTAAAAATGAGCTAGTCCACCTTAATTACTGATTTAGTGTCGATGTGGAACGTATTTATTGAAAACGATTGCTTTATTACGCTGATCTGACTTCAAATGGACCATAAGATTTAATGAAACAAAAATGACAAATTATTATTTATCTAATATCTAAGGAAAAACAGCGGTAATAATTTAATATCTAAGGTGAAACAATAATTAATTTACTTGGGAAAGCCAAATATTGCGGCTCGATGCAGCAAGAAGGAGATATATATCATCTGTCAAACATACACTGTGCAAAATGTATGCAGAAAATTTAACGAATTAGTCTAATAATAAGAAAGTAGTTCACTCTTTTGGCATAAACATGGTAAGGAGTAAAAGACAGTACCTGTAACTTCTTGTATATTTTGTTGAATTTAATTACTTACTGTACTTTAAAAGAAGACTCAACTAATGAGTATATCTCAAGAATTCAAAACTTTTATTGTTACAATTTTATTCTTTTTATTCCACTAAATTTATTCCACTAATTGAGGTACTTCGATATTCCATTAAGCCTATACTTATATCTTGCACTTTTCTCATGATATTTTTCACTATTCCTACAGCTTTTTCAGCCAACCCATTACTTTGAGGATATCTGGAGCTACTAAATTTAAGTTCGAAATCCCAATCTTCATCAAATTTCTTAAATAAGTAGCTATTACAGGGATTATTGTCGCAAACGACTTCATTTGCAATACCATACCTGGCAAAGATGCATTTTAACTTTATCATAATTTTATTTGCTGTCTTATCTTTTATGTTAGAAACCTCAATCCATTTAGAGTAATAAGCAATTTTGATTACCAAATTGCAAGATATCAAGGGCAATTTTTTCGAATGGTTTAGTTGGAATTTCATGTTGCATTAGAAGTTCTTTTTGATTTCTATTTCTGAATTTTTCACATATTTCACATTTGGAAACAAGCTGCTCAATGTCATTTGTCATACCTGGCCAGTAAAAAATTTCATGGGCTCTACTTTTACATTTCTCAATTCCAAAGTGCGCTTCATGAATTAATTGCAACATATCTTTTCTCAAACCATAAGGTACAACTAATTTTTCATTAATAAATAACAAGTCGTCATTAATATAAAGATCATTTTTAACTTAAATTAACATTTTTAATTAACATTTTTAACTTATTTAAAGTATGTTTTTACACTACTATCTACTTTTTTGTAACATTTAGGCCAATCCTCTTTAATACATTTCATAACTATTTGCAAATCTGGATCTGATTCAGTTTCTTTTCTAAATTGCACCACTCTTCTTTCACTCATAGGAAAATATTTTGAAATAATGTGAACAACATTTAGCATTTCAGGATCATCACTAATAGTTTCATTCACAGGATATGCTCGTGACAAAGTATCAGCAAAAAGCATTTGATTACCTGGAACATAATTTATTTCAAAATCATAATTTAGTAATTTTAAGATCATCCTTTGCATTCTAGACGAGATTTTATGCAATGGTTTCTTAACAATTGCAATTAACGGTTTATGATCACTTTGTATTGTGAATTTCCGTCCATAAACAAAATTGTGGTACTTTTCAAAAGAAAATACTATGGCCAATAGCTCTTTTTCGATCTGTGCATAGTTGTTTTTCACTGTTAGTCAGGCTGCGAGACACAAATGATACAGGCTTACCCTTTTGAATTAGACACGATCCTAGGCCATCCTTCGAACTATCACACTGTATAAATATATCCTCATTACCACAGAAAACTTTTAAAATTGGAGCTTTGGTTAGCAGTTGTTTAATGTTGTTAAATGACTCTTCCTGAGTTTCTCCCCAATTAAATTCATTAACCTTTTCTTGAATGATTTCTCTTAAAGGAGCAGTAACTTTGGATACATTAGGTATGAATTTTGACAGAAAATTTAACATTCCTAACAACCTCCTTACTTCAGTTTTTGATTTTGGTGTTGGCATATCAATAATTGCTTTAATATGACTAGGATCGGCTTTTACACCTGACTCAGAAATAATTTGGCCTACATATTTGACTTCCGGTACCCTATATTGTAATTTATCAGGATTAAATTTTGTATTTAGAGACCTATCATGAGTAACCTAATCAGATCCTGCAATTATGATATCATCAAAATAAACTTCCACACCCTCAATATCACCAAATAATTTTTGGTTTCGTTTCTGAAATATTTCTGGGGCGGAGGATATTCCAAATGTCATTTTATTAAATTTATATCTTCCATAAGGAGTATTAAATGTACATAGTTCAGAACTAGCTTCATCTAGTGGTGCATACCAAAATCCATCTTTTAAATCTACAACTGAAAATACATTTTTAGCTTCTAACCTACTAATTATATCATCTGGAGAAGGAATTTGATAGTGTTCCCTTTTAATTACTTTATTTAGATCTCTAGGATCCAAGCATAATCTCAGACTCCCATTAGGTTTTTCAACTATAACCAAACTTTGAACCCAATCAGTTGGTTTATTTACTTTCGATACTATCCCTTCTCTTTCAAGTTTATCTAAAGTATCTTTTAATTTAGGCTGTAAAGCCTGAGGAACACGTCTTGGGGGGGGTGTATTACTGGTATTGCATCATCTTTAAGGGTTATATGATATGGTTCGTCAGGAAATTGCCCTGTACCTGTAAATACATCTTTATACTGAGCAATTAAATCATTTTTATTAATGATATTGTACTTTAAGGAATCAATCCTTTCAATTATCTTTAATGCAGAACAAGCTGTTAACCCTAGTATAGGCTTAGATCTTACATCAAGAACATAAAACTGTAAAGGTACATTCTTAAGCCTTTCAGTTGAACAATTAATTATAAGAATACCTTCTGGTTTTAACTTAAAATTACCATATGCAGTTAAGAAAAAATCAGTTTCATTAAGTTTAGTTCAAGTTTAACATTATTGAAAACATGCAAAAGCAAAATATTTACTTCTGCACCAGTATCTAACTTAAAATCAACCTAGAAAGACATATTATTTACATACATTGTATTACTTTTTACCCATGTTTCATTTACCTTGTGAATATCCTTATTTACTTCATCAATAGAATTTGTTAGATCTTTGATTGATTTTGCACTTATTTTAAATTCACTATGCCCGTTTACTGGTGGAACCATCATTGCAGAGTCAACAAATGTTCATTATATATATTAAGTTCATTATTTGGTATTCCAACTTCATAAATGTTCTTGGGACACCTCGCGGCAAAATGGTTCTTTACTTTGCATTTCGCACACGTCTTTCCGAAAGCTGGACAGTCCCGATATTTGTGCCTTCTTTCGCACTTCTTGCAGTAATATTCTAGTGCTGATACCTTCTGCTGCGACGATAATTTCGGTGGCACTGACTGTTTTGATTGATGCTGCTGTTTTCTATATTTCTTCACGCTGTTCACAGTCGCTGGATCATCTTTCATGTTCCGAAGTTGCTCTTTGCTTGTTTCAGTGGCACGAACTATTTCTATAGCTTTTTCTAATCCTAGGTTAGATTCTCGAAGCAAAAGTTCGGTCAGACTCCTATCCCGAATGCCTAATACAATACGGTCGCGAATCAATCCATTTTCTTGTTCAGCAAACTCACAAGTTGACGCTAAAGTCTTTAACTGAGTGACATAGCATTCAATTGTTTGTCCTTCTTGCTGGTTACACGAAAAGAATTTGTAACGTTTATATACGACATTCTGCCGTGGTTAACAATAATCTTCAAACGACTTCAAGACCTCTTCGTATTTCTCTTTTTTTCTCAGGTGGCTCAAATCGAAACGTGTTAAAAATTTCGAGGCCTTCACTACCGAGTAAATTCAAAAAGATTGCAATTTTAGTCTTATCTGGCTTGGCATATTTTTCCGTTGCAAGTAAATAGTTTTCTAGCTCTTGCTTCCATTTTTTTTTTCCATTTTTCTTTAACATTTCCGACGGAGAATGTTAGCGGAGCAGGTGGTCTGAAATCCATTTTGCTCCTGACACCATGTAACTTCTTGTGTAGTTTGTTGAATTTAATTACTTCTGTACTTTAAAAGAAGACTCAACTAATGAGTATATCTCAAGAATTCGAAACTTTTATTATTACAATTTTAAACAGTTCACATGACATTCAGCTAGCACAGTAGCACGTGCATCACAACAACGAAATCGCATAGCATGAGCGCCATTAAAGTTATTTTAAATATACATCACAGTACCAATAGTTGATATTTTTATTTTTATGACATTCAGAATTTTAAAACAGAAAGCAAGAAAAACACCGATTATCTTTTAATAGCGTTTAAGATACGACCACAACCTTGTGGTCTTGCTGCCCCCCCCCCTTTCTTAATCTTAGAAATATCATAAAACCAGGCTTAAATGCGGTAAAACATGGACTACAATGCGGAATAAAAAAATATTTCTAGTTCCTTATACAATCGGATTAGTGGCTTAAATTAGTGAAACAGTTGAGTTTCTCGATAACTTTGAAACTGTTAGGTTTCAACTTAAGGTGAAGGGTATGATTCCTAAGACAATTTTAGCATTTCTTAGAAACCTCTTTCTTGTGAAAATGTGTTACAGATGGGTAATGTTTCAATGAATTTCATGTTGAAACAGTGCATAAAAGGAGAAATTCTTTATACTTATAATTTAAGTAAGAAAAGCTTCATAAGAATAACGAATGTGCTTCCATTAATCATTTGCCGATTATTAGCATTTGAACGAAAGTTACGAAAATGTGTCAATGCATTTGAATAAAATAAAGTAAAATAAAAGGATAACAAAAAGTTTTTATGTGTCAGCCTGCGTGTAATCTGTTTAATACTCACATAAAAGCAGTTCAATGAAATAGACGTGTAATGAGAATTCGGTGTGTCCAAAGGAAGCAGCTCTTTGCTACGCGAATAAGCTCTTTATCATTCAAGGTGAATAGTTTTATTATTCTAAAGGCCTCGTCCACTTTTCAACATAAATAAAGTGAATAATAGGATTAAGAACCTAGCTTAAAAACCAATACTTATCTCACTTAGTAGCCAGCCATCTGCTCCATTCTAAGTATAAGAGCATTAATCATTTTTAAAGTTTTTTAGGTGCGCATAGTGCATGCCCCGGCTGCGCCAGGACGCCAATTATATTTACATACGTATAAATAATCTGTTACATCCTCTCCCCGGGATGAAGAAGTTCATCAGAAATAATTAAAATAAGATTCTTTTACAAATTCTTAGTTCTTAAATAATAGTTCTAGTTGAAGTTTTCCAAATACAACCCATACTTTACTATGTGAGTTTATGCGACTTTCCCGAGTCTCTACATATGGCGAGGGAACTCGTCATCTTTTATTAACACGGCATCACCAGTCAATTCAATTCAAGTTTCGCCATCATCCATTCATGCGCCACATCAATAAGTGATATATAACGAGAACCCTTTAATTGCAGGATATATTCTTTACTTGTTAAACCCGAAATCTTATCCCAATCCAGTACTGCACCTGAAACCAGTCACATTGGTACCAGTCACTGCGCATGAGAAACCGGCAGTGTATGATTTTTTACTTATACCTTTTACATGAAGTGGTCTTGAAAAGTCCATCCTATAACTTCAAATGCATACTCATTCTTTAATTACAGTATGTGCCTTTGCATTTAAAACAATAGTTCAAAACAAGTTTACTGCTATGGCAATGTCTTATTTTCAAATAATGGTTTCTAACTTTGTAAGTGTATCATAAATACTGGTGTTAAAAATTAACTTAACATATTTTTATTTTTTTATTTTTTATTTTTTAAAGGTTCCCATTTCAATAGAAATATCAAATTTCACACTACCTTTTCTTCCCGGGTTGACTGTATCTCTCTCAATGTTGAACCAGCATTAAAAAATAGATTGACTCAGTAAAGAGGCCATAGGCAGACGAATACTATACTATATTATAGATAACATTAAAATTAACAATTTCAAATTTTGCCTGCCTTAGCACAGAATACATCTCTAACTATCGCTCATACTAAGCGCGTTTTCAGAGTAGCGTTGAAATGCAGTGCGCTTCTCGTACACGATAATTATGGGCGAAATTTCAAAGGCTCTGTTTTTAACAAACAGAATGCAACACAATTGTACGTTCCCGTTATCATTAATAGTTCAGTAAATCGATGCTTTCCAAGAAGTACCCAGGAGTATTTGTGATTAGCAGAAACCGTCCTCCTAATTCTGTTTTCATCAAATTTAAGAAGCCGATTAATTTAGACAAACTACTCATCGCTTTGCCTTAACACTATTGTGTTAATTACTTTTGAAACTTGGTTCTTTGAACATATTTAATACAGTACATTTTGGCATAGGCCAATTATAGTTTTGCGAAGTAGCCTTAAAGTTTTCAAAATTCGGATTGATATTGTGAACAAGCCTCTCGTTTCACGAAGCCCGGTATTCTATTTTACCAAAGTCAGTACAACATAAGGGAATATGCATTACTCCCTCACGTAACCTTATCGGCTGGATTATTCCTTCCTGAACAAATATTTCAGTTTTGGATTTCCGAATTTTGTTGGATTTTTACAACACGAGAAAAATTCTTAGAGAAGAATTGTTTTCAGTCTCGATCCAGAGGAAACATATTTGAGATTCAGTCCACTGAAATATATTACTGAATTTCAGAAATGTTTTTATGGACATTATATTGCTCCCTAGTCTTGTCGCTAGTAGACTTTCCAGAATCTTCAGTCGTGTAAAAGTTATTCGCTTATTTAGTGCTAATCGAGACTTAACTAAAATACACTGGTGTGCAAAAATTAAGGACGACACGGTTTTTTCAATATAACTTTGTACAAAAGCTTTCCAAATCAACACATTTAATACCGTAAGATCCCCAATACGTAAGAACATGAATAATGTAAGCAACACTTAGTAAAAGAGAAATCAGAGGGATAAAAAGAAGCTTTATTGAAAAAGTAGCATGGAGCGCAATGCGACTGAAGGCCGAATCATCCCTGTGATGGGTGTCAAGCAAGAAACATCCGGTCTTTAATAGGGGATATAATCTCCCTTGACTGCTAGGCAGGTTTCACAGCGTCTGCCCATGCTGAGAATGAGGGTGTCAATGAGTTGTTGAGGCATTGCTGCCCATTCGTCTTGCAGCGCCAATCGAAGCTCCGGAATCGTTACTGGTGGTAAGATACGAGCTGTCAAGCGTCTGCCTAGAAAATTCCATACATGCTCGATGGGATTGAGATCCGGAGATCGTGCCGGCCAATCCATACGTTCAATATCCTCACTCTCTAAGAGCTGTTCGACAGCTACTGTGCGATGATATGGTGCATTGTCCTCCATGAAAAGGAACTTTTTTGAGGCTGACCCATAGCGCCTCAAAAAAGACGCACATATGGAAGAACAATCTCGTTACAATAACGGGTCCCGTTGACTGAACCTGCGTCGAAGATGTGAAGGTCTGTACGACTACCAAGCATGATGCCTCCCCAAACGAGAACATCGCCACCTCCATACCTGTCCCTTTCAATGATGTTCGAGGGATGATTGCGGCTTCCCCGCTCTCTCCAGATGAGTATGGGATGAGAATCGCTACTCAGACTGAATCTGCTCTCATCTGTAAAGAGTACTCGTCCCCATTCATTGTCTCTCTAATTCCGGTGTTCCCGGCACCACAGAGAACGCCTTCTCCGATGGGCAGGCGTTAGAGGTACACACCGTACAGGGCGTCGTGCAAACAGACCACCACCGTGCAGTCTTCTGGCCACGGTAAAACGCGATATCGGTCGTCCAGTCGCCTGTGTCGTGTGTCTAGCGATTTCTCCCGCTGTCTGCCGCCTGTTTCTTCTGGCCTGTAAGGCAATATACCGGTCATCTGCGGGTGTGATTCCTCGTGGACGACCACTACTAAACCTTCGGATAGCTGTTCCTGTAGTTTGAAATTGTCTCCAAAGTCGTGAAACGATGCTGTGAACAATTCCGAAATCTGCAGCCACACTTGTCACACTGCGGCCTTCCTCCAACTTAACAATGATTCGACCTCGTGTAAAAGCATCCAGATGTCGTCTAACAGATTGATTATTCGCCATTTCTCGCTGAGGCAGCAACTCGGTGTGATTTTAACTGCTATACGGCGTGCAATCTCTTTGCCAGGAATACTGATCTTACACCGACAACATGCTTTATACTACTCAGACACTCCCCCATTACGTCTACCTGCATATCTGTGCATGTGCTACCGTACATCACCTTACTTAATCTCCTGATTGGTCTTTCTGTCCGCTCTGCCTCTTCGTTCAGCTGATATGCTAATTTTTCGACTTCGTCCTTAATTTTTGCACACCAGTGTAAAACTCGTATTCTGGATCTATTCTGGATCTAGTTTTACAATAAATTACTGCTACTATGCTTCTAAACTATCATCACATGAATTCCGTTTGATCTGAAATTTTCGAAGTAAGTTCTCTTAATGAGCAAATTTTGCAGGTGGTTGACACCATTCCTTTCCTTGTGACTGCAGATCATTAGGTAAAGGTTTATCCCAATCAAATCCCATTCCCCAAAGCTAGTCAGTAAAATTTTTATTCTGATCATAAAAGGTTCAGTCAACCTGGGGGGGTCGAAAACTTCTCCACAGGTACTTAACTCCGCACGTTAAGTTTCTCTAAAGGGCTCGACCTCCCTTTCAACTCTGGAAAAATCATTTTCCGGATATTTTCTTCATTGTCGTATGTAATTCCCAAACCGTTTAATGGTATATTCTTGAAGTTACATTCCGGTTGACAGTCAATATTATTATCAGTCCACATGTCTTTCAGTTTATCCCAATTCTCGGAAAATTTATGCATTTTTGTACTGCCTTTCGTCATTATTTTAGGATGAAGCCTTCTCTACAGCTTCTGCTTGATAAATTAAATCATCAATATAAAAAGTTTGCAGCATTTGATAAGCTTAACGTTTGCTTTTCGTGTATTTCTTTAAGTGTAGGTTAATAATTGCAGAAAGGAAAATGGCTACTTGAGATACCAATGGAACTCTTGGAAATCTACATAATTTTAAGTTATTTACTTGGCAATATGCTTGGTTATTTCTAAACCATAGGAATTTAAAAAAATGTTTATCTTCTGCACTAATTCCTTCCTGAAGAAAAGCTTTCTCAATAACTGCTGCAAATCCAGTTTTAAACTTACAGAAACTTAATGTCATTTTACACAAGTCTGGCAAAAGATTAATTCTCGGAACAAAGCAACCATTAAAGGATAGTTCAATTTTATTTTTAGATGAAGATTCGTAGACAATGTATAATTTAGACGTCTTTCAACTAACTGCATGTTGAGGAAAGTTATCGAGAAGACTTGCAACCCAGTAGATGAAATTGGCATTCTTCAGTAACCCCTTTTTAACATCTTTCCATAAATCAGTAATTATTCTAAATTTTTCTTCATTTATTTCTGAGCCCAACGAGCCTAAATTTAGCGATTTCTTAATCTTTATGTAAATTCGGAAGATCTATCCCACAGAAGATTTCTTTAATATGTTTTATCCTTATATGCTATGTTATGAACCAATGCATAATATCCCCACTACATTCTTTACTCAACTTCAGATTTGATTTCTATCGATAATCGCTCCCATAAAGCTTTTAACCACTCAGAAATGCATTCCCGTTCAATTATCCCATTACATACACATACCGTTGAAGAGCTTGGCTCAAAAATCGTCTTTGAACTATGAAACCAAAAATTCTAACGGGGACAATTAATTTCCTAGATTTAGCATGTTAAATCTCGCACAAATAATTAGTTTCCTTTACCTTGACCAACATCTGAATGCGCTTAAATATCTGATAATTCAAGTCTTTCATCGAGCGTCCCTCTTTTTACCTCTCTAGCTGGAACTGTTGTCCATTAGTGATTTTACTTGTAATAAATATTCCAACTGTAATATCAAATAAAATCTATTAGGCAGATTCAAATGAATTACGTCGTAAATCGAAGATGAACTTTAACCCTCTAATCCGTATATTTTAACAGTTTCCTTTCGAACAACTTTATAAAGCATCCGCAATTTTTTAACAATGAATCGCTAGATACAGAACCTTATAAATTATCATTAATTCCTGTTTTCTTGCTGAATTTAAGCAGCGCTGTTAGCTTGCAGTAAAATGTTTTTTTTTTTTTTTTTTTTGTGAATAATTTAAATTAGAAATTAAAGCTGACACATTTTTAGATTGTTATGGAGACTTACTATTCTTAATTATTCTACCACAAATTAAATAGTTAAGTGGTGCTTGTATATTTTACAAATGTATTTGCGGTAATGCTGTTTAGCGACATGCTTAGGTTACAGACAATGAAATCTGCTCCTTGCACTTTTGTTTCAAGTTTTAAATATAAATTTACTTAGATAATATTCCATACTTTTATACCAGTGAAAAATATTATCAAAACATTTTACCTAAATGATAAATTTTCCTTGCATTTTTGACTGTCCTAAGTAGGACGACGGTAAAATCCACTACAATCAAATAGACATTAGTTTGTAATGGAGATAATCCTTTCTGCTATTCTACAACTAACCCAGGCAGTTTAGTCTAGCTGACAGGTGCATATTACGTGACAGACATGTGTGCGAAATGTGGGGGAGGGGGTTGAATAAGTGTTTCAAACACTGACTCATGAAATTCATCGAAGTAGACTAAAAATTTCTTGCGTTTCTGCACGCTTGAATTTAAGAAGAAAAAAATCCAAAAAAAAAAAAAAACTAAGAAAATCATTAATGAGCCATTATCTCATAAGTTGTCCAGAATTTTCTGTCGATAATTACAAGCCCCGAGATGCATAAAATGTATATGGATAAGTTCCTTACTTCTCATGAATCATTATCTATTCTTGCAAATAAAACCTTCTTCGCTATAGGTAATGTTAGAGAACACAGAATGTCTAAATGCATACCTGTAAAACAATGTCAAAAATACAACACGTCTCTTCAGCTAGCAGGTTTGATTCAAAAAAACAAAGTTGCGACACTTCGAATGACAGTCATGTTCTTTCAGTAATGTCTGATTTCGAAAAAACACGAAGCGTATCAACTGTAGAAAGAAGAGTAAAAGGTGGCAGAAAACAGGTAATGACACCAATATGCATTGCATCCTACAATAAATATAAAAACGGAGTTGACGTATTTGATAATTATGCACCAGATTATGTTACTTCAATTCAAGGAAAGAAAGGGTACCGGTCTTTATTTGTTAATGGGTTTGAAATAGCATTTGTTGCATTAAAACAGCATTTGGAAACTTAATCAATTATTTAATCATGATATTCTGAGCCTGATTGATTTTCGAAGCTGCCTATTTGGGACTTTCTATTCCAAGAAAACCATCTTGCGCAAAATGGGTTGTTCAACGGGTTAATGAAGATTTTCTAAAGCTTCAAAATGAACATGTTATTGGGAAAAACCTATTAAATTGAAAAAGAAGATGCCATCTAAAACTTGCACAGCAAACCAACAACTATCTGTAAAAAATGTAATGTTGGATTATGCTTAAGGTACTTTCTGCCATTTCACCTAAGTAAGAATGAGTAGAAGTGGACTATACCATTGTCCTATTTTTAGGACACGCTCTATTGATCAAACTAATAAAAATTTGATAAGTTTCTTTATTCTATATGTATACATAGACTTCGAGAAACACATACTTAAGAATTTATAAAAAATGTATTAATTTTTTCAATGCTGGGTATGATAGGGGTTAAACGAGAACGTTTGTTCGACTAAACAGCTCTTTAAGCAGTGCTAAACCACAAATAATTCACTACTCGGAATTACGGAAAATCCTGTAACCCCAGTAAGAGCATTTTCTCACAAATAAGATTTTAAGAAACTGAATATGTTGACTTTTAAAATTTGGATATTTATAACTTAGGCAGTTGAACAGCACTACTAGCATTCCTGTCAAAAATGATATTCTGTGAAGTATTAAGACTTAGATCAGTACTAGAAAATAATATTTGTTTATAATTTGCTTATCCGTTTGGTGGTTTCTCCCTGATAGCATTGGCTATGGTTAATTTTATATTCTAATTCATTTAAATCTATTTGATTCTCTATTTCTTTATCTAAACGTTTAGTAAATTAACTTTTTCTTTTTCGTTGTTAGTGAAACTAACTCTTCATCTTGAATGTCTTCGTTTAAGGCTGGAGATTAGTTAAAGGCTGGAAAATATTATTAAGAATTACTCCTGTTTAAAAAATTAACTTAGTCACTAACTGCTTAACATCTATTTATTTCGGCTTTAGTCGCTTCGCAAGAGATTTTTTAGTTTACAGTATCATTTGTATTCGGAAATGAAACAGTATAACCAAGCGATTTTCAAAAAAAATATTCTTTAAGGCTGAGCTAGTTAGAATCCAATGTCTCCGCTTGCAAAGAAAATTAAAAATTTGGCTAATTATTCACTTTTCAATCTTCACCTATCCCATGTCACATATAACGTCTACATGCTCATCGAACTTATAATAATTTAACGTATCTGATCTAAATAAAGCGACTTTTTTATAAGTAAATAATTTCCTTATTATTTGGAATGAATATAACGTTTTTTTCCCTAAAGATTTGTCAAAAATACAATTGAAATGAAATGCTAATGCATAGAGTTTGAGTTCTACAAAGGTAGCACACCATAGCTAGATATCAATATGGGAAAATTCTAGACTGACTATCAAAAGGAAGTCAATTTTGGGTTCCGCTCGGAGGATATGAAGAAAAAACGAGCTTTTTGTACGAAGTTATGTGCCGTGATCTTCATATTTTATCAGTTGATACACATAAAATTTTAATATCGAATTTCTGAAAATATCCATCTTTATTGGAAAATTGGATAACTCATGGGATCAATATAGCTAAATCCTGTTCAATAATAGTTCGTTTCAAAATCTTCCTTCAGAAAATTTCATTTTGTAGAGCATTGAAATCCTTAAAAACAAAATTACTTTCATTTAAAATACCTCAGTTGATTTGCATTTACGTGTCCTAAATTATAATACACATAACAATTGTTTTTAATAATTTCTTACTACCTTCTGTAACAGCTTTAAATGGTATTAAAATCGTGTAGTTTAAATAATTTAAATAGATGAACATTAAGGTATTTGTGAATGGCAATATTTGAAACCAGACTCGAGTGCCTCGTGCGACTCTCGCACGAAGAATGTAATTTATTTTTAAATGTTAGAATATGTTTTCTCTTCTTGTTTGTATGTCGCCCTTTTTGAGTAAAAAATAAAGTTTTTTCTGTGTTCCATCATTGGAGTTGCTTCATTTTGCCAAAGACGTATCACAGTCATAATTATTTTGGAGGCACCGACCGAGATCGAATAATCGTGCGTATTTTTATTTAATTAGTTCATCACTGAAAATAATATTAGTGTTACCAGGTTATTACTTCCTGTTAATATTGAATTGCTTTATACGAGGGCTATCCAGAAAGTAGATTACGTTTTGGAATAAAAAAATAAACAAAGTATAGGAAACAAATTTTATTATATACAGATGAAAGCCACACTCAAATAATACTTTTCTACATAGTCACCATACAAATTAAGGCATTTATCGTAGCGATGTACGAGCTTGGAAATTCCTTCGTCGAAAAATTCGGCCGCCTGCGCCTTCAACCACTTCGTTACCTCTTCTTGCAGCTGTGCGTCGTCATCAAAACGCTGTATAGCCAGCCATTTCTTCATTGCTGGGAATAGGTGGAAGTCGCTCGGTGCCAGGTCGGGACTGTACGGCGGATGAGGAAACAACTCCCACTTAAAAGATTCAAGAACTTTACGAGTGACATTTGCCGTGTGGGGCCGGGCGTTGTCGTGAATCAACAAGATCTTAGAGCTCAACATTCCTCTGCGCTTGTTTTGAATTGCTCTTCTGAGTTTTTGGAGAGTTTGGCAATACCTTTGAGAGTTTATTGTAGTGCCTCTTTCCAGGAAGTCCACCAAAATTACACCTTTTCTGTCCCAAAAAACAGTCGCCATCATCTTCCTTGCCGACATTGTTTGCATGCATTTCTTGGGTTTTTGGGGAGAACTTCTGTGCCCCCACTGCATTGATTGCAATTTCGTTTCACAGTTCACATGTTTCACCCATGTTTCGTCACCAGTAACGATGCGATCGAGTAAAGAGTCACCATCCTTATGGTAAGCGTTCAAAAAGTTCAACGCTGCAGCCATTCGCTGATTTTTGTGGTCCTCTGTCAAGATTTTTGGAATCCATCTTGCACAAAACTTGTGGTAACCAAGCTTTTCGCTGATGATTTCGTGCAACAAACTTCGCGAAATTTGTGGAAAACTCAAAGAAAGTTCCGTTATTGTGAAATTTCGATTTTCACGGACTTTAGCATCGACTTTTTCGAGAAGTTCGGCGGTCACTATGCTGGGTCTCCCACTTCGATCTTCGTCGTGAACATTGGTTCGGCCATTTTGAAATCTTATGACCCACTGACGCACTCCACCTTCAGTGATAATGTTGTCCCCATACACTTCACGAAGCTGCCGATAGATTTCTATCGGTTTACAGTTTTTTGCAGTCAGAAACCTTATTACTGAGCGCACCTCGCAGCTCGCGGGATTTTCAATTAACGCAGACATTTCAAACCGTCACAGTATCTGAACGGAGCACAGCACGAACCTCTCACTAGCACGGCTAGATGCAGACTGAGCTGCGCAACGCTCTGACCCCAAGATGGCCGCGCTAGCCCCGCCCCTAGCGGACACAGACGGAAACGTAATCTACTTCCTGGATGGCCCTCGTATTATTAGTTCATCACTGAACGCAATATTAGCGATACCAGATTATTACTTCCTTTTAATATTGAATTGTCTTATTTTATTATCGTATTGGATATTATTTTTAATATTCATTTTAATTGTCCAGAGAGTAGATATATATATTGCTCTATGTTGTTATTCTTATTTTAGTCACAATTAATGTGGTAGAGAGAATGTGTATATGTGTGTGTGTGTGTGTGTATATGTGATTATGGCAAAGCCTCGAGGGCTATCTGCCTAAGGGGAGGGATGCCTTGGAGGACTTTCTAAGGGAAACTGGCTCGTATACACGTTACACATGGGGAAAACCACGAAAACGCCCATGCAGCCAGCCCGTTCGCGGGATTCGAACCTCGGACCGAACTACCAGTGTTCAGCGACTTTACCGCTCGGCCGCTGGTGGGCCCGGTAGAGAAGATGAACATATAATTTAAATATTTCATTTTTGAGGTATACGTATATAACAGAGTGCATTTAATTTCGTGATTCCTGACTGCATTGGCGTTGGCAGTGCTTTCCTGCACTGTTGGCAAAGCCAAGAATTACATCATTGGAAAGACCACCTAGGTGACAGTAATAGCGTCTTTCAGGCAGAAGTGATAGCAATTACAGCTGCTGTTGAATATCTAATAAGCCGAAAAATCTCAAAAGCTTATCTCTATACGGATAGTGTGTCTGCCTTGCTGGCCCTAAGCAAACACAACCATGTTTCCCCGTTGATCATCCGCCTTCAAAAACTCTTAAAAGATAACCCACAGGTACACGTGGACATGACATGGGTGAAAGCTCACGAAGGCGATGCAGGTAATGAGGCAGCGGACGTGCTCGCCAAAGAGGCAGCTTCAAACATCAACGCACGTCCCATCGCTGTTCCGGCGCCACCTTCCCATCTTAAAAGACTGCTGAAAGGCGCAGCAGTCCAGTGGTGGCAAAGAGTATGGGAACATGGAAACACAGGAAGAAGAGTGTATGGTTTTCTACCGATGGTGACAACGGAGAGACTCATAGCAAACGCTCCACTTACTAACTTTGTAACTGGGCACGGTCCCTTCCCGGACTACTTCAACAGACGCACTATTTCTAATACGGATCGCTGTGTATGCGGGGAAGAGGGAGACCCGATCACTATATCTTCCGGTGCCCACTCACAGAACAACACCATTTCCCGGAACCCACGAACATACCTGCCTTCCACAAGTTTATCCTTAAAAATAAAGCGGCAATCAACACAGTGTGCAAAATCGTTAACACCATTAAGGCCTACGGCCAAGACCTTTGCCTCCTATTATAAAACAGTGCTATTCATAATGGTCTCAGTGACTGCATTCTGCCTTAACAAACTGTGCAACATTACATACTACATGCTGTATACCGCTAGTGTTTCACTTGTGGGTATTGCGTACATTCTGTGCAATGTGCCTAGTACTGCCACTGTAAAGTACTTTCCCTGAAACTATACTGAACTGCCACTATAACTGTGCACCTTATATGTTTTATGTGTTTAATGCAATGTGTGTGTTTAACGTAATGTTTATATATGTTTTATGCTGTTTAATGTCGTATTGTGTGTACTTTGTATCATTGTACTGTTATGTTTTGTATATTTTGTGTTGAACTGTGTTTTCTCTATGTATATTTATTTGTCATGTATTTCAAATGTGTGTGCTTAATTATGTATCATATTAATGTGTAATGTGTAGTTGTTGCGTCTGGATAGGGGAGGGTGTGGGACATATGCCTGTTACCTCTGTTAGACGCCAGGCGTCCCCGTCCTCCGTCACCTGTCACCTGTGTGGGTATTCTGTGTATATATCCATTGTACATAAATCTTTAATGCACTATCTTCTGTTTTGTATTCTGTTAATACCTTTGTATACGTATCACATTTTTAGTGTTGTGTACTATTTCTAAAGTTGCATCATGTTTCATGTATTTTATCAATGTATTTCATGTCTCTTGTATTTTATCAATGTATTCCGTGTCTCATGTATTGTATCATGTATTTTGTCCTGTATTTTATCAAGTATCATGTTTTTACTAAGCTTTTGTTCACTGTCTGTACACCCTGTAGTAAGTATAGAATCTCTAGATACCTCAGTATTCCCAATATACAACACTATCATGCATTGGCAATATGCTTAAGTTTATGTATTGAGTGAAGAGTATTGGCATCTAATTACGCCTTATGTTTATGTGATTAATGTTTTTTTTTTTTTTTTTTTTTTTTAATTTAAGGCCCTTTCTCTTTATGTCTTGCACTTGACTATTTATGACATGCTAATGTAACCTGAACTGCAATGTAACACAATCACTCATCTGCTCTTGTTGCACTGTAAATACTTTTATTAATTTAAAGTTGCTGCTTCTACACAGGGGAAGGCGTGGGACATATGCCTGTTTACCACTGTTAAACACCAGGCGTCCCCGTCTTCCGTCACCTGTCACCTGACTGCATTAATTAATTAAAGTAATTGATTTGAGCTATTTTAAAGAAGTATAAAGAACACAGTGTTCGTTAATTTTAAACATAGAAACAATGTCTTACTTGGGAAGAGCTCGTAAGGAAGATTTGCAAAATCTCGCGGCTGAACTGGGAGTTCATGTGACTGCAGATTTGAAAATAGTCGATTTAAAACAGAAAATTGTTGAAAGTAGAGATTATGATGGAGTATTCGTCAAAGTAGTCTTAGACACAATAATAGAAGAACGTATCAAAACTGTAGCAAAAGCAAAATATATTACCCTATTAGATTTGTAAAGGCGCAGAATAGGCTGCATCAACAAACTTCAGTAGGAGGAGCTGTCTGACGTTCATAAATGGGTGGGACTAAGCTTATGACGTCACAATGTAGTCTCCATGGACCTTATAAGAAATAGACTAACCCAGTGGGCGGGGCGTGCGTCACACACATGTCGAGAAGAGAGAGTAGAGACGATTTAGTTTATCGTAACATTGAAACATATGGCGTTTGTATCACATAACTCTTTTTAATTATTAAATGTGATACGTTGTATAAAAGATGAGATAATAAAAATCACAGTTTTTGCTGATAAGATTTTATATATCTCATGAAACCACTTTTTAGTGCATTTTGAGTATTATTTTACTGCATTTTGAGCATAAGCGTAATTCTTGTCTAAACATCATTACTTTGATAAAACGGTAAAAACTCTAAACAACAAATTTATGAATTTACTTTTGCCTACAAATAATGTAAAATTAAGTAAGACTGATAGTACATGATGCTATGAAACAAATAAGGTAAAATTAAACAAAATTTGGTAATTTTTTAAAAATTTTATGAACATTTTCAGGCAGTAGTATCAAATATTTATCATTTCAAATGTTTATAGAAACCAAGGATTGCATTATTTATTTTTTCTGTTTCAAAATTATTATGGTATTAAAAGATGATCACTTATGACAATGTTAATAACTCATAAAATTCGGAGCATAAACTTTTCTGAGTGTAATGAAAAATTTAAAAAAAATTCGCAGTGAATAAAAAAATCTTATGCGGAACTAGAAATAAATTTAAAAAAATAATTACTATAAAATACAAGATATTATATGTCCAATCTTAAATTTTTATTAATGCGCCTAAAGTAACCTTGTAATTTTATATACCTGTAAATACTGACTATACATCCATAAATACATTTGTGTGAAAGTAAACAATTTAGGATATTTGTTGCATTGAAAAATTCGCTTACTTTTTATTTCAAATATTTATGAAAACAAGATTATATCTATTTATCTATTAATGTAAATACACACACCTATATATATATATTTAGAGAGAGAGAGAGGAAGAGAAACGGATAATATAGTTTATTGATGCTTAAATAAAATTAATTTAGTAAATCTGCTTCGAATATTTTCTCTCTGTTTAGATTCATTGTAACATGCAAATGCATGATGCATTCTGATTTTTAAATATTGAAATATCACTGCTTTAATTAATTTAATCTGGTGGTTTTTATCTGGCTCATTATCATAAATATGGTCTTGAAGAGAAGGAAATATATGTGTTCTTATTCTTTTTAAGACTTTTAGAGTCATGAAATTTATAATATTTTTTTATTCAATTTAAACTCCTTTTCAGTGTGCCTAAAAATTATTTCTGCATTTTTGCAGATCATTCGGACATCACTGGAAGAAGTAAACCTTTACATCCAGATTTATAATATTTGAAACCTAGCAAACCATATATACAATATCATATGGTTCTGTTGAAACTAAAGCTGAGAAACAAATATTACATTTTACTTTATAAGCTAAGCTTTTAAGAACAAAACCAGCTATATAAGATGTATACTTTTCGTTCTTAAATATTCTTATTTTTGATTAGTTATAATGCTAGGAATTAAAATTTACCTATAATTTAAAAAAGCAGCAAAAAATTATAAATTTTAAAGAAAAACTTTCAAAAATTCATTTCTAGGCATTTTAGTATAAGTTATAGTTTTAGTAATTGTAAGAAAAAATTATTTGGGTGAATTTTTCTGTTAGTTCAGATTTAAAATATTATTTTCTAAAAGAATAAGTTACAAATTCGCTTACATCATAGGAAAAGCTAAAAATATATACAAGCCTGAAAGCATGCAACAGCTTTATAATTATTTAGAACGTTAATTATGCTTGAAAAACATGCTAAGTATTTAAAAAGCTATCTCAGTGTCAAAAATAAAAATAGTTAAAAATTCTTACTTGTGAAATGAGGCACTACCACCAGCTTTTTCGTAACAATTGTACGCGCTGCAATAGCCAACCATTGCTAATTTCTGGAAGTCGTCCCTACTCCTCCGGATGTGATCAAGGTGACAGCCGGGAATCCGCCAGACAAGGGAGAAAACGCAATTGGGTTAGTCTATTTCTTATAAGGTCCATGGTAATCTCGCATTTACACTACGTGTACTTTCTATTTTCTCTTAAAATTAACAATAATAAATTGTTTATTATTGTAAATTAATAGCAAATTCTTTACTTTTAATTTACATTTATAACATTTAACCTTAGGCGTTACTGATAATAAGTATAATAAATTGCTTATATTTAAAATTACCATGATACAGGGAGCGAATTCTACCAATTATTAAAACGATAAACAACGTCGCAGTCTCTAATACTTGTAGAGCTTCAATATTTCAGACTTTTATTAAATTATTATTATTATTTTTATTAATTTTTTTATTTATACAAATAAAATATTTTTTTTGAATTAAATTCATATTGTGGAACATTTCAATTTTATCATTTTTACAAATTACCTTCTTGCTACGTAACGACATAATTCCTTACATACCAATAATTAGACAATTTTCATCATTTCTAAAAATTTTAAACTTTAATAAAAAAAGAAGAATATTTTTTATTGCATATGAACATCATTACACAGCTTTCATATCAGTTTCTAAAATCACGCCATATTCTGTGTAGGCATGCTAGAAATCTACGCATTGATAAATAAAAAAATCTAATGTCTCAGAATGAAAGAAAATAATATAATAAAATAAATACTACAAACTTCGAACACTAAGCAGTGCTTCACATACGCACACACACACATATTATCAATGAACTCATATTATCAAGTGCAATTACGATACCAAACACTACGTATTAAAATATGAGGTAAACGTTACTTCAAGAGTTAAAGTTAACAATTTTGCTACTGTTGAGTAGATCACCGGAATATCGATATATATCGTAAGTCGGAAAGCGTTATAAACATATCAAAGCCAAAAAATTAAAAATACAATTTAAATTAAAAATGACGTCTTAAATATAATTCACAATTAAAACAACAATACAAATTTAAAATACACTAACGATATGTTAAAAATTGCACATAAATAAAGTTACATTACTGCTCGGCATCACACATAACCTCGTTTTCTAATCTACACAACGATCAGTATTCGCTCGAAAAACATCAAAGAATTCCACAAACTTGGTGTCCATGTGCTCATCCATCTATTTTTACTTAAAGAAAAATCAGAGAATTGCTCAAACTCGGCATGCGCAACACATTGACTTTGACCATGTGCACATCGATCTATTTTCACTTAAAAAAAATCCCAGAGTTGCACAAACTCGGTATCGCGCACAACCTCGGCATTGCGTACCACATTGGCTTTGCCCATATACACATCGATCTATTTTCATTTAAAAAATCCCAGAATTGCACAAACTGGGCATTGAGCACCACACTAGCTTTGTCCATGTACACATCGATCTATTTTCACTTAAAAAAATCTAAGAATTGCACAAACTCTGCATCGCGCACTGCATTGGCTTTGCCAATGTGCACATCGATCAATTTTCACTTAAAGAAATATCCCAGAATTGCACAAACTCGGCATCGCGGACAACTTCGGCATTGCGCACCACATTCGCTTGCCCATGTGCACATCGATCTATTTTCACTTCAAAAACATCCTAGAATTGCACAAACTCGTCATCGCGCACAACCTCGGCATTGCGCACCACATTGGGTTTCCCATGGGCACATCGATCTATTTTCACTTAAAAAAACATCCCAGAATTGCACAAACTTGGCATCGCGCACAACCTCGGCATTGCGCACCACATTGGCTTTGGCCATGTGCATATTGATCTATTTTCACTTAAAAATACCCAGAATTGCACAAACTCGTCATTGCGCACCACACTGGCTTGGCCCATGTGCACATCGATCTATTTTCACTTAAAAAAAACATCCCAGAATTGCACAACCTTGGCATTGCGCACCACATTGGCTTTGCCCATGTGAACATCGATCTATTTTCACTTAAAAAAACATCCTAGAATTGCACAAACTCGGCATCGCGCACAACCTCGGCATTGCGCACCACATTGGCTTTGCCCATGTACACATCGATCTATTTTCACTTAAAAAAACATCCCAGAATTGCACAAACTCGGCATCGCGCACTACATTGGCTTTGCCCATGTGCACATATATCTATTTTCATTTAAACACAACTCAGAATTGCACAAACTCGGCATTGCGCACCACATTGGCATCTCAGAGTTGCACAAACTCGGCATTGCGCACCACTCAAAATCGTCTATACGTCTCAAAACCGTCTCTCTACTAGTTTCATATTTGTTAAACAAATTGGGCACTTATACGATATTGTAATCAAACTTTTCTCCATACGCCACTCAATAACGCTCTTTTTGCCTCTTCGCTCCAACTGATTAAAAAAAATCCACATTCAGATACTCATCCATTCTGCAGTAAGCACCGATTTTGACACACTGATCAATAATCAAAACATTCTTTAAGCAAAAGAATTCTTTTCTGTATTTTCAGAAGTTACGGTTATAATTTTTAACTCATGCATTCAATATTTTCAATCGTTTGGTAATGATCGTTTTCAATCGTTTGGTATCTTAATAATACATTTGTCAGAGATAATTCGTTGCGTTAAATGCTAACACTACCACACACCACACAAAAGTAGATTTATAATTAAAAAAATCTCGCGCAGACCATTATAAACCTACCATTTCAACTCAGTTAAAATTTCATTTAAGTTTTCTTTAAATATGAAGCTATAGCATACTTATAACTTGTTTCTAAGGAGAGGCGTAACCAATATTACGTCATAAAAAGGCGTGTCCAAGCATAAGAGAAGTAAACACAGCATCGACTGATGCAACCTCTTCTGCGATTTAGCCTTAGATTTATCTAGAGGTTACTGGCAAATTCCATTAACAGAAAGAGCCCAAAGATATGCAACATTTGTAACTAGTTTTGGAAGTTTCAGGCCTCTACGTTTACTCTTTGGATTAAAAAAATGCCCCGTATTTTTTAGCAAAGTTATGACTAAAGTCCTGGCTGGATGCGAAGGATTCGCTGTACCATACTTGGATGACATTGCCATTTACTCAGAAAACTGGGAAGAGCACCTTAAAAACTTAACTTCTGTTCTAGAGAGAATACAGAAAGCAAACTTACGACTAAAACGATCAAAATGTAAATTTGCACAAGATCAAGTGAGATACTTAGGCCATGTTGTAGGACAAGGACAACGAACCCCGGATGAAGTAACGATGCTGGCTGTAAAAGAGTATCCTACACCTAAAACCAAAGCAGAAGTACGTGCTTTCATAGGACTGGTAGGGTATTATCACCAGCACATACCGAGATTTTCGGAAATTGCTTCACCCCTCACGGACGCTTTGAAGGGGGTAACAAAAAAAGGAAATATACAGTGGTCTGAAATATGTGATAAAGCTTTTAAAAAATTAAAACAGTTGCTATGCAAGAAACCAATTCTGTATGCTCCCGACTTTGATAAAAGGTTTATTATACAAACCGATGCCTCAGACAGGCATGGGTATAGAACTATGCCAATTAGATGATGACCAACGTGAACATCCTATCTTGTATATAAGCAACAAATTTAATAACTTTGAAAAGAATTATTGTACTCCTGAAAAGGAGTGCGTTGCTATCATCTACGCTATCAAGAAACTGCATTTTTATCTGGATGGTCAGGAAGAATTCTTGATTCAAACTGATCATAATCCTTTGGTCTGGCTACAATACAACGCCAAATGTAACTCTAGATTGATGCGCTGGGCACTCTCATTACAACCTTATAATTTTAAGGTCATTCATCGCAAAGGATCTTTGCACAAGAACGTAGATGTTCTAAGCAGAATTAAGTAATGTAATAACTCTTAGTGTATGTAACCACGTTCAGAATTTATTTTATTATTTAATGTATGCTCAACTGATGTATTTGAACGTTCTCCATTTTTTTTTCTTTTTAAATGTGGTGTAAAAGTATTTGTTTAAAACTTTAAATTTTTTACCTGAAATTTGGAAACTTATGAGAGAAGTTACCTTTTCTCTTTAAGCAAATGAGGAAGCCGAGCTTATTAAACTGTCAAATTTTACAGTCTCTCCGTTGGGGAAGAGGTTGTAACAGCTTTAAATAGTATTAAAATCTTGTAGTTTAAATAATTTAAATAGATGAACATTAAGGTATTTGTGAATGGCAATATTTGAAACCAGACTCGAGTGCCTCGTGCGACTCTCGCACGAAGAATGTAATTTATTTTTAAATGTTAGAATATGTTTTGTCTTGTTTGTATGTCGCCATTTTTGAGTAAAAAATAAAGTTTTTTCTGTGTTCCATCATTGGAGTTGCTTCATTTTGCCAATGAAGTATCACACTTCATTCCAGATGCTTTCCACAGTATTTGCAGAGTATTTAAGTTAATTAATCAATTATTATAATTCAAACCTTTACTTCAGCTTCTTTTCCGCAATCCTCACAAAAGATGTAAATAAAATATAATATTTATGTCGAGAGTTTAATTGTTTTAGATATACAGATTTTGGCAATTTCGATGAGATATAAGCTATCAAAGCTTGAAATAGAAGCCAAAAATTCAAAATTTCAGTAATTAAAATTTATCCGCAACATAACACGGCAGAGAAATTAGCATCATTTAGAGCTAGTGTTTCTATTATATAATATTCATGAAAGAGTTTGCTCACGTAACAAAGAACTCGAAAAATTAAAGCGACAATTTTCCAAACCCCATCTCGAAATTTCTTAAAAAGGATAGCAGGGCAATTGCCGCAGAAGCATCTGATACAGCTGTAGGAGCCTAGCTTATGCAAGACAGACAGTCTGTTCAACATTTTGGCGAAACACTTAACGAAAAACATATCGGTACCTAGAGGAACCATTAGCAGTCCTGTAGGTTGTTTAGAAATGTATAATTTATTTTTCGAGGAAACTGTTACCATGTACATGGACCACGCAGCCAAATAACGCCTGTATTTTAGGAAACATTTGTCGCACAGAGTAGGAAGCTGGGCTTTAAACTACAGGAATAAAATTTAAAATTTAGACATTCCCTAAGAATTGTTATTCTGGATGCCCTATCAAAAATTATTGTAGATGATGATGGTAAAGAAATGCGTTATGGCTGGTCATCCTAGCGAAAGTTAAGTATTTTGGCATGAACTTCAAAAAATACTCCATTTTCAAGCCATCTAGGAGTAAGAAAACAGTTCAGAGAGACCTATACAAACCTATACAAAGTTATACCTATACCTGCCTACCTATACAAAATTTCCACCTATGCAAAGTTTTGGAACTGGATATGACATTTCCTGAGCAATTCCCAATCAGTTATCTATGTTAATTTATACCGGCGAGGTATATTAAGACCTAAAAAGCCACATTTCCTAATGAAATCGTAGGAATTGATTTCTTAGGCTCCTTCCCACGTAGTGAAATTACAACAAATAACTACTCGTGATTGTTGATCACTTGTCTAACTAACAGAAATAATCTTCTCAGAAAAGCAAAAATTGTTACGTACAAAATCGTACGCAAAAATTGTTTCAGATTCGTTTTATATAAATTTATTTTTAAATTTGAACTTCAGTGAAATTAATTTCTGACTATGATTCGCAGTTCATAAGTCAAATTTTTGAGGAAATTTGAACGGTTCATGATATAAAGCATTTTAAGGTAATCCCTTATTGACCAAAGTTAAATATCGCAGAGCACACAAATAGAAACATAGATGAAATTAACCTCAGTTGTGTAAGAAATTACCACCAATGCTAAGATTGCTGTATTATTGAACTCGCCTATGCTTTATAATTCCTTAAACGCTATGCCACTGAGAAAACTCAAATTAGCTTATTTATTATAAAGCTGAATTATTTCTTGGCAGAAAGTTGATAACACATCGATAAACTGTCTTTTGTTGAAAAAAGGGTCGAAGGAATTTACGATGGCATACATGCAGAAACTAGTGGATTATGTAACGAATAATTCAGACAGGTTCCATAAAAATTAAAATTTTTCTATCAGAAGAAAAGGCATTGAGGTCACTTTGAGATGGAAGATAAGGTTTTGAAAATCAAATATTCAGTTTCTCATAGGACATCAAGAAAAGGGAGAAAATTTTCTAATAAATTTGAAGGCCGGTTTTTAACTGAAAAAAATTAGACGAATAGTGTTGTAGTTAAAAGCAAATATGCGAATGTGTAACATTGAACTTTATCAAGTGAAAGAATTTACGAGAGACTTTATATGGATGGGTATCATACGGGTTGTGTTAGAGGTAAACTGTGGCAGTAGTGCAGGCCCACTGAAAAAGTCCAGAAACAGTGAATTCATAACGCTGCCTACGTCACAGAAAGGCCAGCAGGAAAAAAATAAAGAGTAATGGGAATGGCAATAAAAGAGACAAGGCCTAGGTTGGATGAATCATTTATAAGGAGAGCTACACAGAATGGTAACAAAAAAGAAAAAAAAAGGACAGAGAATGTGCCAAAGTTTCAAATGAAATGCCAAGTATCTCTGAGATATCACGACCACCCAAGTAAGAAGCAAAGGCAGTTTGATGGACGACAAAAATAAAAAAATTCTTGTGTACAACATAAACAGGAAGCGTTGAATAATGGGGAAATGGCTGGTCAGTTATGAAAAATCTACAAAACAAACAATACCTGCGAAGAATGAATCACCACGCTGAAAACTTATAGGATCCAGTGATCCGAAAATGCAAAAGAGGAAGCAGATGTATGTGAAGACGACGTACCCCAAACTTACGTTCCAGCATCGCCAAAATAAGCTTCGTTCAAAGGAAATCAATTAGGATAATGTATCGATTGAAAACAGGGAAGAACCCAGAGATAACCAGGATGACTACTAACCAAGTAGATGAGTAGCAGTTATCATGACCTACCTCGTTGTGAGTTAAGTTTTTAGCAAATAAAATAGCCGATTAGCTCAATAACAAAATATAGATGAAAATTTACTTTATCTGTTGAAAGAGAAATATTCGTTAAAATATGCGTACAAGGTTGCAAATATGCTTTCAGTTTACCTCAAATGAGAAAATGTAAGTTGTTAAATACAGTTAAGAATCTCTTCTTGTTGATATATTCATTTCTCTTTAAGAATTAGTGTTTGCGTGTAACACATTTTTAGTAGTTTAGTCGAAAAGACCTAGCGCTCATGCAGTTCAGAATAATAGGAACTATGTACTGAAAGAAAGTTTTGCAAGCATTTAAAAGATATGTTAATGACTGATAATGACAGTCGAATCTCAGTGTCACTTTTTTATTTCACTTGTTTTTTCTTCTTCTTGAGATAAAAATGTCTGAATGTGATGATGTTACATTTAATTGTTTCATAAAGGATCAGATTTTAATGTTTCACATATTTTCGCTGATAAGCAGAGAGTGATAGTTAATTTTGTTTCAACTTGGTACTCAGTTTTCTTTTTTAAAATGTTGAACCCTTTCAAAAGCCCGAAATCATCAATTTTTCATTCGAATGTATGACATTTCTAGCCTCATAAAAATCAATCAGACATGCAACAAGTACTGAAATACCGAGAATTTTGAAAGAAAAGGAGCATAAAACGTGAAATAAATAAATGAATAAAATTGGAAATGACTACATCCGGAAGTTAAAGTTTGATTCAGTTTCTAATACTAAACAATTTTATATCAACTGTGTATCTCTGCTCGAGAAGAAAAATTCCCTTCCACTGTAGTTGTCGCGTTTGCTTACTAAAACTTTACTTCCACGAACGCCCTCTGGCGTAAGAGACTAAAAGTAGTCAGTTGAACGGCTGACGCGTCTAACAGATGTATAACGATAGACCGTCTCCGTATAAATTATGCTTGTAATCATTATAACTTGTAAATATTTTGTAGATATCTTTCATACGAATTAAAATTTCTTAAAAAGTTTATAGCTGTGTTGCGCAGTAAATCGAAGTTCATCATAGAGACAGATACCGAGAAGAAGGAAAAGCAGGCAGTTCAGGGCAGCCCTATTTAGAAGGTAAGTGAACTTTCACTTATCTATTTAATGATCAAAAAATTTTAATAGTACAAAGTTGATAAAATTTTTTAACATGGCGCCCGAACAGGGACTGCCAGTAACTGCTATTTTCCTAACTATTGAAACTGTCTAAATTGATATCAGTTATATAGATAATACATAAGCATAAATAATTAGTGAATTGCTGATACTTGTTGAATTGTTGAATATTAAATAATGACGGAATTCATCGATACATTGAAAAGGAAACGCGACCACATAAGGGCTGCCGTTACAAAATTAATTGGCCGAATCGAAACTGAATTACCAAAAACAGAAGTGAATGCAGAGGAGCTAGAAATTTCCTTAGAACTCTTAAATGAAAAATCGAACGAGTTAAAACAAATAGAAGCCGATATAGAAAAATTAATAGACATAAAGGATCTAGACCAGGAATTAAACCGTGTTGACGAATATCGTGAAAGAATAACTACATTTAAATACAAAGCTAACAAAAAATTGAAAGAAATTAATATAGAACAACAAAAGTTTAATGTGTTACGAAACACTGAACAGTTAAGTGAAAGTATTATAGAAAACGTTAAAATCGAAAGTCATAATGTGAAGCTTCCTAAACTTACGATTCCGAAGTTTTATGGCGAGAGCTGCGAATGGCTGACATTTTGGAACACTTTTTCATCAGCCAAACACCAAAATAAAACGCTTGACGCTATAAGCAAATTTAATTATTTGAAATCCTTTTTGGGAGGCACTGCTTATAACACCATTGACGGTTTCGATTTAACCGAAGAAAATTACGAAACTTCAGTTAAACTCCTCACAGAAAGATTTGGAAATAAAGATGTACTGATCAACGCCCATATAGATAAATTACTGAAAATAAGACCTCTAAAAGATTGTAATGACATTCAAAATTTCCGTAAGTTATTCAATTATATACAGAAACATATTCGATGTCTTGAATCATTAAATATGACCTCAGAAACATATGGAGCTTTATTAACGCCTATTTTGCTTAAAACATTGCCCTCAGATTTGGTTTTGGAATATAATAAAACAGTTCGGAAATCAAATTACGATTTGAATCACCTAGTGGAATTTCTTTCTGAGCAATTAGTTGCGCGGGAACGTACATTCCAGACGGTCCAGCCAAAGGCGGCGCCGCAAAAGCATAACAAACTGAGTGAACCCAGACCTATTGCGAAACACACAGCTTCGGAGTTAACGAACGCAAGTTTGCGGGGGGGACAAACACCATGTGTTTTCTGCGACTCTTCTGATCACGAGTCTATAACGTGTAAACAAGCATCTTTATGATCTACTGAGAAAAAAAGGGAGAAATGCAAAGCGAAAGGGATCTGTTATCGCTGTTTACGCCCACGGCATCTTAGTTTTATTTGCACTTCTAGAATAAGGTGTGAATTATGTAAACAACGACATGCCACTATAATGTGTTTTAAAAACGAAAACGGAGAAATTAAGGAAGAACAAATTGAAAATAAGGCCTTAACGAATAATTCATCCTATGAAAGTGTAATTTTGCAAACTTTAATTGTCAGTGTTGACGGAGATGGTGAAAGCAATTTTATACGAATAATTCTGGATACCGGAAGTAGCAGATCATATATCAGCACATTTCTTGCGGAGAAATTAAAACTAAAATCTTTAGGTCAGGAAAGTGTGACTCATGGGCTTTTTGGAGGAATAGAAAAAAGGGAAAATCACAACAAGTATCTGATTAAGTTAAATAATCCAGAAACAGGATTCACATGCGAAATGGAAGTTTTGAGCCAAAAAACCATATGCTCACATATTCCAAAATTGGAGGATAGGGAATGCTTAAAGAAACTAAGAGGTTACAAAATTTTTCCCAGTGATGTAACTAATGAGAATTCTTGTTTATTTGAAAAACACCCTAACGAAATACACATGCTTGTAGGAGCAGATTATGCCGGAAAACTCTTTACAGGGGAAATAATACACGTAACGGAGAGTTTAGTAGCGATGAATACACACCTTGGTTGGACAATATTAGGGAGAACAAAGGTAAAGGGAAAGAATTTTAATGAAATTCTTTTATCACTACACATTAGTGACAGAAAAATCTGTGACTTGTGGTCTCTTGATTCTATCGGAATAACTGAACCAGCTCTTTCTCAAACAAAACAAGAAATAGAAAAGGCTACAAAAAATTATTTCATCCGTACTTTAGAAAGAGATGACACTGGAAGGTATCAGGTATCACTGCCATGGCTTCAAATTCATCCTGAGTTGCCAGATAATAGAATCCTTGCAGAAAAGCGTCTGAAGTCTTGCGTGAAAACCCTTCAGACAAAGAATTCCTTAGAAGCCTACGAAACTGTTTTAATGGATTGGGTAGAAGAGGGAATAATTGAACCTGTCGATATTTCGGAGGCAGAAAAGATCAAAGGGCATTATCTGCCACATAGACCCGTGTTTCGGGAAAATTCGACTACCAAAATTCGAGCAGTGTTCGACGCATCTGCAAAGGAGAAAAATTCGGTACCTCTGAACGACTGCCTGGAAAAGGGTCCTAATTATCTTGAATTGATCCCCAAAATTTTGATAAAATTTCGAGAGGGGAAGTATGGAGTAATTTCGGATATAAAAAGAGCATTCCTTCAGATAGGTGTGAACCCAGCGGATCGAGATTTTCTCCGGTTCCTATGGTGGGAGAAAGGACAGCCTGAAAAACTGACTATATATCGGCACCGAAGGGTTGTATTCGGCGTAAACGCCAGCCCCTTTTTACTCGCTGCCACGATTAACTACCATTTGGAAAATGTACCAAAACATCATCAGGAAATAGCTTCAAAGCTTAAGAAAGCCATGTATGTGGATAACTGCGTAGCGAGCGTGGAATCAATTGAAGAATTAAACTCATTTATCAAAGGATCTAGAGAAATCATGGCTACTGCAAAATTTGACCTAAGAGGTTGGAAACATAATAGACTCAAAAATGAAACTTCAGTTCTAAACCTTTCTGATAAAGATTATGAAGATGTTGTGTCAGTATTGGGATTGAAATGGGACTTGTTTGACGATACTTTGTCTTGTCACGTAAAACATGAAGAAAACCCTGTATCGAGCAAAAGATCTGTTCTTTCCGAATTGAGTAAAATCTTTGACCCAATTGGGTTTACTAGTCCAGTTACTCTCATGCCTAAACTGATTCTGCAAGAGTGCTGGAAACAGAAAATTAACTGGGATACTAATCTGCCGAATGATCTAGCAAGGAAATTTTTCACATGGTCATCTCAGTTAAAATATTTGAAAGACATCAAAATTCCTAGATTGCTTCCCAAAATAGACGAAAGTACCACTCTGCATGTATTTTCGGACGCAAGCAAGGACGCGTATGCGACCTGCATTTTCCTTAGACACAGCGGTGAGAGTGGAGTCACTTGTCAATTGATACAATCTAAAGCGAGAGTTGCTCCCCTAAAAGCACTCACCATACCTCGACTAGAGATACTCGCTTGCACTATTGGAGCCAGGCTCTCTCATACAATAAGAGAAGACAGAAAATTGGTCCACTTTTGTAGCCAATCGAGTAAATGAGATTCGAAAATTGAGTAACCCAGATCACTGGCATCACATTCCCGAAAAGTTTAATCCTTCGGATTTGCCATCACGCGGTTGCTCTGCAAAAGAATTGAGGAAATCCGAATGGTGGAAAGGACCAGATTGGATTTATCGACCTCCAGAAGAGTGGCCTATTGCAGATGGAGAACATCCTGACTTCGATATAGTAAATGGAGAGAGAAAACGAACTGTGGTTTCAGCCAGCAATAACACGAATACAGATAAATTTAAACTTTTTGACAATATTTCAAAATTCGAAAAGATCATAAAGGTCGTATCTTGGATCTTTAGATTCATTAAAAATGCTACAACACCACCATCTGAAAGAACTCATAGGAGAATTTCAGTCGAAGAACTAAAAGGAGCTGAAACAGTGGTTTTCCGACTCATCCAACGAGAATCTTTCGAAGGATTGAAAGATCAAAGAATACGTGCTCTAGAACCTATCATGGACTCCAATGGTCTTATAAAAGTGAAGACACGTATCTTTCAGAGAGACGATGATGCTGACTTTCGTTACTCAGTTTTACTTCCCTCAGAACATCCATTAGTATTAAAACTGATCAAATCTGAACATGAAAGGCTAAGTCACGCTGGAGTACAATTCGTTATGTGCGCTTTGCGTGAAAAATATTGGATCATAAAGAGTAGGAAGACCGTACGCAAGGTTATCCAAAACTGTGTACGATGTCGAAGGTTCGACTCTGATTCATATAAGATTCCTCAAGCGCCACTACCTGAAGACAGAATAAGAGATGCTTTAATTTTTGAGATTATTGGTGTTGATCTGACGGGTCCCTTAATTTTAAAAGGAGGCCAAAAAACATGGATCGTCATTTTTACTTGCGCAATATATAGAGCAGTTCACTTAGAGCTAGTCTCATCTCTATCAACTGAAAGTTTCCTGCACGCGTTCAGGCGATTCATCGCTCGAAGGGCTAGACCTGTCACTGTATACTCTGACAATGGAACCAATTTTGTTGGATCAAATAATTTGTTTAAGACCATAGATTGGAATTCTATCTTAGAAAATGCAACAGTTAAGAAATTTGAATGGAAATTTATACCCCCTTCCTCGCCATGGTGGGCAGGGTGGTGGGAAAGATTAATTGGAGTACTAAAGAGAATTCTTCGAAAGGTACTAGGAAAATCTTCTCTGAACTACGAAGAATTGTTGTCAATCATTTGTGATTGCGAGAGCATTATGAACAACCGTCCTCTCACGTATTTGTCAGAAGACGTAAAGGATTTAAGAGCTCTCACCCCAGCAATGTTTCTAACAGAAATTCCAGAGACTGGAGTTCCTGAATTAGATCTTTTGGATTCTAAATCCATCAATAAAAGATACCTTTACAGAGCCAAATTGAGAAAAGATTTACGAAAAAGATTTCGATCAGAATATTTAGGGCAACTGAAACAAAGCTCAAAATTCATCCGCGAACCATCTTCTGTGAAAGTTGGTGATCTTGTAATTGTGTCCAACAACGAAAAAAGGATAAACTGGCCCTTAGCTAGAATCGTGGAAATTTTTCCATCCCACGACGGACACATTAGATTAGTGAAACTGAAAACTGCACAAGGGGAGATTATAAGACCTAATAAGAACCTCATACCTCTTGAACTCAACTTTACACCTGAGTCGGATATGCTAGTGAGGTACAGAACTCGAAGTATGACGAAATCTCAAAAGACTTGAACTACAGGTCAGTTGAGGTCCATCCTCTGTTGATACTGGACCTCAAGGTGGGAGTGTCGCGTTTGCTTACTAAAACTTTACTTCCACGAACGCCCTCTGGCGTAAGAGTCTAAAAGTAGTCAGTTGAACGGCTGACGCGTCTAACAGATGTATAACGATAGACCGTCTCCGTATAAATTATGCTTGTAATCATTATAACTTGTAAATATTTTGTAGATATCTTTCATACGAATTAAAATTTCTTAAAAAGTTTATAGCTGTGTTGCGCAGTAAATCGAAGTTCATCATAGAGACAGATACCGAGAAGAAGGAAAAGCAGGCAGTTCAGGGCAGCCCTATTTAGAAGGTAAGTGAACTTTCACTTATCTATTTAATGATCAAAAAATTTTAATAGTACAAAGTTGATAAAATTTTTTAACAGTAGTTATTATGCAATATGCTTATATGTATCAATGCATGAGGTTATATTCCTTTTCCTCATTTTTTATGAATGAGGAGAAAAGTTACTCAGAAATAATATTCCATAAAAATACATTTTTCCCGCATGAAGATGAAAGAGAGAGGCCAAAATTTTCCAATCCAAAGAAAAAAAAAAAAAAAAAAGAAATAGAAAAAACAAGTCCCCTGTTATTTTCCTTTATCCCTCTAGCGATTTCCAGCGACACGTTCTTTGTGCTAGTTATTTTTGTGTTGATTTCTTCGCTTTCAGCGTTTTTTAAGCGTTGATAGTTTTTTATATCTATATTTATATAGAACCGATATTTTTTTGGGGATCTGAGCGGTGGCCTTAGAGTTAGTTTTACTTTTAACTAAGGAAGGAATGGAGCAGTGATAGATAGAATTTGTAGAAATCTTTCTGTGCAAAGTTTGTTGGTCTTCTATTCCGTTTTGAAATCCCTAAATCTGAGTGCAAAAGAAGGAAGAGTTCAAATATTCAGTTTAAGGAAAAGGCGCGCGTAAGAAACTGGCAGCGTAAATTTATCTGTCTGCTTTTATTCTTGTCTGGTTTTTACATACAACACTGAAAGCACGCTTATCCTTCATGATAAGAGGTATATACACAAGAGCATTTTGAGTGAATTTCGTATTCGAAATAAATATTTAAATCCACAGAAAAGAAGGAATTGTGTTATTGTTATCTCTCAAATAGAAATTTGTGTCTTTCAGGTAACTGAATAAATATCTTACAACGTTAAGAAATTATAAATGCTTGATTTAACTTGACTGAAAAATACAATGATGGAAACGTTTAAGTTTTATTCAAGTAAGGAATCACATTATGTTAATTTTTTAGGATTTTATTTTTTTTACTACACTAGCATGAATATAAGCACAAGTAAAAAATACCAACATTGCTTAAAAAGTGCTACTGGCAACGTTAATCATCAGTTGAGCCTGCATTCACTTTGTTAACTGTTACTCTAGCGATAGCTGGTTAGTGATTACATCAGGGCTGGGCAGCTGAATCTGCAACACCTGCGTCTGAACTTAATATGTTATTAATCGGGACTTCCTTTGGAGATCATTACTTTAAATTTCTTCTTGAAAATGCCCGCAACAGATTTCATAGTTTAATTAAACACACTTTTATTTAGTCTTCATAGTAACTAGCAGCTAAAACATTTTGTGATTGAGAGAAGGAAACCATTTTTTAAGTCCTACTCTTAGCCTGTTGTGGATTAGCACATCGATATTTAGGTCAAGGGTCTATGCCCGTCATCTAGGTTATTTACCTAGTTTCCATCTTCAAAGCTTTATTTCACCACTCTGTTACAAGAAATGATGCACTGTCATCCTGACACTTGCCCACTTTTGGCGACACAGTATTTGACATAATCCTTTAAATCTTCATATTATGTGACCATCTAAAACACTAAATGACCTCATGAAATTCCACGAACGTTTAGCACGAACTGTCAACTATCCCCCTTCATTCTGAACTTTCGGTAAAAGGCATTCTGGCTGCAACGACTTTGAAGTTCACACACAACACGTCCAGTCGTGTGGTTAAAATTATTTAGTATCGGAAGTTCGATATATATTCAATTTGGACCCTACGGCTGGCTGCATGGTTGATTTTCACGGACAATGTGAATACGCATACCCTACGCATAAAGTGAATGCAAGCCAGTTTAATTTAGAACACTCTCCATGAAGGCAAGCCTTTCCTTAAGCAGATAACCCTCGTCTGCTTTGCCATATTCAAATATCATAATCTTGTTTCGCGAACCTGGTACCTTTGAAACTATTTAGCATACCCCAGTTATCAAAATGTTCCTATAGCTCTCCGACCTTAAATATTATTAACTCTATGAAGTTTCTGACAGACAGAGTTCTTAGAAACAAGTTAAATGTAAGTGAATATTAAATTCTATCATTTAAAATTAGATATTTTATTTCATACTTTTTTTTAATTCCTCTTATGTTGACAATTGTCTCGATTGGACAAAGTTCTTACGTCTTTTTAAGATCTTGCAAGTGTTTCAACAAAATAGCTTTCTTCCAAAGACCTGTTGTTTCGGCCGCAGACCAGTCAGATAAGCACCAACAATATGTCTTCATTTAATCTCTGATATAGCTGTTATTTGAGCCTTATAACTGATCACTGCTGTTAGTAACATGAAATCATTTAAAGCTGCCAAATGAATGTGCAAATGGTAGCTTAAAAATCAGGGTTTCTACTTTCGTACAAATGTCTCAGGTTTAGCATTATCCATTCATTTTATCTTTCCACGATTCAAGCCTAGGTAAATTAGAATTGTAATGGAGCAGAACCTTGATATATGTAAGTTTTACCGGTGCATTGTATTAATTTGAATCCCCGCAAATAAGAGTAGACCATTCTGTTAATTTTAAGTTTTAATTTAAAATCTTTAATTATAATGTATTTCTTTCGCCTTCTTACCTTCGTGGTATAACGGTCAGCACACTCGGCGCGTATTTGAGAGATCCGAGGTTTGAGTCCCGGCGAGGGCATTGCTCATTTTTCATGTACTTCAAAAATACCTAATGTCTCTACAGTAACGTCCGAACTAAAAAAAAGTGGTGGTTGATGATTCTTCAGCAACAGGATTTGGTGACTGGGTTCCCTAATTCCCAGTCGCCTTTTAAACGAAGCAGTATATAAGGTATTTCTTCCTCCTTCTTAGCATGCGTTCGTGGTTTAATGGTCAGCACACTCGGCGCCTATTCGAGAGGTCCGAGGTTCGAGTACCAGCGAGAGCATTATTCATTTTTCATGTACTCCTGCTTGCAAAATACCCAATGTCTTTAAATAATTAGCAAGTAAACCTTTAGCTAAATTTTATCTCTGCGTTTGCCAACTGAAATCCAGTACTCAACCTTAAATACAGTGATGGAAAATATATTTATGTCCTTGTAAAGACTGAAAACAATTTAATAACTTATGAGGAATCTGTAACTTAAATATTTAAATTAATGAAATTGTTACTGAAATAGATTTTCAGTTTGTATTTAATGTGGTAAACATAATAAGTAACAACATAGAATTATAAGTGATAAAATAGAAAATTAATTTTGCGTACAAAGAAAAAAATCAATGAGAACGCATATCGATGCACATGCTATAGTGATCGATGCACATAATAAGTAATAACATAGAATTATAAGTGATAAAATAGAAAATTAATTTTGCGTACTGATAAAAAATCAATAATAACGCATATCGGTATAAGTTTAAAACAAAAGAAAACATATTGGTACGTGTAGCAAAATTC
Source organism: Stegodyphus dumicola (assembly GCF_044657685.1). Taxonomy (NCBI): domain Eukaryota; kingdom Metazoa; phylum Arthropoda; class Arachnida; order Araneae; family Eresidae; genus Stegodyphus; species Stegodyphus dumicola. The sequence goes on along the minus strand of NC_140772.1, from coordinate 87,590,388 downwards.
TTTTGTATTTTTAAGACATTTAGGTAATGAATTTACAAAATTAAAGCATATTCCTGTGTTCATCCTCTATTATTTCTTTAGTAAGAGGTGCTTAATGTATCCTTTATTTGGTATTTAGTCCTTCTGAAGTTTCCTTTTCAGCCCTTCCGAAAATATGACCAATTGAATTAACGTCTAGTAACCAGAATAGTCTAGTCTAGTGTGTCCACAATATGTATAGCAACCACACATTAATAGTTTGAGCTTCGTGTTAGGGATGTTGTTAAAAATAAAAATGCCCACAAAGACCTAATTTTTGCGCATTTTGTTTGAAAATGGTTTTTGAATATTCAAATAATCATGCTATCAATTATGTATAAACTTCTAACATCACCTGCGGCCATACAGTTTATCACAGTTATATGTCTACTCTTGCATGTTTCCTATCTTCATAGCTTCGCCAGCTTTAATCCGCACTAAACTGCTTCTTCCTGATATCCAAAGGCTAAATTTAATTTCTTCCGAAAAATTTGCTGGATGTCAAAATTCTGAAGCCCTTGTATTGAAGTCTTTTGTAAATTCTAACATCTATTCTCTGTTGTCTTTACTTCCAAATAACTTCCTGTTATTTGCTCGAGCACGAAATCCAGAATATTGAATCAAATTTCTAATTACTTTAAAATGAACTTATTTTTTTTGGTAATTTCCCTCAGTTTTGAACAACCGAAGAAATAAGATTTAAAAAAAGTGTTTAACTTGATGTTTTTCAATGAATGAGTCTCCTCTCTTATTTAGCGTTGATAATCTCCCAGAGCGATAGTATTTCCTACAATTCCAATCTATTTAAATGTATTTACAATAATCTGCACAGTTTCATAAATTTTATTCACCATAATTCCTATTTCTCGTAGAAAGATTCTCCTATTTTTGAACACTTTTATAACGAGATTTCTGACTTCGGAAAATATAAATAAACAAACGATGCTCACAAGCAATTCATAAAATGAGATGACGTAAATGTAGATTATGTAACTAGCCGTTGCTTACGGTTGCACAGATTTGTATACGTGAAGACGGAAACGTTTTAACTGTGCAAATATTTTTTTCCTCCTCAGCCTTTAAGCACATTTGATTGTTTTAACAGATAATGCTATATTAATCTGTCACACATACAGATTATATTTCTGCTTTTAACCCACTTGATTTTTCCTGTTATTTACAGATGTTAATTATAAATTAATTAACACAGAGTAAATTAACTTACTATTTTTTACGGTTATTGCGTGGATACGTAAGTAACTCATGTATTAAATTAACTAATTACATACACACACATACATACATATATATATGTATTTTTTTAAAAAGTCCTATCAAAATATTTAGTTTTATTTATGATGTTTATCCATTATACAAATATAATATATACAATATTTGTATAACAATAACGAATAAATATCTATTTTTATTGACTTCGCTACGATAGTATAGCCTAAAATTCCAACTAATTCCTTCGAAAACTATGCCTTTACGTTATACACGTAACAGGCGAGTCTATAATCAACATTGTTATTTAACTTACCAGTATAGCACGAACTGATATGCGCATTTACAAACTTTTGCACTTGCGGAAATTACATTGCTTTGCGAACACTTTGTAATCTTTTGGTTATTCCTAGTTGGCTAGAACTAGGCTTTATTCATTTGGAATGTTTACCCTTAAACTAACAGGGACCGGTCTAAGCTGGTAATTTTGATTCGCGGATTTCGGACAAAATAATAGATTATCGATAATTTGAGAGTTCTCGGCTCTTTTTCTGATTGCCGTAACGTCCGGATGTTCACAAGGACCCGGATCCTTCAAATAAGAATATATATTTTTTAATCCTTTGCAATTGCTGGATGATATTTGCGCCCGAGTCCAGGATTTTTGCTTTACGCATTGCACATTTTACGTTATTGCCTTCCTCATCAAACTTTATTCTTCAGAATGCTAATATTTTCCTTCCCGGGATTATGTTTTATAACTAAGTTGAATGTTTTATAACTAAGTTTAAGGGCCCATCTAATCAATCTTGAAGATAAATTCCTGCCTGAATATAAACTCCGTACGATCACATGATCAAAATAAGCTGTAAAGGCGATTTGCCAAAGGTATTTTCTGAATTTTTTTACTGCTAATAAAACTGCGGGTGTTTCTCGCTTAGGGGCAGCATAATTCTTCGGGGTCTGTTCGAGGGCTTTACTGGAATATGACACCGGTTGACCTTTCTGCATAAGAACAGCATCGCGTAATCAGAGGCATCTGCAGAACTTTTTAAATTTTCGCAGCCATAAGGAAACGTTAACACAGGCGCTTGAATTAAACTTTGTTCTAGTATCTCGAATGCCGTATTAGCCTCGACTGACCAAGTAAAACGAGCTTTTCATCTCTTTATTTGTAAAAGACGGCTCAGATTTTTTTAGGAAAAGCAATTTCAAATTTCAGAGTTTTTTGTTTCAATTCTTTCTTGGATATTTTATATACTAAGTAACGAAGTTGTGCAGCAACGGACTTATATTTTGCGACATTTATTTTTAGTCCAGCTTCATGTAGAAGCGAAAATACTTCATGTTAGTCTTTGATATGAACATCGATTATTTCACTCTTAACTGTAATATCGTCTCAGAACAAACATGTATTCTTCCGAAGCACTGGTGGTAAGAACAGTGCGCTTTAAAGTGGCGAGTTCTTCGTAAGTAGCCGAACAGCGTTCTCAAAAACGAGTAAGCCCCAGATTTCGTAATGACTTCTTCAGTTTTAGTGACTTCTTGAGGCTTCACGCAGATTTTGAAATATGCAAAAATTATATCTAACAATGTCGTGAATGGAGTTGGTTTCCTTTTTCGAATAATCTATTCATTTAATCAAAGGGGATAGACAGGATACTAAGTTATACTGTTAAGTTTTCTCTAGTCAACTGCGAAACGCCATGCTGTGTGGTTGGTAGGAGGGAGATCATTTTTCTTTTTACAGCGCCTCATTTTGAAAAATGACTTACCAGTCCTTGTAACTTTTCTTTTCCATCCGGCTCCAAACAATTTAAGTCAAGTTCCTGTGGCTGCGTCTGACTTCCCTCCAGCTTATTCATCTAAAGTTCAGCCTCAGTCGTTTTCAAAAAAAATATTTCTGAAATAACAACAGCTTAAAGACTTTTCACGACAAAAAAATCACTTTTAATTTTTTGTTCTTAACGTGCACATGCAGTAATAATATGCGCTGGCCTAAAACTTTGCCCATTTCATCTCTCCCCATATCCTGTCTTAGTGTTTATTCTAGCACGCCTAGATTTGGGAGCTTAGTTGCTAGTTTAAATGGAATTCTTGGACTGAGGAGGTCAAAATAATCTTGTATTTGGGGCAGTAACCTAGACAAAACGATTTGGATAATTTCTTCATCCGGCCTTTGGTCGTACAACAATTTAAAAATTTGAATTTTTCTTAAAATAGAATCTGTTAATTTCTCAATTTTAATTTCTAATTTACTTAGTTCCACTGGAGCTTGACCTAATCATTCACAATGGGGAACAGTCTAATGACAGCATTTTTATTTTCAAATATGTATTTGTCGCTCCTAAGCTCACCCAAAATGAACTTTGCAGTGCCTATAGAGGCCATGTAGAGGCCTGGTCTCTAAATAGAGAAGTTGCGATGGTAACCTTTTTTGTTCTAACACTGGATATAAGAGAAAATGGGAATTCAACAATTAAATAAAATTCATTACTGAGGTTTTCGTCATCGAAAGTGACTGAGGTTTCATAGCAGCCCTTGGTCGTATCAATAATAAATCAAGATCTGTTCATAGGATTAAATGTACTTGAGAACTATACGGCGGAACTTACGACGTTGAGGGGTCAAACTAAATGTTGCAGTTTCCTGTGACATGGTTCTATTCAAAGTGCAAGCACCACTCTAACGTTTCGTCATCTGTGGAAACATGACAATATACGAAAAGTTTGAAGACTAGAACTAAATTATCACAATGTCTTGTCCCACAGAGGCAGAGAAATGGTGTATTTATTTAACTTCAACAAAAGTTAACAGACGGCACCACTCGCGCTTACAAATACAGCCAGCAATTATTACTTTAATCAAAGATTGACTTAATTAAATAAAAATAAGTTAACCTAAGGCTAAGGGCTATACAATTCGAGTAACGCCCAAGATGGTTCTGACCGAAAGGTCGGCGTGTCAAAGGTAATAGCGAGAATAAAGCAGCGCCATAGGAATACTACTTTTAAGAGAAGCGAATTTAGCAACGTGTGCTCCAGCAGGCAGAACACGCTCTGATTCTACCATCTAAAACCTTTCTTTAAGTACTATCTTCTTTCTAAAGCATTCGAATGTCACACGAGCAAGAACTTAACATTTTGTCAGGAAAATAGAAATGAGGAGAATAGGAAATAACATAACTAGTTAACATTAACATAACATTACTAGTTAACATTAAAATAACATAACTAGTTAAAAACTATAAGAGACCTTACAAACTTTTTGCAAGAAACAATGGCAGAGGCTAAGGTATTGACGATAAAATTGCAAAAGCTCTGAACTAAGTTAATACTCTGTGAGGAATTCTCGAAACTCAGTGCTCCTGAATCCCATTTTCATACTTAACGTTTCTTAGAAATCTACTTGTCATAAAGACGGTGCTTTATTATAAAAGTAAATTCTGGGATTTTTTTCCAGAAGTATGTTTTCTTTTCTTTTTACCAGTCTGAATTCAGATATATTTTTAAAAGGATTTATTTGAACCATAACGAGAAAATATAAATCTTCTGAGACAGAGAGAGAAAAAGGAAAATGCATTTGAAAAAAAATATTTTCAACTTTTTTTTAATCTACGTCATATGAAACAAAATGCTTAAAAAATTACGTGTGTAAATATATTAGTGAATTTGCATAATTTATCTTAAATATGATTCGCTTTCTTTCGTCCAAGTACTCATAGATAGTTCCTTCAAATATATATTAAAATATGTGAAATAAAACTACGGTGCAATATCATTCGATTTTGTATTTCAAAGAAGAATTAAAAATGCATAAAAATATGCATAAGAATCTGAAAATTTCGTGTGTTAAAAAGATAAAATTGAGACTGACACTTAGATCTTATAAAAGGAAGAAATTTATTTTTTAAAGAATAACAGTCGAAATTTCATCAGTTTCAGATCAGAAAGAATTCATTCAAATATATCACATCGCTTGAAAATATTGCATTTTGTTGCAGATAGAATGTTTGAGGCAAAATAGAGGAAGGTTTTGAATGTATGGTAGGCATAGTATATTTCAAAACACAATTCTAGAATGTAGAGTATACTAGAGCAAAAGAAAAAGTGCCAAACTCTAATGGAATATTCTGAGGCTATAATGTATATCGTAAAACTGATATCTCCACAACGAAGCACAAACACAAAAGCATTCATTGTATGAAATATTATATCGTGAGTAATATTCATCACACATTAGACTTCCAGATGTTTCTGACATCAATTGCACAGTATAAAATCACGAGGAAAAAATTTTGCTTATTCCAACAACAATAACACGACCAATAGACACAAATGATGGATTTGAACTTACCAATGACAGCAATGAATAACGATGAAAAACACTGAGTGTAGGCGTGTGGCGTTGCCATTCATAATTTCGTATTGTCATCTCATTCATCTTGCAAGGTAGAATACACGATGTTTTACTCATAGCATTGGGTGTTGCTAAATAATAAAAGCATGGAGGTCTGGCACAAGAACTGATAATCATTCATGCTCTAGATTCCGTGGAACATTTTTGTTGTTACAGTGGCGTGTAATCATGGGATACACGAGATACGAGAGAAGTATTTCTGCTATTAACCTAATCAGAACAGAAATTATCCCTTTAGCGTAGCAGTGATCACTTCTTCCTATAGCAATAATGAACGTTTAGATATTTATTTACGCACTCTGTAATTTTTAGATGTGAGTCACAAATAGGAATCAATAATTTACTAAGTTTTACGCACAAAATATACACGTTTAGAGATAAACACATAGTAATAAAAACAATGTAAACACTCCATTAAATTATGATCTATGTAGGCATGATATAACATGTAGGAAATATAAGCTTATTACATTTCTTTTACAAGAAATCGCATGAAGATTCTTTCCTTTGGTAAGTATAATTGGTGATGAATGTATTTCTAAAGCAAAATTTGCTTCTGCTCATATTATCACACATAAGAAATTAAAAAGATTTTTTTTCTTTACAACCTTTTCTGAAGAAAAATAATTATGTAAGAGATTTCTGATATTTAAAATTTCTTCTAACTTTCATTGACTGAAAAATTAAAAAGCGTTGGAATGATTGTAAAGGCATCATTACAAAAATCATATAAAAGTTTTTTAGTTAAAAAAATTATTTCGCTAAGAAACTTTTTCTTTGTGTTACTCGAGTCTGGATTATACACTTTGCTAGTTGCGAATCTGTGTATCGTTCTGCTCCAAATTTAAAAAACTTTAAAATGGAAAATAAACATGCCAATGTAGAACTCAAAACTAGTCAAAAGGGCATCGTTATTTCTGGTGGATTTTGAAGAAAATACTATTGATTTCAAGGGAAAAAGAAAACGATACCTTTTCTTTAAGAGTTTTTTTTTCTTCTGAAGAAGAGGCATCCGTGTCAGACCGTCTTCAATAGTGAAAGTGCATTTTCAAAATATAGCCCAAAATAAGACAGACTATGCTCAATTTAGAGTATAAAAACTCCTTCACGCTAGTGTTGTTGTTGTGACTTGTCTGACAGTAACATCAGAAAAAGCCCACAATGTTCATCGTGCCAAGGACTGCAAGAATGCGCCAGTGATTGGCTAGAGCCTTGACCACCATGCAGGTGAACGTACGACTTATCTCACTTTCTCTCCGAATTTTGACGGAGATCATCCGGTGGGAGGTCCACCCATCTTTCCCTACCCCCAATCTCCGAAGAGGATTTTTGCCTAGCCTCATGTTTAGAGTGTCCCCATGCCGCACAGACAGTATACACTTACTGACATACATACATTCTCCAGGATTCGAACCTGGGCCCTTTGGCACGGCTGTCAGCGTCACTAACCACTATCCCGGTTGGGGGCTCTTCACACTAGTATCCGAAGTTGAGGTAATATCTGTCAAATTTTGCAAGAAATTCGGGCATTGTGACTTAATGCATTTCACTGTCCGTAAATTATATGCAAATAAAAATCTGAACGTTAGCTGGTATTTGAAAACTCTTCTTCCTGGTATCGTAAAGATTTGCTGTCAAAGGTAAGTAGTAACAGTGAGCCTGGAAAAAATGGAGGTAGAGTACACGTAGAAAGGAAAACACAAAGTGAAGGTGAATAGAAGGGAGCAAATGTAAGAAGCCATGGCTAAAATGAACAAAAGTTGGAAACCAAACATTTATGTGTTTATAAACATCTCAGCTTTGAACAGTATTTATCCTGTTACTTCAAAGAATGTCAGGGAGTCTTGTAAAGTAATTAACGAAATAGATAAAAGAAAAAAAAGGAGAGAAGAAACAGTTGAGAATTTATGTTACATTATTATTATTATTTATTTACATTAAATTTATATGCTATACTGCAAACATACTTGCAAAAACTCTCCAAACTGTTATTTTTCCTATCGTAATGAAAATAATCTCTCATGACTAACGCTTTTCAACAATTTGTGCATATTGTATTAATTATCTAGATAATCAGGAGGCTTGTATGTTTCCGAAAAATGTACTCATGTAAGATGAAAATGGCCAGTTTTTTTAAACGTGTAAAAACTTTATAATATAATATATATTTATTCAACGAAACATTTGTAATTAGACATAATTTTTCATCAAAGGCTAACTAGTAAGTTTATTTTGCAGAGTACTTATCAAATCTCAATTTAAAAGTTAAATTTTAAATATTATTAATTCGAGAAGCAGGAAGTTACTAGTTAAGTTTCGACCAAATCAAGAAACTGTAACTAGTCAGGAAGTAAACGTTCACAAAAATGAAGCTGTTACAATAGTGCATTAGTACCTGGAACATACAGATTTATAAATTAAACAAACATATAAATTAAAGACCAGCTGAACCTGAGGGCAGTTTTAATTCTTTCTTCAAGCTCTAAGAACAATTATACTTTGCTTTAGTTTCTTTTACAACTTTTGCATTAAATGTGTGATAGTAGATTGTAAAGCGTTGATAAGAGGATAATTCTTCTTCAGTCTAGGACAATTAGAGAGGTATATAGACTCAGTAAAATTGGATTTAACCTTACATGATAACCACTAACTCTCCACGTCATCATGTCCAACCTTTACCCAGCGCCTTAGTCTGAAGTGCATGCTAGATGTTGGTGCAGACTATTATACCATCCAATGTGTACGCGGCTATGATTTCATTTAATCTAAAGTAGAAGTCGTGAGAAATCTGGCTTGCTAATAATGTCCGTGACTTTTATATGGTTTCACGGCCATTATAGCCTAGGAAATCACTAATTCATGGTCAGAGAAATTCATCACGAAAGGAATGCTTGCATATAACCTGTAGAGACATTACGTCAGTTGGAAAAGCTGGAAAGATGAAAAATTAGCAACCGCCTTCGCTGGGAATCGAACCACGGACCTCTGGATACCGGCCCAACGTGCAGAACCACTACACCACGAAAACACGCTAGGAAAGCGGGAGCGATACCTTATAAAACCTATAAAAAGCAGACACGACCAACACGAAAAAATGGGCATTGCAAAGTCTGAAGCAATGATTTAATGGTGCGGTTATTTTCGATTCATCTCTGAAGCGTGAAAGGCATTTTGCTGCCCTGTAGTGTCATCACTTTTGTATCCTCTACCAGAATTTTGACTCTACAGTTCTTTTCGGTACATTGTTTCTATACTAGTATGTCTGTCATGATCAGTGTGTACGCAGCAAATGTCGCAACATGAAAATCTTTCTTTATGAAGACGATAATATGTTTCTATTGAACTCCTAAGTTTATTAAGTAATTTTGACGTGGATCGGTTCTTATAACTCCTACAGAAGCTTTTCCAGTTTACTGAGAAACATCGTTTGTGTAGCTCCAGATAAATAGTACACCCGCTTATACTATTTGCCGGCAGATTCATTTATATTATTTTTTTTCAGTTCTACACGTTCCACACAGCAGTATAGAGGAGGACATTGCTGAGATTCACTTAACCACTCTCTTCGAATTTTCATTGATTCGAGCTACAACTGACGCATAATTTAAATTTCCTTTAACATAAAGTCACGAGCTTAGAGGAAAATTCAAAAATCCTACCGGGTCTGAACTGTTAATTTCCTACGTAACTATGTTATCTTTGGTTAAATATTTTAGTAATTTGCACCTCTTGAAAAACGTTGATATCTAAAGTCTTTTTAAGAGCAATGAATAAAATGAGTAATTTAACTAATCTCACTATTTTATTACTTTAATTTTAAATTACAACATTCCTCTGAACTTGTTCATGTAATAACAAAGGTCAACCGACTAATAGTTTGATTGGACATTCGAATCCCAAAAGCGCAGAGCTGAAGTTTCGTATCTAGTAAGACCTAAAAGATTCTACAATGATGTCCGAAGCGCCACCTTTATAAGTAGATACTTTAGCATTTCTAAGAATCTTCTTGCAGTACAGATATATAATTGCAGATCTTATATATAATTGCAGAATATAGCTAATAGGATGATACCGTGCTCAGCATCTTTTCATAAGACATGTTGTAGAGTCATTAGGTTATTTTGAAACAGGAGACATGAACAATGAGCAAAGCCCTCGCCGTGACTCTAACCTGGACCTCTCGAATATGTTCAGAGTATACACCACGAAGGCATGCTGAAAAGAGGGATAAAACACCTTACAGTGTAAGACAAAAATACTATACTGGCGGCATTTTGTTGCCACCTTTTTTGGTTTTCCCCACGTTTAACGTGTATACGAGGCAGTTTGCCTTAGAAAGTCCTCCACGAAGGCATCCCTACCCTTAGGCATATAGCCCTCGAGGCTTTGCCGTAATTAAATAACGTAACGTAACGTTGCCACATTTTTCGATTTATCTTTTGAGCTCATGGTATCCCACTCTCCTGTTGGCGATTTGCATAACAACTCATACGTCAACTTCTTTATTTTTCTGTTATTGCAGGTCTTCTGCCCAGTCTCTAATAGTATGTGATTTTCCTGATCTTGTGCACCAATTATTGTGTTTATTCCAAGCTTTTCCGAACTATTGATTTTTGGAATTGTTATCTTATCATTTTTCAAACTTTGTAAATAATCCAAGAATAATTCAAAAATCCAAGAATTATTAAATAAACTAATAGTTCTGGAAATACTACCAAACACATACAATATTTTAAACATATAATTCTCTAGATTTTAAAATAAAATGAATTTTTTAAATTTTATTCTAAAACAAATCAGTTGTGATAATTTAAATCAAACGTTTTTGGGGAGGAGGACACAATGTACTTCCAAAGCTGCGTAACTGAAATGCTATTCTATATGCGATTCAGTATTCAACATAAAACATAACTTCTATAAGAATATTTATTTAGCGTATTTAATCGTTTTACAAAAAATTTTAGGTTTACTGTTTTATCACAATCGCAAAGAAGATCGCCATTTTATTATACTAATTTTCAACTGAAATTTAACAACATAATATTACACTCGAAATGTAAAACAATAAATAACGTTAACTTATATAACATAACTCTAGTTTATATAACATAAACTCGCTTTAATATTGAAAATAGAATGCTGAATAACTTCTAAATACATCGGTTACATCGCTTTGAAATAACCGATTTCAGAAAAAAATATAAATTTGTTTGGCGAAATAATCAAAAACTTACAATTTGCTTCAATGAAAAGATCCTTTTTAGGTCAAAAAGATAAAATTATAATCCAATATGCATGTCTGCAATAGCAAAAGAAAAAAAATAATTTAAAACTTCGCTGAACCGAAAATTAGATGATGCCCTGTATCTATTTTTGAATTTCTTGAAAATCAATTATCCTAGTGCGCCATTTAAAAGCATAAAGGTCATTGCTGAACTGCCCAAAATTTATCTTTAACATTCTATGCTAAGATACCCGTGACCTACGGATGAAGCTCACTGCACAAAATGAATTCGAGACTTACCGGTGATGCTCATGGCAGCAATCGTCTTAAAGAAAACTTATTGTGATCATGATTATGAATAACAATATGAATGTTTGATTGCAGCTTTATGAGATGGAAATAAAAAATTGTTTTTCTAGCTTTGATTTTACAATAGAGGCTGTTTAAAAATCTTTTCATGTATATGAAAAAAATTGAAGCCAAAGCGTACCAATTTAGTGCGCAGTACAATAAAAAGAATTTGCTTCTGTGGTATTATTTATATTTAAACAACCGAAACTGCTTATTTAGATAAAAAATTATTCAAAGCATTCAAGGTTTTGCGACAATGTGAAAGTTTGCATGCCCACATGGTAATAATTTTACAAAAAGTTTCTTTCTTAAATATTGCTTTTGCATTTTAACTAATATTTTTAGTTTCGCGAACATATCTAATGACTTTTTACATTCCTGCAATTACTCAAATACATAGTAAACAATATTTGAATTGATTAAAAGGTGTTGTTTATAAGAGCAAGGTCTTAAGAAATGTAAAGATTTTGTTTATCTTTAAAATTATGAATGAAATTGACATTATTTGTCTGAAACTAATTGTGTATATTTAAAGAATTTAAACAATTCCTATAATTACTAAATGCTCATTCTCTTTGCATTTTTGCCCAAATAAGTTTCAACGAGCTTTCCAAAACTTGAGGCAAATCTAATACCTAAGTGGTTTCTGTACAAATACCCATTATGTTGGGTTTCATATATCATTGTATCGGTAAACACATTTGCGGATACTTTCAGTTTCATCTTAGTATTTAACTTTTTCGAGTTTGCAGCTGTTAATCCTTTGACGTCAAACTAAAATCAATAACCACTATACTTAATTGATTTAAGTTGCAGCTCCGTAATAACTTCGCTCAAATTTGTAATCGTTGTGGTAGAAGCAGTAATCCGAATATCGTTCTGCATTAGAAACACAAAGCTTCATCGGAAAGAAATCAAAGGAAGCATGCATTAGTAAAGTGGCTTTTGTGCTGTGATACATTGTAATCCATAATTTTAACAGATTTCATTATTTATTTAAGTCCACTTCTTAATCATAAAGAAACAGACATGGAAATACAATCAGAACATTACGTAAGTAAATGAATACAAATACATAATTAAACTTGTATTCATTTCATTATCATTTATATGACATTTTTATTTGAGCATACTCTTAGCCATAATGCTATCATTTCTGAAATATTGTCTTAATAAGCTGGAAAGGTTTCACTTCAAGCGAAACGTACAAAATTTGCCTGGATCCACAGTTTTCCACACTAATTTATAACTCTTCTATATCCACATTTTAATAATGGGGTTCCAAAGTAATGTTAACACTGAGAAAAAAATTGTAGATAACGTTATGTTTAAAACTGATTTGGTTTGAATTTACAAGAGAAGAGAAAACTTGGTACATTGAATGTAAAAAATGCTTCATAATTGTGAAACAACAAGTCAAATTGAGTTAAGAAAAGCTTTTATTAAAACGGCCTATTTTAAAAAAATATATTTCGACTAAAATGTATATAAAATACAAAAATGTGTAAAAATATCAGCGTCTGATAAAATTAGAATTATAATTACAGTAAAAATTGAAAAAGAAAAAGCTCTAAATGGTATTTTAAAAATTTTTTATATGCGCTATAAATTTTGATTTCTTAGGATTGAACACTTGAAAGACTATAATGACAAATTAAATGGTATATAATTAAATGATCTATAATCCATAACATAGAGTCCGATGAATTAGCATAGCACAGCAAACAAAAACGTAAATCAGCATAGCAAAATTTGTTACATAGGAACTTCCAGTTCTGAAAAAAATTACATAATAGCCTACTTTTTTACGCTGATGAACACAACGTCAAAAAATTATTATTGTAATAAACTAATATTTTGAAACGCAGCAATAGGAAAGTTGGCAGCTTGTTCCCATTATCGCAGGGAGACGCGACATTTCAAAGCTTCGTATCAGATCCTTCTGATTAACTTTTCTCTAAAAGTTCTTTAAGTTCATACTACTTTAAGATACGGGTTGCTTTAAATACTTGCTTGCGGAAAATTATTATATCCCGATATCCTTTGTATTAATCATTATATAAAGTATAGATGATAAAATATTTAGAAATACATTCTATTTAAAATGTTCGTTTAACTTCCAGCATTTCATACAGATTGATTTAAACACACCGCTACTATTAATAATAAATTAAATGTAATCAATAAATATATGCTTATAATTTGAGAAATAAATGAATAACAGTTTACCTTAGTTTCCTGAGCTAAAATATATCAATAACTTATAAAGGTTCCGTTTAAAGATATTTCAATAATTACCCAAGTTGTTGATCTAGAATCCTAACATTGTCAGAAACATCCTAGTATTAGGCTATACCAAAGACTTCAAAAACTTTAAGTATGGCAAGTTTTTGAAGTCTTTGGTATAGTCTAATAGCTCGCAAAGCATAATCTCGAAAAATATTGTTTCATATAAATGCAGTTTATCACCTTTTAGTGAAGCAGAATTAAACATAGTAATGTTGGTTATATTTTTGAGGTCCGAATTATGTTCGATAATTAAGCAAAAATCACGTTATTTAAATCCCATCTCATTGGACACTGTTTTTACTTTAAATCCAAATATTGTACTTATAAAACAATAAACTTAACATTTCCATGAGAACAAGAACTATTACTGATTTATGAAAACAGGCTTAACCAATAAGTTTTTTATTTAACCAATAAAAAATTTTTATTTACAATTTTATGCAATTTTATCTATAATTTTATTTACAATTTTATATATTTAACCAATAAAATCTCTGTAAACACAAGAAAATCCACGTGAACAATTAAAATTATCTAAACACATAAGCTAAGCATTTTTTCAGGAATTTAGAGTGGTTTCTTAAATGAAGGAAAGGTAGCTGTGCGGGTGTCTTTTGCCACTGTATTGCGTAAAAGTGTTAATTATGATGATCTGTGGAACTCAGTGGGAAATTAGCTGTAGCAGAGTTCGGTGAAACGTTTTTCGCTTTCTCGGCAATATAGACTATGGGATTGATTTATTCCCTTATGTAAAAGCAAGAAACTTTTAAGGTTTTGTACACGTGTAAAATGGCCAACGTAGAGAAATGCAAGCATTAGGATGTAAAATATGAATTAAGCGTGTATAATTCAAGAAGATTAGACTTCTTTTCACTGGAGTATTTCGTAATTAATTGCTCTGTTTCCTTCTTAAATTATAAGGGCTAGGCTAGAATATAATTCTTTACTGGTAGGTTAGTGTCTGGATTTGCCCTTCATGTTCCCAGAAAGGAGAATTTAGTGAAATTCCTATAGGTGGTAAGCGTATTGAGGATGTGGACTTTTCATGACTTTCGTTTAGTAAGCAAATTCTTGTTTTTCAGTCAGTTTAGACAGCAAAGCAATACTGCCAGAATACGAATTTTAAGCCGGAGAGAGGATACCTGTTTTAACTGTCATCCTTTAAAGCTAAAAATGCAATGACTTACCACGCTGTATTTTATACGGATTGTGCTTGAGACCATGCTATCGGCTGTCTGTGCAGCAGATTCGAATATATTATCTTGAACGTGCCTCATAAAGGAACAATCACGGTACAGCATTAAAGGCATACAGCAGGGTAAACGAAATGCACATTGAAAACGTATATTACATAAGCCCTATCATGAGCCATATTAATTTGGGTCATTCCGGCAAGTAAAGATTTGCACGTGAATCACAAGAATTTACAGGTCAGGTACTAATATACTGTCTGCGAGATTTCTGTGACATAAAAGTAAAGCATTTGATGTTTAGTATTTAACAAAGAGTTAAAAGACATAATTTTTCCAGGTCCTCTTATTCATAAAATCTGAACATTGATATGGTGAACTGAGAAAATACTTAAAGAGAAGTGTATGCCAACGCTTATTATTCTTGCGAGATTGCAAAAATATGCTGCTAATAAAAATTTAGTGATTGACTTTTGATTTTTGTGTGGCGTAAACGAGAAGAAAGAGATAATTAATAATAAGATTGAAAATACATGCAAAAGTTTGGGTTAGTATAAAGGAGTCCAAAAGCAGATTTTTAAACTGGGAGATGAGTGAGAACATAAAAAACTTTAAAAAAACCCTCTGATGCAATGCCAAAATCTGAAGCATTTCTGAATGTCGTATATATGATCCAGAATATATAACAAACATCCTATTCGTAAAAAGATTGCATTTTGCGAATAGAATGTTTGTTAAATTCAAATTTCATTCCTTGCAGCAATGGCGCAAGATAATTATTTAAAATTTAATTTAACTTTACCATTATTTCGAAACAATTCAGAATATATCTCGTTCATTATGTGAATTCTCTAGTTCTAGAAAATTTTTAATTTTAATGTTCGTAATTATATACAGGGTGTCCCAAAATGACCGCATAAACTCTGCACAGCTAGATTCCTTATTGGCAGTACATAAAAACTGCCCAAAGAAGCGTTCCTGTACGATCCATACTTTACGAGAAAAATACGAAAAACGAAATATGACTTCACTGCCGGTGCAAGAAAAAACACTTTATTAAACATATCAACAGCAGTATATGCACAATTTTAAAGCAGATGTTCAAAGTGTCCGCCGTGCATGTCGAGGCAGGCTCGAGCACGCCGTGGAATGGCTGTCATCACACGTTGCAGCATCGCGGTGTCCACCGAAGTACAAGCAGCATGCAGACGAGCAACCAAGTCCATTGGTGCTGTTACTACGTCTCGATACACCGGTTCCTTGAGATGGCCCCATAGGAAAAAATCCAACGTTGTAAAATCTGGCGAACGTGGCGACCATAGAACCGGACCCCCACGTCCAAACCAGCGGCCGGGGTATTCTATATCAAGCAAGCGCAAGGTTGCTGCCAACTACGTACAGGAGCACAGAAATGCGCCGGAGCCCCATCATGCTGGAGCCAAAGTCCCTGTATTGTCGTTAATGGTATGTCATCGAGGAACTCGGTTAAGACCTCATTGAGAAACACCAAGTACGACTGTCCCGAGAGCCGTTCAGGCAACAGATATGGTCCAAGCTGGCGATCCCCGAGTATGCCGGCCCGTACGTTAAGAGACCAACGTTCCTGATGTTTCTGTGGCCGTTTTAAACATTATCGTCTGGAAAGATATCCCAATACTGTTGTTGATATGTCCAATAAAGTGTTTTTTTTTTCCTTGCACCGGCAGTGACGTCATACTTCGTTTTTTGTATTTTTCTCGTAAACTATGGATCGTACAGGCACGCTTCTTTGGGCAGTTTTTATGTACTCCCAACGAGGAATCTAGCTGTGCAGAGTTTATGCAGTCGTTTTGGACACCCTGTATATTATATTTTGCTTTATTAGGGAAATTCATTTTATTACAATTTTCATTGATTTTTTTTTTTTTCATCGCAAGGCTCTGTGTCGAGATGGCGTTCATAATTTTCAAATGAACTGTAATGATTAAGTAATTAAAAATAGTTCATCAAAACTTGGGTGAAAAGAAGGACAGGGGTTTTCTTGGGATGTTGTGTCAGTTGGTATCTGATCGACATCTTTTTGCAACACTGAATACGATTTTGATTGTTTTCCTCTGCCTTTTCTTCATATTTTTTTTTTTTTTTTTGTATTTGTTTTGTTTCATTGGTTCATTCTATTTGTTATGATAGGGCTTATGTAGTATACGTTTTCAATGTGCATTTCGTTTACCCTGCTGCATGCCTTTCATGCTGTACCGTGATTGTTCCTTTATGAGGCACGTTCAAGATAATATATTCGAATCTGCTGCACAGACAGCCGATAGCATGGTCTCAAGCACAATCCATATAAAAAACAGCGTGGTAAGTCTTTGCATTTTTCATATGTTATCTTGGTTTATTGGTTCTGATTTAACTACACTGAGCTTACAGGGCTTATCTACATTATTTATATTTTTATCGTATATTTAGGGATGGTACTTGTTTTATATTTCATTTCTTTCATATGTTTGCTGTTTGAGTTCTGAATTTATTATTTTTATCTATAATTAAATTTATCGATCTATTTTCTATCTATCTATCTATCTATCCATTTTCCTCTCTATCTATCTGTATATATGCGAACTCAATGAACGCCTAATTAACAATTTCAGCGATTTAAAAGCAATATATTGCCCCTCGACAAAGAGTAAAATATTGACTTTTAAAATATAAAAAAAGATAAAAGAAAATTTATCAGTTTAAAAGAAATTTTAAATAGCACTAGCATGAAATAGAATACAATTAAACAAAAGAAAAACCTTGCGTTTGGTGTTTGTAACGATTTCTAGGGCGCACAGGTGCAGATCTCTCTTCATCAGGAGGAAAGAAATATTCCAGCGAAGAAAAGAGCTACTTTATACTTCTTGGTCTCTGAAATCAGTAGAGTCATGGTTGAAATCTACACCAAGCGCAAGGTTGCTGATTTGCCTAATTTTGAGCTTTACTTTGGTGTGTTTTTTTTCTTTATTTAGATAGATAAATAGATATTTCATAATAACTATTTTAGGTGGCTAATACTGGCCTCGCAAAAAGCTAGTAATTAATATTATTAAGTCATTCAGAGTAGGAATATCTTTTATGTAACTAAAGAAAGTAAGGTTAGATTGGCCAGATGTATATAAGGGTTAATCCAGTTTTATATAATAAGTTGTTGTGTGGTAAATTTTGCAGTTGTTACAGTTAATTCCTCCTATGGTAATTTTATTCAGAAGTCCATAATTAACACATAACAAAACACCAGAAAATTGATACAAAATAATTTAATCATCAACGACTTAAAGGCAACATTTAAGTTCAGCATACACTATATTTAACTTAATACTACGTTTAGGTATCAATAATACCGAGAGTTATTAAGTTTATAGGCCTATCATTACTTCCAAATCAGAAAACACTTTTCTTTAATCGATATAATATTTCCAGCCTCGAATTTTGAAAACACTATGTGGATTCTTTGAATATATCGCGAGCTAAATATGCAAGAATATACGGGCTGACAAAAATGAATTTAGATTTGTTGATACTCTAGGAATAATAAAGAAGGAAATTAAGTTACATCATTCGTAATATAATAATATTTTTAAAAATATATTATAATTAATTTTCTTTACATCAGTTAAATTATATGTTATTCAACTGCCCAATAAAGTACGTTATTTAATAGAAGCAATTAAAGAACAAACATTTCATTATATTAATATAAATATACAAATTCTAAATGGCCAACTTCACCTAGTGAATTATAATAAAAAACTTTTAATGACAGACATTCTTATTTATTGGAACTACTACTACATTAGGTATATGTATATATATATATATATATACATGTATACATTTGTTTTTACAAACGATCAACAGAAAACGATATTTTAGTTAAAGTTTGTTGCTACTTCAAACATGGAAGTTGTGGGAAGTCATGTGTTGATTACATGAGAGAGATGTTTAATATCTAACTTCAAGACCTGAAAATATTTTACTCTTCAGTACTTTTCCTGTGATCATTATGACATCCAAAAATTAGAGAAATTTTATCTCAACAGTTTAAATCTAAAAGAAAATTAAATTAATTAGGAGATATCATATAAATTTAAGATAATATGCAAGGGGAGCTGCAAATAAATTTTTCTGGAATAGCAAGTTTTTTCCCATAGGCTTGAAAAGATCTTAACATATTTTTTTAATCATTTTCTCCTCACAGCCTTAGTTAACGACAGTCTTAAATGATCTGAACTCCATTCGTAAGCGAGAAAAACTGTCTTGAGGGCAAGGGGGGAAAAACTGCTATGTCAATTAACAGTAACCTCTTGAACTTTCCTTTTAATTAATTTCCTTCTAGACAAAGAACAATGCTCAAGTATTCTTTTTGTTAAATAATCCGGGGATCGTAGAATTCTTTTTTTATACATATGCAAGAGCTTATTGTACATTCACTAGACAGAAAAATAATCTTATTTTTTATTTCTTTCTCTTTTTTTCGGGGGGGGGGAAATCTTTTTTCTTTGGGGTAAATATAATGCTTTTAAAGCCGTAAAATTTTACTATATTAATATATCAGTTGTATTTATCATTTTATAATCTCAATGGAGTTACATAAAATATAGATAAAAAAATGGTACAAAACTTTCTTTGGGAAGGAATAATTAAAAAACTAAACTTGTCAGCTAAGCCTAGCATAGTTCACTAAAGATATCAAACGTACAATAAAATGAAAAAATAATAATAATAAAAAAAAAAAAGCAAAAAGCAATCTGTTTATTTTTCTATACATAAACGTAAAACGCGAAAGACTGACGATCGTTCTTATTTTTTATTCAGTAAATTGAGTAGAATCCAAAGTGGATTAAATTTAATTATGAAAGAGCAATTTAGATGTATTTGGTAGTGCTTCATCATAAAGTTAAAAACATAAAACTGTGCTTGTGCCTACATTTCCGTAATGAACCCTGAAAGTGGAATTTTGTTTCATTAATACTGCCGTGCTTTTATTCCTTTTTTTAAAAAAGCTGATTCTTAAATTTTCAGATTTGCTTTCAGACAGTTTAATTAGATGTTTTATGTTTCGCAAAATGAAGGACATTCGGATGTTTCTTGTATTATGTCCATTCTTCTTTCTAAAATTTCGATGGTTCGTGACTCAGATATGTAATTAATTTAAAAAAGTTCTTTCTTGCAGTATGTTTAATGCGATTCGTTCTGGAGTTTAAACAGAAATGTTTCATCAGTCGCACATGTTCTTAGTTAACTATTTATCTTAAATTATCACATTTCTGTTCAAAATCAGAGCTTTAGAAAATCTAATAATATTAAGCAAAAGTTTAAAAGAATATCATCTTGTATTTGTTGAAAACTGTATTTAAATTTTGAGAATGATATTATTGACAGTTTTATTTTTCAGTGCTATTCTCTCATTTTGAAAATTTATTTCATGCAGCTTATAAGGTATTTTAAGTTAATTAACCAATTTAAAGAGACATTAGGTATATTTTTTGGAAGCAGGCAAGATGAAAAATGAGCAATCGCCTTCGCCGGGAATTGAACCACAGACCTCTCAATTACGCCCTGAGCGGGCAGACCACTACACCACGAAGGCTCGCTAGGAAGGAGGAAGAAATACCTTATAAATTGTTATGATTTAAACCTTGTTTACAATTTCTACTTTCCTTAGTTCTTACCAGAATGCGGACTAAAAGTTTAAGCCGAGAGATTTGAATGTTTTAGTGTTAGAGCTTTTGGCAATTTTCGAATTGTTGCTAGCTCTACCAAAAATTATTCCTGCTATAACCGTTTTACTAGCTGGTGTTAAAAAAGCTGTTTTAAACTATTTCAGCCATCTAAAATAGATCATTTTCTATTTTAGCTGGCTGAAATTTATTTCATGCCGCTAAAATAATACTCATCATCCTACTACATATTACTTCGAATTTAGATTTCAAATTAAGTTATTTAACTACCCACAAGTGGCAGAGTTTTGTTTCTAAATAGTGCCATCAGTTACAATTTTAAAGCTTTAATAAAAAGGTTATTTTAACCTTCTCATAACTTTGCCATTTTAACTCGTAGTGAAGAAATAACTTTGATGGGGTGAGAATGACATTTATTTAAACTTCTGCACAACAAAAACTCAACGTATTCCTTATTAGTTTATTATGACAAACGGAATATTTTAAAACGTAGGTTATTTCATGGCGATACCATTTAAGATACCATGCTTCATCTGGCTAAAATACGTTTGTATAATTTAAGAACTTGCAATGAACATAATTTTCTTTCTTTCATATATAACCCGGTTAAAATAAATGACGAAGCTATATTTAATGAAGTTCTAGTAGAAGTCTTACATCTTACTTAACAAAGACAGTTTAAGGAATAATTTAAGAGAAATCCGTGGCAGCTGCGTACCGCCACTCATATTAGAGAAAATTCGAATTAGGTGGAATTGCTCAGAATAGTTACAAGAAACATTCTGAAAACAATAACATTAATTAGCTTCTCAAAAAAGCCAGGAATTCATCAAAATTCAAGAAAATCTGTGAAGAAAGTAGGTCTCAAGATTGCAAATTCATAATCAAATGTCCATCTCATTTTAGGAGCTGTCATTGGAAAAGTTACATTCCAGCAATAACATGTGCCGGCATTGAAGATCTTCAAACGAGAGAGCTTGTCCAATCTGTACTTTGCAAAGTGTGCAGAAAATGCAGATTTTCTAGTATAGATTGCTTTAAACAATAATAATACTTTATAAAACAGACGTTAGAAAAAAAATGATTAATGTTTTAGGAACCTTTTATTTAAAAAACTAATTGTAAATTAATAATAAAAAAATAATTAATCCTTTATTCAGTATCATAAATATTTTTTTGAATCATGAAGACAAAAAACAGCAGAGCTGAAATATATTAAAAGACATTAGAGACACAGCCCAGTTCACTTCTCGTTCACAAGGAAAACTTAATAACACAAAGGATTACGCGTGCGCTTAGTAGACGGAACGGGTTCATGATCTAGGAAGATCATCAGCGGTTACCAGCATACACTTTTTCGACGTTGATTTTTTGTTCTGGAGAAATAAAATAAAACTGATATAAAACAGTACTCAGTCCAATTACCAATTTTTATGTTTAACTCGAATCAGAAGTTCTGTTAACATATCAGTTCCTGTTTCATTGGTAGGTGTGAAGAGGGGGCGTACCCTTCCTTTTTTAACCACTTCACCGGCGAGCAAAACTTCTATATTTTGTACCATTTTTCTCTTCCAAAGGTAAACATTTTGTGACTGAAATTTAGCTCAGTTAACGAGAGAAATATTTCCTTCCCCCTTCCACTACCTGTGAGGTCTATTGAGAAATTCTATTGAAATGAACCTGAACCCCGTACTTGTCACACTCAAGGACGTCAGTGACAACCCCATAAAGGCGACCATCGAACACAAAAGCTGGTACCTCGCAGAGGAGATATTATCAGCTTTGACCACACTACCATTTAAGACCAAGCTATGTCGTCCCTGGAAATCTGTTTTTATAATTATTTTAAATATAGGAATAATTTTAAAGTGTAATATATCATACATCATTTTATAAATAATAAAACTATATTCGTACGAAATATTCCTAAATTAAAAATCTTACATAAAAATAACTAAAATATCTTAATATCTTATATAATATATATATATATACATAAACGTGTGTGTGTGTGTATTCGGGGTAATGATGTGATGATAAAACGTGTTAAAAACTCGCATCCGTCTCATCTAATGCTATGCATTTTAGGACTTTTCGATTTGCATCTGATAATTAGTAAGAAGAGTAAAATCGATTGAAAGTTATTCAAATGCAAATGCCATTTTTGATTGTGAAATAAAAGCTTTGTTAATTAAAGCAAAAATCAGTATATTTGCTTACTTGAAATAGCTATAAATAATGTTTTGCTACTATTTTTCCTAATGCACTGTAATAAAACACGCTCGAATTACTTCTCATATATTTTCATACATTTAATTATTAGCCCAAAAGCGCTATTAATCTCATATCGAGATTTTTCGTCCTGTCACTTTAAATGTCTGAATCATTTTTAAATTGTTCCCACCAAGTATGTTATCGCCTTGCATTATTTTTAAAGAAATTAAATAATGAAGAATCTGCATGTATTGTGAAAAAATGATGGTAGATACGACCGTCAAATTTTGAATAATGTAATTTTCATGCGAACATGTGCACCTGAAAGCACAAATTTTAATTTCGAATTTGTTTTATTATTTTTTTCATATTTTGTAATACTTTAATTAATTATTAGTTAACAGTCTCAAAGATCGGAAAGCGAGCAGTGGCAACACTATTCCAAATAAAACATTTTTTATCTCCGACTCGCGAGACTGTTGCCATTCGGAAAAAAATAAGATATTTCTCTTTCATTATCAAATATTTTGTCATTTTGCTGCTGAATAGAATTTTATGTAGCGAAAGTTTATATTTAATAAATAAAATTCCCATACGAAAACTTAGTAATAAAAAGAAACAAAAAAGAAAAGTTCTCTAAGCCATCTTATTAAGAAAACTGAGGATTGGTATTATGAAATGAGAAAAGACTGAATAAAATAGAAAAATATATTGCAGCATTTAAAACTGCATCGGGAATTCAAAAAATAGGCTGCTTTTAAAAAAGTTGTGATTTTGCTGTTGAACTGTATGCGCGATGAAAGCGATACTTAATAATTTTTTTTTTCTTTTAATTTGACATTGTCAAAACATGCATATTTTCATCATTTATAATACTTTCATAATTGGATATACATGACTACCACCAAAGATTGAGAAAATAAAATAAAAGCCGTGTTAAAACATTTAAGCTGGTAAGGAGCAGTATATATATATATACTGCTGTACCAAATATATATATATATATATATATATATATATATATATATATATTTGGTACTGCCGATTGCAATAAAAAAGAGAAGTGCACAACTAGATGTTATAGCTGCCAAACATACAAAATTCCATTGTTATAGGACTAATCGTTTTTGAGTTATGCGAGATACATACATACGCATGTACGTACCATACAGATGTCAGGAAAAAAAATCTATTTTGAATCTATTTTACTGTTTAACTACCCATTTAAGAAAAAATGACTTCTTTATTCTGTCCGTACGCACAGTTGGAAAAGGATTGTGAAAATGGATTTGGGAACGGGCAAAATGGATATTTCCGATGAAATATGAACCCCAAAAATTTTCGCGCTTATAAACTTCCTTTACTTCTTACAGTAATAAAATAAAACAAAAGCGAATACAATCACTTCAACTAAAAAACAGCCAAATAACATGAAAAAGTGGTACGTTTTCAAAGTGAATTCATTTCTCTACATTCAAAAAGTTAAAAAAAATTCTTCAAGGAATCAAAATTAAAACAGAAAATATTTTATTTATACTAAGTTAATCATGAAGGGGTAAGGGAATTATTTCTATGCGAAATTCTTATTACTTCAGAAAGAGTTCAGAGTATACAGTGTATGTACTCAAAAAAAAAAAAAAAAAAAAGGCCACGTTCGGATTTGAAAGGATAGCATTTAAAACCTTCAGACTTGTTTGTCAGTTAATGGGAAGGTGTGCGAATTGTTGTGCATCTCTCGAAATCTGTGTTAAGGGGGATTATTCCCTCGGAAAAAGCGATCCCCCGTCGTTTGCTTTTCAGGTACAATCTGTGGAGGGAGTCTGGTCAATTAAGCCATCAATCACTTCTTTTCCTTTTCGACTGGTACTGAGGGGTAGGAAAAATAAGAAGCGTCGAATCTCTCTCGGGGGTCACGGTTCATGCCAAATTTCACCTCGACGATAGTCTGCCGTCGCTGACGGTTAAATAAACATTTCAAACTGACGATACTCTATCGGGGCAAACGGTGAAGTGGTTAAAGGACATGATGTTATGCCTGAAACAATAACAATAATAGTAATTCTAGTATATATTAATGCACTAGAATTAGCATTATGCATATTCAATATTTAGTCATTATATGTTAATATATTAACACATTAATAAAATTGTAAAGTATAAATAATAAGTATTTAACACTCACCAGTTTCGATTCTTGTAAGTACTATAAAATCATTTAATGTTTATAAATAACTTACGCTGAAGGTACATTAAATTATTTGACTTATGGAAATAAGAGTATAGAATTAAAGCCTAAGGATACAATCAAAAGTTTAAAAACTGCACTTAGTGCAAATTCATAAGAATTAAAGAATTAAAATAAATATTAGTTCTCCGTTCTATTTGAATAGCAAATTACTTCATAACATCTTTATAAATTGAGAATAATGCTTAAAATGGGTATCTAGACAAATAATATGTTACGTGCACTTAAACTTTCTTGAACGTAACTCTAATATAATTAATTATTCCTCACCACGCTAAACGGTGAGGAAGCTGGTACAGTCAGAGTGAGTAAACATAATTTGTAAATTTCACTCACAATGCTACAAATACTCTTGGTATTCATATATGGTTGCAGTTCATGTACATGTTTATTTTATAGAAGAATATAAAGCAATAGAATTTATAGAAGAATATAAAGCAAACAGCATACTTAAGCTTTATAAAATTAATCATATTGCAAATTTAGATTGCCACTTGCTTTATTTAGAAAAGTTTTAGGAAAATTAGATTTATATGAAAAAGTTCCTTTCATTCAGAAAGGCTATAAAATCAAGCTTCGAGTGAAGGAAATAAATCCTTCGGCTAACGGACTGCATAATGTTATTTTTAATCTCAAAGTCAGTCTCCTGATTTCACATTTGCCGATATAATTATTTTTGATGAAACGTCATTTACCTCTTGAGCGTTGCCATTACTGCTTTAAGTCACTTCTGTGACGTAAGCCATTATTGAAATTTTGAGTTTCTCTTTTGTTTTCAATAAATAATTATAAGCTATTTTTCCCTCCTTTACCGTGTTATATTCGGAAGGTCCGGAGTTCGAATCTCGGTGAAGATATTACAGATTTTTCATATCTCCAGTGTTAAAAACCTTGACTCTATACAGTACATCAAGGATTTTCTTTTGTAAATTTTCAGTACGCATATGAACGAAAACATATATTAAAAACATCTTTAAGACAAAACGAGTCTTACATTCAACCAAAATGTTAATGAATTCTGAGTTTGTGATACACATAAAAAATCCCAATCTTAGCAATTTTCTAAAATATCTTTAAAAGCACAAGCAATCCTTTTTTTCATTCCATGTACTGTAGTATTAACGGTTATTGAGCAAAAGTTTCTGTTCAAAGTTCTTTTCCATAGACGTTAGGAAAAAATGCAAACATATCGGATATTTTTTTAAATGCAGTGCCAAAGTGTTTTTAAATGCAGTACTTTCTAATGGCATATGCTGATTTTGAAAACATGCTTAATAGCACTGAAGTAGAACGATACGCGCTTACCTAAGGAAAACCTGTAAACACTTTTAGGGCTCTCCTTTATCATTTACGTACCTGAGGTGTGTAGATAACTTACAGACTGTGTGTTTTATCTAGAAGGATTGAAACAATCTTATCATTTATTATTTTTGATAGTATTCAGAAGAATCTTTAAAATGCAATTGATCAAGTCATCTTGAATAGTATGAGGCGATCTTGAATACCATGCGAAATTATGCTTTTTTTCAAGTAATCATCAAGCACTGACGCTGAAAAGATATAGCAATTCTACGTAATTTACGCAGCAATTTTACGTAATTTACGTAACAATTTTACGTAATTTGTAGCAATTCTAAGTTCTTCTATTTATTGAAAATATGAAATCATTATGGGCACTAAATGACAGTTATTTCTTTTGCAAAGAAGCATACACACTCTATCAGTTATTTTAACCTTTCCCTGGTATTTAAATTACGGCCTGTTTATGGTGCTTTATAGATATTTGCTTCTCTTCGTTTTATTAGAGATCTATTTGTGATCGCTTAAATTTGGAGAATTATAAACTTGTTTTAATTTGATCAAGGAATTCTTCATGTCTTGAGAAGGTCTAGTAGAACCACTAGACCTTCTCAGTCAGGTCAGGCCAGTCAGGCTCAGTCAGGCCAGTCAGGCTCAGTCAGGCCAGTCAGGTCTAGTAGAACAACTTTTCTTTAACATCCCAATCTGCTAGCCAGCAGGTTTCATGTACCGGTAAAATTTAATAAGTCATGCTTGTGTTTATTGTTGTGTTGTTGTCCTTCTGTTTACAATATAAATTGGTTAAAAATTATTAAGGTCTATATTTTTGCATTGTTTCTTTCCTTTTTTTTCAAAACTAGATATGAGGCTAAATCAATTTTGAGTTAGATCTAGTATCATACACTCCTTACCATTTTTGGCCTTGGCTGAATTGTTTTTATAAAATATTAAACGCTGTTTTATGGAAATTCAACTAAATAATAAATAATTCAACTAAATAAACTTACAGCATGTCTTAGTGGTGTAACGGTAGCACACTCGGCGCGTATTCGAGAGGGCATGATTCAAATCTTGACGAGGGCATTACGCATTTTTCATCTCTCCTGCTTCAAAAATAACTAATGACTCTACAAGACTTAAATCAAATTGCATCGAATATTAATTATATCACGAGAATATTGAAAGTAAAAATATTACCTCCGTCTTAGCTAAAACACTGTGAAGCATTACACTTAAGTGCCTCTAGAATAAATAGAAATAAGAATGCCTCTCTTCTCTACAGCTGAAGTTCCATCATAATCACTAGTTGAATTTGTGGATTCTGAATGACTGTGTATTTACGGATTCTTTTCCCAATATATGTAGATTATCAGACTTTCGGATTAATATAATCAGCAGCTTATTAATTTCGAATTCTCTGGAACGAATTCCGACAATCACCGCTCACCTTCCACTTCTTAATCACAGAGGCCACTGTCGATTTTGGGTACCTCAGATCGCTAGATATGTCGCTTAAGGATCGGCCACATTTGTGATACCTGATAATTATACCTTTCTCGAAATCAGAGAGCTCCGAACTGCGAGGCATCTTGCATGCGACTAGAGCCGATGCTGTTTCCTACACGATTTAATTAGCGAACAAGGAGCATTTTAAAATCTTTAACTAAAATTATTAATTATTTGTTTTAAAAATTTTTAGTTTAAAATAAATTGAATTTTGAACATATATTTTATTAACTGTTGTCATAATACGTATATGTATAAAATGTCCTTTTGAAAACACAAAAAATTAAAACTAATTTTTAAAGTCCACCCTCCCCTTAAATAATATCTTCGTTTGTTGTCGGCACCTTTTTATGGGGTTTTAAAGGCTTTTTCATTAAAAGTAAGAATATTATCTGCAATTTTAATGATTAATTTTTGTTTAATTTTCTGTGTATTTTTGGCTATCATTTTGATTCGGAAAAAAGCTAACTTAATTAAGTTTTCGAGCCGCCTTTATTTTAGGCTTTAAATAGTGACCAAATAAAATATGTTTTGTTGCTTTTAGCTTTCAGAGTTTCCCCTTAATGTTCATTTGACCTTTTTAGGTTTTTAAGCATTTTTTTTTGGGGGGGGTTTTTAACCTTTTTTTTTTCTTTTCATGTTTTTAATTTGTTTCTACCTTTGTATATGATTAATGCAGTACTGGGGCTGCGGATACATATAGGGAAAAGATCTGAACATTTGAGATACACTAAATGAAAGCGTCTCAAACAATTCAGAGGAACGAAACATGCATTCGTAACTTCTTAATCTACTTGATTTAAGGCTTAAAAACGCTTTTCAATTGACAAGTGCTGCTTTCGAAGTTTTATATTTGATTTTTCACATGCACTTCTTTTGGGTTACGAATTTTACAGAGGAAGAATTGGTTAGGCCTTCAAAGGGAATAAATTACAATCTGTCATATAATAGAGACTTTTACTCTTAATTTTATTAATTATATATATATATATATATATATATATATATATATATATGTTGCTCGAAAAAAGTGACTGTAGATATTTTAAAATGATCCTTGATATGCGCGTTTTGTTACGAAAGGTTTCAAATTAAGTATGGAAAAGAAATTTGCGGAAGCAATTTAATCATCGAGTTTTCTTAAGGCATAAAATATAATTTTTATATGATCCTCGTAATCATAAATTCGAATAATTTTATTGACTGTATGCACCTGGATCTGTCGTACTTTAGTGTAAAAGAATAAAATATGTATTTTATATTTTTACCTGCAAAAAATTGAGAAGACGTTAGGATTTTCTTAAGTAGTTTTCACTACTTATTTCTAAGCAGTCTCGAACACATTTACAGATAAGTAATAAAACATAAAAATTTATTAGTCTGGGTAGCTAGTGATTCCATGCCGGTTGAAATAGAGGTCATATTTAGCTATGCAATCCATGAATTCACTAATTATTAAATTGATAAAATTGCGTATATCATAATTTTACTCATAAACTTAAGAAATGGAAAATATTTTATTTAATGAAACTTTTACTGTATGGTAAACTTATTCATAGATTAAATTATTTATTTATAGAATTTTCCCACATATTTTGTATGGAAGCATCATTAATTTCTCTACTTTTTGTTAAATAACTTGTTGTTTGGAAGTAAATATCGAAAATTCATTTCAGAAAAAAATTTTTGGTCATCTTTTCCCTGTACTCTGCCCTCAATGGAGAATCAGTTTATATATAACAACGTTTCGTAAAACATGAAAGGTTTACTTTTGTACACTGCAAAGAGGTCATTATTTGATATCAGACTTATTTCTGTATGTAGAAATTGTTTTGAATTAAAACAAGCTGTTTCTTGGGGGCCAAAGTACGTGTGGAAGTAATTCTTTGTTCAATTTACTGAGTCTGCATTTCCATTTTATGAATCCAATGTGAAGTAATGAGGGAATATTTGAGGCAAAGGATAAATGCGCATTTATATAAAAAGCAGTTTTGAAGGCAATGCATTTAAAACATGGAGAAATAAATAGCATCAGTTTTGAAAATGTAAATTAATTAATGATGAGCAGCCCTTAAGGTTAAAATGCTTCTCTGGCAGTGATGCCTGCTTTTCTTCTCAAACGTTCTACGAGAAGAAGGTGCCTATTATTTCGTGAGCATAACCTATTTCAAAAACTCTTCCTTCATTTGAATTTTCTTCAGAGATTTGCATAATTTTAATGATAGGCATTTAAAGAATGTAATGAAAGTTTAAGAATATTTTTCTGTGTATTTTTGGTCGATTTTATGCAAATAATGGAACTTTAGCATTTGAATCTGCATCCTTAGAACAGACTCTACCTATATATTTTTCATACTATCTACTGTTCCTTAGTTAATATGTCTTTTAATAATTCATATCTCGTAATTAGACCAAAATTTAGCCTTCTCCGGCATGTCAGCCAAGTCGTGGCTCATTCATCAGTGTCAGCTGCACAATGCTTAGAGAACTTTCAAATTTTCGACTGTGGGAATGGCAACAGAGGATGTTCGCAGGTGCTTTCGTGCAAGCAAATTTCATTTAAGCGTTGATTCTGCCTACTTTGCTCACTGCAGAAAAGTTACTTGATGGAAAATGTTTAGCAAATACTGTTCAAGCGTACTATTTTAATTTTCAGAAGCAAGGGCTCCCTAGGAAATGCAATTACTATTATAAAAAGAGAAAAATATGTTCACCTGAAAATCGATTATGTCCTTATTGTAAAGTAAATGAAAAGTTCATTTAAAATTTATAAATATCAAGGATTTTACACAAATTTATTTCGAATAATGGACATCTCTAGCTAATATCAGCAAATATATAATTCTGAGTTTATTCCATCTCTCTCTGTTATTTTAATTCTGTCTTTACCAAAAATCAATATTGTGAATTACGCTCTTCAATACTGTAATTTTAAATTCTTTCTGAAAATCGGTTCTAGATTAGCAGAGTTTGGCCGAGAGGGGTTAATAAACATTATCGTTACTAATACCGATGTAGATATTTTACTACAGTTCGTAATCATTCAGATGATACTGATGAAAATAAAATGTAATCTGTCTGGAAGCAATACCAAATGCATTTATTACATGCTAAATAAGCTTATTAATAAAAATAAACCGAAAATAGAGAAAAATATGTATCTCAAACCTAATTATTTGAAGATATAATAATACATATGCACATAATAATTATATCTGTATTTTAAGAAATAATGATAATCTTTCATGCAAATTTGATTTATAACTGTTTAAATTTAAATGCATATGCTGTCGAGATATATGCATATCTAAAATCATTGTGTTATTATATATCCAAAAATAAAATAAAACAAATTATTAGTAATTATTTTGAATTTAGAGGTATCTGATAACTTCCGTTAATTGTAAATATGCTAATTTATCTTTTATTATAATAAAGATAGTAGCCAATGAATTTAATAAGCGACAGTTATTGTATATCTTCCAGTTATTGTATATCTTACAAATATTCAGGAATTCTTCAAGTACACTTAAAATTATATCACCTGCTTTTTACTGTTGCAACATCTGTACATTCTGTGTACAGACATTTGTTACGTATTTAAAACTAAATATTGCTGTTAACTAAGGTAACGAAATGCGTTTCGTTTCTCTTAAACACTATAACTCTTATTTATATGATCTATTTTGGTCATTATTATAAAATCTTTAGAATGCAATTCTATATAATTTTGTTTTTCAATGACTGAAATTTATTAAACACCGAATTAACGCCTAGACTTCACAGTGTTGTCAAAGAGAGTGATTAGCGCACTCAAAGGAATCAGTTCTGAAAGGTTATTAAAGGCTGTGTCCTGACGAGTAAAAAGGACAATACGTTAATCTATGGAAATATGAAGTATAGAATTACCATGCATTATGTAATGTTTTATGTAAATAGGTACATATACGCTGATGTGTAAAATGTGAGAACGAGACTGGTTTTAAAGTATAACATCCTGCTGAAGTGTTTTTCATAGACACAGATCATACCATAAGAACCCCAATATGTGAAATTATAGGACGAATGATCAAAGACGTCCAAATAAGAACAAACACTATGAAAAGGAACTTCATTGAAAAGATATCTCTGAGCACAAACGGGAAGAAGACAGAAATATCTATCTGACAAAAGCCGGGCAAAAGATAGTCCAGCCTTTAAAAGAGGATGTGGTCAACTCTAACTGCGGCGTAGAAATTACAACGCTTGCCCATCGGAGAAAAATGTTGTCAAGGATCTGTTGCAGCTTTCGGCCCCATATTTCTTGCAGTCTTAATTTGAATTGCGAAACTATTGTTGGAGGCTGGTCACGTGCTGTCAAGTTTTTCTTAATAGGGTCTTCGACCTGTTCAGTGGGTTTCATGCCTCGGGACTTTGAGCCAATCCCGCACTGAATACCTTCACTTTCTAAAAGTTCTGCTACAGCTACTATACGATTAGGTGAAGCGTTGTCTTTCATGAAGAGGATGTCCCGGGACACAGCACTTCTATACAGACGTACCTTCAGCAAAAGGACGTCGGTGCAATAGGGAAAACCAGTGACTGAACCTTCGTGGTTTAGAATCGCCTCTGCTGATGGAGAGTTGATAATGCTTATATGCCGCGGGATAACTTTTCTTTTTCAAAAGTATTAATAAGTATGTTCTGTTTGTTTCGTGTTCACAATCTGGGAGGAAAGGAACTTTCATTCTACATGATACTGCAGCAAACGGAGCTCCCTCAGCTCTATATATGTGTTCAGGTAAAGGATCATCAGACTAAATTGGATAGTAATTATAAAAAACACTCGCCCCCGCTCCTGTTGCGTCCAGTTCTTGTGTTCCCGGCACCACGAAAACTGGGATCTCCGACAAGCAGATGTTATTGGGCTGCCATGGCTATGCAGGCTTCTGACCACGGTAAAACGAGATATCGGACGTTCAGTAATCTGTTGCATGTGCCTACCGATACCATCGGCTGTCTGCTTCCTTTCTACAGTAGGAAACGGTACCGGTCATCCACTGCCATTTTTGCTCAGGGACGACTGACAACATGCCGAGATCTGAGGAGAAGAATTGCCGAAACAACTGAAGATTTTAAAAAAGCTCATGTTCTCTCTGATTATCGACAAAAAAGGGCTAAAGCGGAACATCCTTACCGCCAAAACGAATAGTTGGAGCAAATTCTGTATTGAAAATGCGAAACTTTTTGGTATCCTAAATAAGATGTGAACTAATAAAGTATTCAAGTCCAACGAAATCTTCCTACAGGAAAGTCAAGCAACTCACTGTACCAGATATTCCTCCAAAACGGCTGCAACTTTTCTGAATAGTATTTCCAGCACGTGACCCAGCTCCCATGCAGAAAACTGTCACAGAGAACATATCTGCTCTCTTGTCACGAGATGGAATCATTTTTATGTACCAGGAACTTCGACACGCTTTCCGCAAATTACCTAAGAAAAATGAACCGGGTCATGATGGTCTTGATTATAATATTCTCAAAATAGCATACAGCTCTCGTCCCTCGTTCTTCCTGCATATTTAATTGACTATTAACAGCCAACTGTTCGTAGAATCTTTCAAAACAGGCCTAGTAGTTTTCCGCAAACACAGGACGCACACTCTTTACGTCCTAACTGCGTGCGTCCAGCCCTAGGTAAGGTATATAGGTACTCTTAGTAGAACCTGTTGCTCACCATCTTCAGTACTCCAGCTTTACCATTATAGTATGGTTTTAAACGAACACGAATATCGACTCTACACTCTGTGGAAGAGCTACGATGGAATTAACATCGAATTCAACAGGACACAGGAGGTCGCTTGCCAACAAGCAAACGCTCAGAATATCTGACTGTCTAGCAGATCTTTACCATACATTTGGCAGTTACCTCAACGACCGCAGTTTAAACATTGTCCAAAACCAAGGTATAACAACTAAAGTGCAACAATGCAAACTAAAAGCTGCCCCTCAAGGTTCATGTGCGCCGGGCCCTATGCTTTGGAACGTAACTTTTAATTTTATTCTAACTGTCAAAAGGCCAGACTACTTACACCTTATCGCATATGGGGCCGACGTGGCTTTCTCGTCAAACGAAGAATTCGAGCAAAGGAGCACCAGCATCTGTAGGCGATTTACATCCTTATGTCACAACCTCAAATTCCAGATTTCTGTCGAGAAATCAACCCTGATAATCTCTAAGTCGCGTACTAACCCAACAAGGAGACCACGCAGCAAGCTTGAGGGAACGAGCACCAAAATTTTCCCGGTACTAAAATTTATCGGCCTTATATGGACTACAATGGATCCCTGACTTGCATGACTTATGAACTAATCAGGAAGCCGTAGCACGGAAGGTTCGACTATTTCTCGGCGCGACATGGGGACAATACCTCCCCCCATTTGAAAAATTCCTTATACCACTGTTACTGAGTAGATAATTCTTTACTCAGTTGCGATCTGGGCTCAGCCAGTGAGGGACCGAATACAAAATCAACTTCTCACAATCCAACGTCTATTTGATCTAAATCTGTGCAAGACGTACAGGACAACAACGACCAAAGCCGTCATTACTCTCACAAGAGTGATTTTCCTCCATATTCGAGCAGAACCGGAGGCTGTTTACACCAGGAACATTCGGCTAAGACGGGATGGCAGTTTTCATAATATAATATTCAGCCCCGTACAGTATGGATGCCCTATCAACCCCATGCTAACGCACCCAAGGCAAGACGTGGGCATATATGTTGAGATCAACAACAGTTGACACCATCAACACGTACAAGGAACAAACCTTACAATCTTTATAGATGGCCTCAGGACCTCAGCGCATTTGTACGTTTCGATGGAACACATACAGTTCACACCTGGAAGGCTATCTACAGTCCTGGAACAGCGTTTTCCAGGCAGAAGCACTAGCCATAACAGCAGCTACTGAATACGCTCTGGCTTGAACTGTCCTTTCATCACTATTTACTCAGACAGCATGTTCATCCTTCTGGCAGTCTTAAATAATACCCGTGCTTCTACATTCATTGTCAACATACACTACATTCTGCAAAGTAGTGCCCATAAAAACATACAACTGGTTTGGGTCACAGCACACGCAGGTCTGATAGACAATGAAACCTCCGATAAACTTGCCAAAGCATATTCAATATTCTGGCATCTCCGTCTAACTTGAAAAACTGGTATACAAAAATTGAGAACACTTCTTGAAAAAGCCATTCTGAAATGACAACAGGAATAGAACTTAAGTTACACTGGGAGACCCACATACCATTCTTCCTAAAAGTGAACCTTTAGATACGTACCCGTCCTCGGTCGCGGACACTTAGCCGACAGGACACTTAACCGACACCAGTTAGCCGACAAGACATTTACCCAACAGGGACACTTTACCGACATGGACACTTAGCCGACAGGACATTTAGCCGACAGGGACACTTAGCCGACAGGACATTTAGCCGACAGGACATTTAACCGACAGGACATTTAACCGACACGGACACTTAGCTGACACGGACACTTAACCGACTGGTCATTTAGCCGACACGGACAGTTAGCCGACAAGACACTTAGCCGACAAGGACACTTAGCCGACAGGACATTTGGCCGACATGGACAGTTAGCCGACAGGACATTTTCTTACACAGAGAGTTAGCCGTCAAGACATTTAGCTACGGGACACTTAACTGTCAGCACAATTAGTCTACAGGACAGAAAGCCGACAGTAACGTTTAGCTGACACGTACCCAATAATTATTCAAACTTACTATCAATTACAAAATTTCTCGACTTCTCCATAAGTTCAATATTTAAGTTATTTTTTCACTATCAGTAAAATTCATTTTTCGTTTCTTAAAGATCTCATATATACTTTTAATTATTGTGTTAATTTAGCAATGTTTGATATGTATCCATGGACCTTATAAGAAATAGACCAACCCAAATGGGTTTTCTCCCTTGCCTTGGCGTATTGCCGGCTGTCACATTGCCCACATCCGGAGGAGTTATGCAGCGCGTATAATTTCTACGAAAAAGCTAGTAATAGCACCTTATTTCACAAATTAGAATTTTTAGATATTTTTATTTTTGAAACTGAGATTGATTTTTAAAAATTTAGCATGTTTATCAAGCATAATTAATGTTCTAAATAATTATAAAGCTGTTGCATGCTTTCAGGTCTGGATATTTTTTTTTACGTTTTCTTATGCTGTAAGGAAATTTGTATCTCCTTCTTTTAAACGTGTATATGAGCCAGTTCCCTTAGAAAGTCCTCCACGAAGGCATCCCTCCCCTTAGGCAGATAGCCCTAGTGTGCTTTACCATAATTAAATACACCAACACCAACCTTCTTTTAAAAAATAATATTTTAAATCTGAGCTAATAGAAAAATTCAAACAAACAATTTCCTCTTACAATTTTTATGCTTTTTATTGGTATAAATAAGTAAAGAATACTAAAATCGAAAAAATGGATTTTTGAAAGTTTTTGCTTAAAATTCTTATTTGTACTGCTTTTTTAAAATTATATCTGAATATTATAGCATAATATTCTACAAAGAACTTTTATTTCAATAATATTTCATAATACATCATAGTGATTAACACTTTTAATTCTTTAATAATTTTTTATGCATTTATTCTAATGTTAAAAATTGTATTTAACTGTAATAATTAATTGTGCTAGTATTTTATAGTGATTATTTTTTTTAAATTTATGTCTAGTTCTGCATAAGTTTTCTTATTTATTGTTAATTTATTTTATTAGCCCAAAGGGGCGACAGCTCAGAAAAGCTATTAGTTTCGAAACGGCATTTTGCTTTGTTTCACTGTAAATGTCCGTTTCACTTTGCAAACTGTTGCCGCTAAATATTATCGCCCTGTATTATATTTAAAGAAATTAAATAATGAAGAATCTGCATGAATGCATGTATGTTTCTCTCACACTGTGGAAAAAAAAAAAAAAAAAAAGAAAAAAAAAAAAAAAAAAAGAACAGAATTTAGAACCATAAAATTTTGAATAACGTAATCCTCCACCCAAACATGGGCACCTGGACGGCCTAATTTCGAATTTGTTTTAATCCATGTGATATTTTGTAACTTTAACGAAGTTTTGATTAACAAACTCAACGAGGTCAAAGCAAGCAATGGCAACCCTGTACAGAAAATAACATTTTTATCTCCAACGCGGAAATTCTAAACATATGTCATTTTCAAACATTTTGTGATATTGTTCTTGAATTGAATTTTATGTGGTTTATTTGCGAAGAACATGATGTTTAATAAATAAAGGTAACACTCGAAACGTTACAACAAAGCTCCTTTGGGCGTAATATAAAATTATATTGCTGAGTGCTTCCAGAGTTTATCTTTTTTTTCCTCATTACACTCCAAAACGTTTATGCTCCGAATTTTATGAATTACTAAAATAAATAATCATCTTTTAATGTTAATAATTAACGATCATATAATCAAATAAATGATCGTCTTGTTATGTTATAATAATTTTAAAAACTACTGCCTGAAAATGCCCAAAAAATCAAAGAAAATTATCAGATCTTGTTTAGTTTTACCTTATTTGTTTCAAAGCATTATATGCTATCAGTATTATTTAATTTTACTTTATTTGTACACAAAAATAATTTCATAAGTTTTGCGTTTATAATTTTTACCGTTTTACTAAACTAAAGAAATTTATACAAGAATTACACTTGAAAAAAATGCGCAAAATGCAGTAAAAAGTGCTTATATGAGATATATTAAATCTTGTTTGCAAAAACTGTGACTTTCATAATCTCATCACTTATACAACGTATCACATTTAATAATTAGAAACAGTTATGTGATACAAACGCCATAGGTTTCCGTGTTAAAGTAAGCCAGATCGTCCCTACTCTTTCTTGCGGACATGTGGGCGACGCAAGCTCCGCCCACTTGGTTAGTCTATCTCTTATAAGGTCTATGTATGTATCGTGCTGTTTGGTGTATATTGGCGAAATTGATAAAGCGCTGAAATTTCTCGTCAGGGAATATGAATGAAATTTCGAAAGGAAAAAATAATATTTTTAGTCACTTAATTACATTTTAATGTGAGATCTTCAAAAATTATCCATAAAATTTCTTCATTTAATCAACTGGCTTCTTTTGAACACTTTCACATCATTAATAATTTTTCTTGTTTACTTACTGATATTAATTTTTCAATCTCCCTCTTGCAAATGCTTTTAAATTTTTAATACTTTTACGTTTCAATACTATTTTACACATCACATCATGTTACATTCTTTCCCTTACATAATCGTTTGGCTCCTTCCTCTAGTGAAATTTCCTTTCCCTGTCATGAAAAATCTGAATAATGCAATAAAAATT
This sequence comes from Stegodyphus dumicola, assembly GCF_044657685.1. Lineage (NCBI taxonomy): Eukaryota > Metazoa > Arthropoda > Arachnida > Araneae > Eresidae > Stegodyphus > Stegodyphus dumicola. The sequence goes on along the minus strand of NC_140772.1, from coordinate 87,552,313 downwards.
ATTGTTATTCTTAAATTATACTTTTTATGGAAACATATATTGGTGAGGGTTAGTTAAGAAAATATATTTTATTTTGTTATTAAAAACAATTAAAAAAGTGAATTTTTAAGACAAGCAAAGGTATAAATTATTTGTGACCTCTATAATTTGCAGTTCATGCTACCATTCTTGAGATAAAAATTCTGGAACATTTTATTGCCAATTCTCTCGCTTAAAATACTTATCTGTTAAAATCGCTTAAAATGTTTATAGCCCTAAACTAGTGCATAATGTTTAATTTAGAATCGAAAAAGAATTTTACTGATAGGTGAAAAAATAACTTATATACTGAACTTATGAAGTAGTCGAGAAATTTTGTAATTGGTAGTTTAAATAATTTTTGGGTACGTGTCAGTTAAACGTCACTGTCGGCTTAGTAACCTGTTGATTAAATGTCTTGACAGGTAAGTGTCCCGTAGCTCTAAATGTCCTGACGGCTAACTCTCTGTGTCGGCCAAATGTCCTGTCGGCTAACTGTCCGTGTCGGCTAAATGTCTTGTCGGCTAAGTGTCCTTGTCGGCTAAATGTCTTGTCGGCTAAGTGTCCGTGTCGGCTAAATGTCCTGTACGCTAAGTGTCCGTGTCGGCTAAATGTCCTGTCGGCTAACTGGTGTCGGTTAAGTGTCCCGTCGGCTAAGTGGTTTTCGGCTAAGAGTCACGGACCCATCCGTCCTACATATCACCAACTTTGTCACACATATCAACAACTTTTACACGGACCATTTCCTGTTTATTTCCTTGGCTTTGGCATTTCCGAAACAGTAACCTGCGTTCCCGGAGCAGATGGCTCACAAGACCACTACGTCTACCCTCTCACCCAACGCCACTCACCTACATCAGTGCTTCAGTAATGTGAACATTTACTGACGCTTGATTATGCAACATTGAGCTACTGTGGATAAGATATGTCAAACTATCATCCCTGTTTCACACGCCTGTCAGGTCATATAAGACATTCTTTCATTAAACTGCCCCGACTTTAGTCAACAAAACAGCATACTTTCTGCAATGCAGAGCTGCAGTGCATTTCGTGCGCAATATGAACACTTAGCGCAACATAGTATGATGATGCGTATCAGAATGCACAGTGAACCACGGACTACTCATTGCATTCGAATTCGTCCAAACTCTCAGAGGACGCTCTCATGAGTTCCAGGGTGTTGTTGCTTCTAGCAAGAGGAGGATGGGGGAAGTATACCTGCTTTACTTTTATTAGAGACTAGTTGTCTTCGTCATCCTTCATCTGTCTACTAACTGTGCTTTTATACTGCATTTATTTTACATTGCACTACTCATTTAATATTGTACTACATTTTCTTTGCACATTTTTTTAAAAATTTTTATTACGTATTTACTTTTCTTGTATAGTGGACTACTTATTCATTGTACTACTTTTGCGCTTTATCTTCTCTGTTTTATATTCTGGCATTTCAATATTTCTCTTGCACCTTGCGTTCCCAAATCTGTAGCCATCATACGGACATCTAGCCCCGGTAAGACAATGTTTCTCACCTAAATTTCTTCAACATGCCCTGGATAGTGGAGAACGAGGAATTGTTCCTGCTCGTCCTCTACTATCCAGAGTATTATGAAATGTTCTCCAAGTTAGTGAAACGATGCTGTAACCGATCCGGAACTCTCCACTATACTTGTCTAATTTCAGAATGACCTCTATATCAGATAATGCCATTCTCTTAGATTACCTGTTGACCATATCACATGGCAGTAGCAAATCGGCGTGATTGAAATCGCTGTGTCCAGTGCAATAGTTTTCATCCAATTTCTGAGCACACATCTCTTGCGTACGACACTTCTTTCTCTAAGTCATGTGTCATATAATCGCATGTTGTACTCTACTGGTCCCGAGATTATCTCCGAGTTTGTATTTGGGTTTTCTCTTTTGTAAATTCTCCGCCTCGTTCTTAATTTTTGTATACCAGTGTTCTTTTGTAATAAATGCTATGATAAAAATGAATAAACCTATCCCTAATAATAGTCCCTAATAATAGTAATAAAGTTACCTATCCCTTCAAAGTACTGTCTTCTTTGGGAATTTTCCTGCACGTTTTTCATTTTAATGTTTAATATATTACAAAAAATAATAAACAATTTTGTAGAATTATACGTTAAACACAGAATAATATTTGCTATAAATTATGGAGGAACATAACAATCTTTTAATATTTTTTTTCTTTCGAGATAACGTAAAAATAAGCGATAGCCATTAATAGGATTTGTGTTTGCTGTTTTAAGCAATTTATGTTTTGATTTTAATAGGATGCAGAAAAAAAAAAAAAAAAAAAGTCTACAAATTTTCAATTATAGAAATCTTCTCAATTCGCATCATAAATGGATTCAGCCAGAAATTAAAATATTCCATGAGGGAATTGCAAATTTTAATCTCTTTAACAATATTCTCTTTCAAAAACAAATATTGTATCAAAGCCTGGGATGATTATAAAAGAGAGTAAAAACTGAATTTTAATGCGCTTTAACTGAAATACTTCTTTTCATCGAAAATTAAGCATTCCAAAAGAATCTTTGCATTTCACTTAAATTATTTTTTAAATAAGTAATGCACATCGAAGAAATTCTCATTTTAGATGGAATCTCTCCGATGTGCAAATAAAAAAATAACAAGCCGAAATATATAAATGGCTTCTATTTGCATGATGAACTTTTGAAAGACAAAAGTTTCGTTGATTTAATATTAATTTTAATCTTCAATGAAATTCAGTTTTTTTTAATTTGAAATACAGCCCAAAATATTGTGGATAATAATTATTATTTGCATATTGTTGAATTAATATTTTTATATATTTCTGTTGTTACTAAATTTTTAAACAATTGAATCTACCTACTTCTAACTGTACTTAAGAACTATCTTATAAAACTGAGTTGAATATTTACTTTGGTGGGTTCCTTTTCCAACTGAGATAGAAACATAATTTCTTTTATAAAAACGAAAAGGTCTATATGTTTTCATTAAAAATCTCATTGATGTTTTAATTAACTTTCCATATTTTACTGTAAATTGTTACATAGTTCTCTTAAAGGTTAAATAATTTATCTTCAGACTCGTCTTTGGCGTGAATTTATACGCTTCTCAACCAGAAACTAATGTTAATAAACCTAACATTAACAGTCAATAAACTGCATCTAGACAATAAACTACACTAGAAAGAAACTGAGTACAAAAAAACCACTAATTTAAAAAAAAAAAAAAATTATCAGAGGAAATCTCACTGTCTTCGTTTTATATTGATTGCAATGTATATTGTTTTCAGCCATATAATGTACAAGTTTTAAGATTTGTTTTTTATTTTTCTTTTGACAAACCGTTCTAAAAATTAATTATTTTGGAGCCGCAAATACATTTCAACTTGGATTTGTTGTTTCTAGACACAGCTCTGTGCGAATTTTTAGTTTTTGATTTCTCTTTGCATTTCAAACAGTATGCCATTCTAACTTTTTTGCTTGTTCAGCAAGTTTAATTATTCCTATTTCCATTTTTTCACGCACTGTGGCATTTGGAATAGAGATCTTGAAAATTATATATCACATACATTATTCTCAGTATCTCTGTTTTTTAAATAACATTAACAATGTTTGTAGGTTTAGACTATTTTTTATACACTCTTAAACAATAAAAAACGACGCATCACGATGCACCGAGAAGATATAAAGCAAATTGGTGTGTGGTGTATTTAATTATGGCAAAGCACACTAGGGCTATCTGCCTAAGAGGAGGGATGCCTTTCGTGGAGGACTTTCTAAGGGAAACCGGCTCGTATACACGTTACACATGGGGAAAACCACGAAAACACCCATGCAGCCAGCCCGTTCGCGGGATTCGAACCTCGGACCGAACTACCAGTGTTCAGCGACTTTACCGCTCGGCCGCTGGTGGGCCATAAAGCAAATTGGACACAAATTGATATGGATACAGGTTTCGGCGGAAAATGCAAAATTTTACATTTTGGCTGCCAATGACTGAACGGTTGTCGCTACAGCGCATCTGATCTGCGCAACTGGCAAAATATTTAATTACTATTCTAGGTCATGAAATCTTTACGAATTTCATTTCGTGTACTCTGGTAGACAGGAACTATGTCTCGCATACAGGTGGCGAACGATATCGCAGATGTCAGAATTTGAGAGAGGTCGTGTAGTTGGGCTAAAAGAAGCCGGTTGGTTTTCGGGGAATAGCTCAACATTTGAGCAGGAGCGATGTCACTATTAGACGATGTTGGCAGGAAGACCGAGCAATCTTCAGAGCGGTACTCACAGCCCCAGATGCATCATTATCATCGATTGTACGTGCAACTGGTGATTCAGTGACCGCAAGTACCATTTATAGACGGCTCACAGAAAGGGGGCTGAGGTCACAATGCTCCTTGCGCCAACTACCGTTGACCTCTGTACAACGTCAAGCCCGCTTGCAGTAGTGTCGGGTTCATCGTACTGGATTGTCACTGACTGGAGTAGAATGGTCTTCAGTGATGAGTCCCGCTTTGAACTGAGCCCCGATGACCAGCGAAGGCGAGTCTGGAGACACCCCGGACAGCGGTGTGATACCAACCTGACTCTCTCCCGGCAGACAGGCCGATAACCAGGAGTGATGATCTGGGCTGCCACTTCATTTCATAGTAGGACCCCTTTGGTTGTCATCCGTCGCAACCTTGCAGCACAGCGGTACGTCGACGAAATTCTAAGGCCCGCTGTGTTGCCCTTCATGTCACGCCACCTTTGGCTTACATTTCAAGAAGATAATGCCCGCCTCCACACTGCATATGTTTCTACTGCTTGCCTTAGTGCTTGTGGAACATTACATTGGCCAGCAAGGTCGCCGGATCTCTCTCCTATCGCAGAACTCTCCAACCACCTTGGGATGTTGACGATCTAACATGTCAATTGGAAAGAATTTGGCACGATATCCCTCAAGAGGACATCCGCAACCCCTATCAATCGATGCCAAGCCGAATAACTGCTTGCATAATGGCCAGAGGTGGACAAACGCATTACTGACTTTTTCAGTTTGTGAAACTTTCTCACTTCCATAAACCATCCAATTTTTCTCAATTTGTAATCATTAGTTTTTCTGTACATGTACATCACTTCTACGGATTTTCGTCCTATTCGGATAACTCCTTCTTGGTGCGTCGTTTTTTTTTTTTTTTTTTTTAACTAAGAGTGCATTTTAAATCAAGATTTGTTCTCTTGTTCTTGATATCGTGCTCTAGATGTGTAGTCTGTGTTCCACAATAATATCTTTATCGTTTTTCATTTATATGGTGTATAACCATCTAGAAAACATTCAATTTTTTTCTTTTCAGGTACTTTTCAATAGTTAAATACTGTCCTCGCTCTTTTACCAGAACATCTTTCCCTATCATGGTTTTAGTTTTTAAATATTTATAAAATTTATAAGTATACTAATATGCCTCTTTCCTTTCTGAAATTTTTAACGATTTACTTAGAATTTTGATAATTCCTGCTACAATACAGAACGCAGATAAGGAATTTGCACTAAACAAATATTTAAGTAAATTTTAGTTGTTTGACTTCTGAATTAGTAAATATTTAAATACTGAGAAGGATAAACTTATAATTTATAAACTTTGTAATTCTTCTGATGAACGCAGAATTATTCTTCTCGTTTCTCTTTTCTTTAGTTATTCAGGATAAACATTTTTCCTCTAGTTCACGTCAAGATTTTTAAAACCATGGACTTCTTTAATATGCCTATTATACATTCATTATTTCATCAATCACTAAAACTGTTAATTTTCCCTCTATTTCTCTCGCAATCACTTGCATTTCTTTCGGTTGCAAACAAAAAAACATAATAATTACAGTTGGTCAGTGTTTCTTTAGGAATGCTGTAATATTTTTGAGCTAGATAATGTTGGACGCCTTTTTGTGTCCGCCGCAAAAGTATGATTTTTATAATTCTTTTGTGATTTGCAACAAGTCAATTATCGTATGTTATTAATATTGTTATATTCTTTCCATTAAAATCTAAATCTTCTAATTATACGAATTCTTCTAAATTATCCATGCAAAGAATGGTTTAATATATTTATCGTATTTTCATAAAACATTTGTTTTGGAACATTTTTATCGGTTATAAGATTTATGATAGTTTGGCAGTTCCTTTGAATACCTTCAAATATTTAAATTTGCTATTAAATCTGAATATTTTAGCTTATGTATATAATATGAACAAATTAAAATATTTGATTCTCTCCATCCAGTTTTCCCCACAGTCACAAGCGTGAAAGGGAGGAGGATCATGAGAAGGACCTAATTAATACAGATCTAATAAAGAAAAAATTATTAAGAAGATTAAATCAAAATCTAATGATTTTGATTTAGTGATATACTGATTTTTGATTATAGATGTAATGGAGAAAAGGTTTTGATTACAGATCTAATGTAGAAAAAATTATTAATATTAAATAAAAATTCGACGATTTTGATTAGGATCTGTAATCTTTCCTTCTTTGTGATGATTTTTAATTTTTATATTTCTAATGCTGCAAATTATGTTTTGCAAGAAGCGAATTACATTTTGCATGATGTAAATTTTATTTTGCTGTAAATGAACGAAACTAAAAATGAAAAAAAATCTGATGTGGACAGCACGTGACTTTCTCGAACGGCTTATTAAATTCTGCAAATTTTTTCTTGCACTTTATTTAAACTTATTTTTTCGAATTATTATAATTTAATTAATCGATCTCTCAAGGCAAGTTGAAAATTTCAAATTTTGAAATTAAATATCCCAGTCAATTTTTGTCGAGCAAACAAAATTAAAACATATTACAATGTTATTTTCCATAAAGAGTACAACACTTTCTCAAATATAAATATAGGAACCGAACTAAAATTTAAATTTCGTTTCTGTCCAATTTTTGTTTCGTTTTAAAAATTTGATATTTCTAAAAGATAGGGAGGCGCACATCTAGATATTATAGCAGCCCCATACACAAAATTTCAACGTTCTACGGGTAATCGCTTTAGAATTTGCTGAGATAAATGAGAACTACATTTTTGTTAAAACATTTGACTTAATAATTGACTGAATTGATTTTTGAAAAATACACAATTACAAAGTTGAATAATTATTTGGAAACTTAAAAGAAAAAATAGAGGAATATGAACAGTCTATTCAGTTTTGTCTCTAGCCATACAACGATATACAGGGTGTTTCAGCAAATCGACTACAAACTCTCAGGAGAGATAGATTACACTTAGTCAATGCAAAAACACATAGTAATGCACGGTCCGAAATGCTTTTCTGGTGCGGTAGTGATAACACGAAACACAAAAAAAGGACATGAACAGGGAGAGATATATGATATTAATAACAAAAACCTTCTTTCATCATCAAAGAAGGTGTTCTAAACGTGTCGAACCGAGAAAGGATGGATGAAATATCCATTAATAGTTCTTTTAACTCAGAGCCCCCGGTTTTTGCTTCAACCACTGCAGCTCCGTTTCCGGCCACTGTCATGATACCATCGGCCGTCTCTACAAGCTACTTTCAGTGGAAATGGTTAACATCTTGGTGTATGTCAGCAGTCACTGCAGGAAAAGGAGTTTTAATTGTTCATCACCCATCCGTGAGCCAGCCTTATTTGGCATCTACAGTAAGAGGCGCGATCTGTTTAGTCGCTAAATTCCATCTCGGAAATGAAGTCTTTGAGCCGCTGTTCTTCTGTGTCTGCATGCTGCGTGCACAACTTGTTCCTGGTTGTCTTATAGGGCGTCGCGGCTGAAGAATTAAAAATTATGCCTACCACTTCCGCCTCTTTATATAAAGCTAAAACTACCTGATGGAATTTCATGGAATTCACTGTTACAGGGCCATGACGAACTGGCTCCCTATCAATCAGATTTCCTGACTTATTGTTTAGAGAGGAAGCGCTGTTACCACTAAAGAAGCAATATTTCCGTAGGCTTGATCATTTTCGTTGTCCATTTTAGCAAATAAGCAGGATATTTTGGAAAAGATACTAACTTGTTATAACCCTCGATGGTAAAAAAATGAGCTCAGGACTAGGCTTTCGGGGATAGAACAAGATTAGCAAATTTTAACCTACGTGCATGTTCTGAAACGAGATCATTAGTTTAGTATTTCGTATTCAGTCCATGTACGTACAATTAGAAATAATCCCAAATTAAGACGTATAATGATTTGCATTAATATAGGAATTTAATTAAAGATATATGGATACAGAGAATATGGGTTGTTGAATATGGGTAGATAAATGTTGAATATGGCACAGAAAGTATACATTAATGTACTGATAAGTTTGGGGAGGCCAGGCACATCATCGATCAATGTACGCTTACCTGTAGTGCAAGAGAGAAATATAGAAAGAATGTCAAGGAAGATTTTAAAAGGAACTATTTAAATTTGAAAGATTTTGCAGAGACAATACTGGAGATTATAAATACAAACAATGATAGAATTGGTATTCGACACTGAAACTCAGATTTTAGACTTTATATGTTTTTTCTTATATTTTTTTTTTCTGGCCAGTCCCAATTTTTTATCATACGGCCGGCTTGTGTCGTCTAGGAGGATCGTGGCTGTGCCCTTATAATGATAATGATGATGGGTACAGAGAAAATTACAGGATTTCATCCATTTGTAACGACAGTAGCTCTGACCAGGTTCTGTCTACAAATAAACACGAGAGTCAAATTTTCTCTGTCGGGAGCCTTCTTCTCCTTCGCTCGAAGCGAGTTACCTCCTTTGCTTTCCTGTGTTTATCCATTGTGTTCCTCGATGTCTTCGCTGAATGTATAGATTATGTTATTGTACAGCTTTATGTGTAAGCAGGAATCATGAAAAATCAGCAGTGCACTCTACAGGATTCGAAGACCGAATGACTCGATGCTAGATGGACATGTTTTAATTGCACTAAGAGGGCACGCGGTGAGAAAGGAGAAAAGTCTGTACAGGTTTAAGTTTTTTCTCAATCAGTGTCAGTGCATTTGTCAACTAACAGTTAATGGCCGTGTTTAATAAAAGGCCAGTATCTTTAATGTCCCTTTGAAGGTAGCGTCTCTTTAAGGGCAGGAAAAGTTTAAGTTTGAATTTACGCAGCCGATGTCTGTTGTTACGGAAGCAAAACTTACAAAATTCAAAGCAGCAAGAATTTTATCGGTGCGGCAGGCAGAAATATCGTATATTGTAAGCAAAAATGTACCAATGATGAAAATAATATTTTAGATATGATACAGAAAAACGACAGTCACCTAGATAGGCAGGAAAATTTATTTTGATCAGAAAAATTTCGCTTTAGATTAAAACAAGGACGTGTGTGCAATATGCTATTTTAATTTCCAGGGTGTAATTCATAAAAAATGTTTTTTGAAGGATGATGTATCAGTATCTGTTTATCACAAAAATTATTTGATTCTACATCTGAAAAACATCTATCGCATTAGGCCAGGAAAGAGTTAGTCAGAAAATGCACTGTTGTTAGAAACATCCTTAATGAAATCCTACCAAAATATTTGGACCATTATTTTATGCTATGGTATTCTAGTATTTTATGATGAATATATCATACACACTCTTAGTAGTACAAGTAAGCGTTTCTATTTCTTGAAACATAAGGTATTTATTTACCTTTCACTTATCTTAGGTATAACTGTAGAAACATTAGAATTGTTGATGCTAAAATCGCGAAAATGAGCAATGCTCTTGCAGGGACTTGAACCTTGGACCTCTGGAATACGCGTCGAGTGTGCTGGCCATTACACCACGAAGGCATGATATGAAGACGGGAGAAATACCTTATATAATTAGTTATCGAGCGTTAACACTCCGAAAAATTATTCTTTAAATATAACTAGTCGATGATTTCCTAGGAAACGTAATTATATAAAAACAATAAAGGCGTGTTTGTGTTTAGTTGAAAATTTTCTATTATTTTTATTTGTATATTTAGCTAATATAAATTTTGAAACATAACTTTTTCATAACAATTTATAGAAACGTGCATTATTGTAATAAGTAAAGTACATTTTTGGCGACATATATTCTACACCTAGCACGGAATAACTGTTTTTATTATATCTTATATAATTAAGGTTTGGATTCCAGTCACTAACGTTTATTAATAATCATCTTATTCACTTGATTTGGTAATTTTGGGATAGTTTCTGCTCTCTTAAAAGGAAGATTATTAGGGAATGCAAATTTGATAGCATTTCAAAAGCTTAGGAACAACATAATAAGAGAATAATAAAGAATTTCAAAATTTAGCTTCTTTAAAACATTTACATTTTTAAGAATATGCGACTATCATAGTAGATTCACTTATATAAAAGCATCTAAATTTCTATGAATGTGGGAATTTCCCAATAGATTCACACCATATAAAGAAATGTGTGAAATAGTTAAACAGTAAGTAAAGTACTTTTATCAAATACATTTTTATAAATTTAGTCTTCAAACGTTTTTGATGCAATGTTATTTTTAGATTATAACTTTTCTAATGCTAATGATTTTAACGTAACTTTCAAATACAGTACGTTTCAGTGAGTCTCAAATAATATCAATTTTTTTTGGGGGGTCTAAGTAAAAGTACTAATTCAAGACACGCTTTCTTCTTCTGAAATATTTAAAGCATTCTTAGCGTTAAATACACAAAACTTACTTATATAGATTACCTATTTAATTCGAGGGCACAACAATTCTGCCCTAATTAAGAGCTGGTTTAGATGAAAAACATGAAAGTAAACTAATACGCGCAAAACATTACTTAATTTCATAACTCTCAAATCTAGCAGAATAGAAACACTTAAGAATTTGTTTAGTGTTTAAGATTGTTTCGTTAATCCTAAATTATAAAGATATTTAATTTTGAATACCGTTAAAAATAGGACTTCACATTCATATATCAAATCCCGATACGGAAAGTAACAAACATAATTTTATCTTTTAATAATTTCAAATCAACCGTTTGCTGTTAAATTTACCTGATACGATAACTCAAAAATGGATATTTGAGCACCAGCGACTTTGAAAATCAGAGCTGTTTGTACGAAGTCGTTAGATATGGCTACTTAGGGATATGGGAAACAGAGTCTCACTACGATATTGTTCCATGAAAATTTAAAAGGAGAGGTAGCGTATATACTGAAACTGGGAAAACACTTTATGGGGAGTTTCGGCCATTATACGTTATTATATATGTTAGTTTTAAGCGCTATGTAGTTGGTTTGCAATAGTTTATGCTGCCTGATGATAGGGACGCTCTTGATTTATAACGCAAAAAACTGATTCCCAGTGGCTGTTATTGCTTCTGCTATGTTCTAGAGCAAGGATGTCAAACTCGCGGTCCGCGGGCCGCATGCGGCCCACAACAAATATTTTTGCGGCCCGGCCAATATATCGGCAAATTATAATATATAATAATAAAATAACATATCGACGAAGAAAAAAAATGAAATGTTTACTGCTAAGTAATTAACGATAATTTATTCAGTATTGTTAGATTACTCACAGCGAGCTGACACACACACACTACTTAAATTAAAAATGCGTGTGAGTAGCTTGCGTTCAGCTACCTTCGGCTTTTGGGGGACACGTGCACTCAGAACATGTACGCATCTCCCGATAGCCGAATGTGGCCGAACTCATGGTCTCAGTTTTCCAATCATAGTTTTGTACGATATATTGGTGCATGCATGTGCATTCACTTTGCTTTATTATTAATTATTACTTAATTCATATTGTTACGGATTTCATAGTTATTTATTTATTTAGTTTTTTTTTTTTTTTTTTTTTTTTTATATATATATATATATATATATATATATATTTAGAATTGTAATTAGATTTGCTTCATGTTGCCTTAGCAACGCAGACGATTTTTGAAAAGACATCTGCGTTGGAAGGTTAAAAATAGAACAGCGCGTGCATTTAATACCTAATAAGTAAGTATCTCGTAATTGCTGTTGCCATCCACAAAAATCGAGATATTTATAGATGTTTCCAGTATATTCGAGAAATTAATTATAAAGCTTATAAAAGCCGAGAACAAACAACTCATCTCAGTAGTAGCTGTAGTTCTAGCGAACTGTTTGTTTACTTAATGCTGCGATTGATTTGTAGCGATTTCGCTGTGAGATAGAATTAGTTTCTCTGTTTTGAATTGATTTTTGCTAAACGTTTGACATTTTGTGATATTGTTAGAATATTTTTGAAGAAATATTTCAGCTTGATTTATCTCCTGTGGAAAGGATAAATTTTTGTTAACTTTATAACGTTGCGCGCCTCCAACTTGCACGCAACCAAGAGGTGACTGTGAAAACTTGTATAAAAGATAGAGCCTTGTGAAGGGTTTAAGTCCCTTTTTATTCAATGTAATAAATTACAATTGCGTCCTCTTGACGCTTACAGACTGTGCCAACTTGGCAGTCAAATAAAAATAATAACCTGAAAAGAAAGTAAAGACAAGATTCTAACTACGAGGCTCTCTAAAATAACTAACTCACCGCGTTTTACAATACCGCTGCTAATTCAGCAGACTTGAAGCTCACTGGAACGATTATCACTACTTCCCGCCAAGCACATAGGCCGCAACGCGGGGTTCTTCAATTCTCGCTAACTACCTCCGCGCTCGCTAAGTAAGAATATCTCTCTCACCGAACTTGTTTCCTCTCTATTTAAATCAGAATACTTCCGCTGATAATTTAAATGCTTGCGCGTTCTACTAAAATTTACATATTCTGGCATTGGCAGTTCCAGGGGAAAGTAAGGCTTGACAGGAAAGATAGTTTAAACTTAAAATAAATGTTAGTTAAAATAAATATAACTTCCCTACAACTTTTTAACGTTAACCGTGTTTATTCCAGCCCTTTGTATTCAGTATGTCTATATCAAAACCAAGTGGTAGTAAAATTAAACGAAAATCGCTGACGAACATAGAATAATCCAAGTAAAATGGGAATTAGAATATTTTTGCTGTTAAAAAAAAGATAAAATAATCTGCTTGATATGTAAATTACAAATATTTACCAGCCAGGTTTAAAAATACTCGAAAATTCGCATATGAAATTATTTCCATGTTTGGTAGCACTTATCGGTGCGAGCAGTTATTTTCAGTCATGAAAGGTAATAAGTCTCCTATTAGAAACCGTATTAATGATGCTCACCTTGGGTCGGCGTTGAAAGTTATCACTGCAAACAAAATTTCTCCCAAAATAGGAAAGATAATAGCAGAGAAGAGATGTCAAGTATCAGGACGTAAACATTAAATTTTTCTTGTTCTTTTCTATATATATATATATGTTTATTATTGTATTATTCGAAATAAATCTACGTTTCTATGAATATTGATTTTTTTTTTTTTCGGCCCGCCTAAAGTTAAACCTTGTTTGTTTTGCCCAAGTGTACCTATGACTTTGACATCTCTGTTCTAGAGTAACAAAATTTCGAGTTATTCTGAAATCCATACGCAATCGCAATAGCATGCTAGAGACAATACTGAAATCCTTGTATTACGTCATTTTTCCAGCTTCCTAATTATTCATAGTGTGAATATATCGGGATTTTTTCTAGCAAGCATTTCTTTGTTTGGAATACGAAATGTTATGCATAGTAACATTTCCTATGGAAAGATTGAATATTTTGGAAAAATTGTTAACTGTTTTTTCCCTCTTCATTGTTTATTTGTTGTGCTGTCGCTGTAGATGTAACAGTTCTAGTATCCTGAGATGTATTAACATTCGGCTAAAAATTTACTATTAATTAAATCAACACAGGCTTTCCTACTGAACTGAAAAACCTGTCATTTGGAAATATTTTTGACACTTAAGTTTTGCTTACCATTATACTATTATATCAGCACGTAAGATTGATTGAGCATAGTTTGCTTAAGGTTTGAGACCGATAACATTCATTAAGAGTTTAGATGTTTGGCACTGACAATCATTAATGCATGCGGAATGTATTGCACGCAAACTCATCCTTTTTGAGTTAGAAGGTATTTCTCCTGCCTTCGTAGTGTAGTGGTCAGCACGCGCGACGCGAATTCGAGAGGTCCGTTGTTTGAGTCCCGGACAGGACATTAATCATTTTCAATCTCTTTTGCTTCTAAATAACCTAAAGTCTCTATAGAGTTATCCTCTAGGAAATCAAATTTTAGTTTGGAGTTTTAAGTACTTCAAACAAATAAAATGTTACTGTAATTTATTATCTATAACACCTGTTGAGATATTTGTAATCGCAATCTTACTGGTTAAAAGGAAGTATAGCTTTCTGTCAAGTCCGAAACATTCATTAGCTTTCAGCCAGGTCCGAGTTATTCTGAAACTAAATCCCATTCTGTATGTTACTTTTGATTGGTCATTTATTGTCTTGTTTATGATTTGTTAAACCATGATCTGTTATAAAGTTATATATATGACCTCTGTAACCGCTTATCGCTGCTTAGTATTATTCTGCTTGTACTTACTTTTCTGTGCTAGTGCTTGTACTTACTTATCTGTGCTAGTGCTTGTACTTACTTATTTCTGCTTGCATGTAACTGCGTGTATCTCTGCATATCTCAGTAATAAATATTTGCTTTGCGAACCACGGCATTTTCTATGTTTAACAGCAGAGTGTGGTTCCTTCAAAAGTTAGAATTCGCTGATAGTTCCCTAATTGAACCTTCAGTGCAATAATTTATCGTTCGCGTGATTTTAATTTGGTGTTTCGTGAATGATGGCTTTTTCCGAAGGTGAAAGGGAAGCTTTTGGTGTAGCACCATTTGACGGTGTTAATAACTTTACTGTTTGGTGTCGAAGAGTTCGATCAGTATTTACGGTAAGGGAATTGGATACGTTTTTGGAAACAGAAGCAGTTGCGGACAGAGTTTCAGATGTTTTGAAATCAAAAAAGGCTTATGCCTTAATACTTACGCTTCTAAGTGATAATGGGCCCACCAGCGGCCGAGCGGTAAAGTCGCTGAACAGTGGTAGTTCGGTCCGAGGTTCGAATCGCGCGAAAGGGCTGGCTGCATGGGCGTTTTCGTGGTTTTTCCCATGTGTAACGTGTATACGAGCCAGTTTCCCTTAGAAAGTCCTCCACGAAGGCATCCCTCCCCTTAGGCAGATAGCCCTAGTGTGCTTTGCCATAATCAAATACACCAACACACCATACACCATCTAAGTGATAATGTGATTGCTTCTCTTCAACGTGAAGACACGACTAAAATATGGAAGAAACTACAAGCTACGTATAGCGCTAAAGGTGCAGTGAGTCAAATTTTAACGCGTAAACGTCTAGCTACCATAAGGAAATCCAAGGATGTGTCAACAAAACAGCATATTGACAGCATAATGAACCTAGTGAGTAGTCTACGCGTCTCTGGCTGTGAAGTAAGTGACTTTGATGTTATTATTTACATTTTAATGTCTTTGCCAAAGGAATATGAAAATATTAAGGCATCTCTAGAGAATCAGCCAAGCAATAATTTGATTTTAGTAGTTATTTGTTATAAGTAGACTTATTGATTGTGAATCTCTTATGTTTGATTATAAAAATGAAAATAAGTATTCTAAACCAAATACAGACAACTCTGTTTTTATTAGTGCTCGTAAAGACTTGTTTTGTACTTATTGTAAAAGAAAAGGACATTCTGTTAAATTTTGTAGGAAAAAGAACTGCGTCAGTCATAACTATGGGAAAACTGCTCATTTTAAAAGTGAATGTTTTGATAATTCTGAAAAGCAGGCAAATTCAAATAGTAATAAGTATGCATCTCCTGCAATATCTTTTATGGCTTGAAATCTTGTGCATGATCAATTTATTATTGATTCTGGTGCAACTTCTGATATGTCTTCTCACAAGGAATGGTTTACCTCAATTAAGCCTAAGACTGGAACTGTTAAGTGCGCGTCTAAGTCGGCGGTTTTAGAAGTGGAAGTAATTGGTGATATTTGCGGTAAAACTAAGAATGGTGTTGAAATAATGTTAAAAGATGTTCTTCCAAATTAAACGGACAATTAATTTCTGTCAAAAATATTGAAGCAGCAGGTTTGAGTGTAATTTTTAAAAATGAAATAGTTTATATTGAAAACAAAAACAAGCGTTTTTGATTTGGATACTTGGATAAATGTGGACAATATTTTAGTGATTTTTCACCAAACGTATTTACAGCTTTAGCAGTAAAGAATGATGATTTATGGCACAGAAGGTTAGGACACTGCTGTGATCAAAAATTAAAACTAATGAATCTTCCTGTAAAAGAATCCTTTTGTGAAGTATGTGTTCGTGCCAAACAAAGTGCTTTGCCTATAGGAAAAGTTTCCTCGCATAAAAGAATCCAAACCGCTTATATCTATACACACTGATATATGTGGTCCAATAGAACCTCAAACACTCCATGGGGAAAGGTATTTCATGACTATAATTGATGACTATTCGAGATTTATGGAAATCAGACTGCTCAAAAGAAAAAGTGACATTGCTGATGAACTCAAGCTATTCTTTAAATTGAATCCAACTGTTACAAAACTGCGCAGTAACAATGCGAAAGAATATGTCAGTGGAGAATTGCATGAAGTTGCTAAAAGAGCAGGTGTAAAAATAGATCCTGCACCTCCCTATACACCTTTTCTAAATGGTGTTGCTGAACGAGCAAATATAACTGTACTGGAAAAGGCTAGAGCAATGATACTTGAGACAAAATTACCAAAATTCCTTTGGGGTAAAGCAGTACGTACAGCTGCTTACATAAATAATCGACTCCCAAATAGTTCAATTGAAAATCGTGTTCCTTATTTTCTGAAGTATGGTGAAGATCCTGATTTAACAAACATGCGCGTATTTGGCTGTGATGCTTATACTCTAATGCCACCATCGCAAAGAAAGAAACTAGATGAAAATTCTGTCAGATTGATATTTGTAGGTTATTCCACAATGGGATATCGTTTATTGATTCCAGAAACAAGACGCATCATTGTTTCCAGAAATGTTAAATTTAATGAAGAAAGTAGAAAATCAAAAATATATTCCCGATAATTCTGATTTGAGTGAAATTGACAATGATGACATTAAAAATGAAGACAAATCAATTTCAGACATTGATAACGGTGAATTAAATTCTGCAAATAAGAAGAAGGAACAAAGAAAATCTTCAAGAGAAAAGAAACAGACAGTTAGGTATCCTGATCCTGAGATTTACCAAGTAATGTTTGCACAAGACACTCTGACATTTGAAGATATTGTAAATGTACCACAAGTAGAACAAGAACCATGGAAAAGAGCTATGGACGAGGAATCGTAATCAATGGAAGATAACGACGGCTGGGATCTACAAAGTTTACCCCCTGATAAAAGAGCTATTTCCTGCAAATGGGTACAAAGTAAAAAACGAGATGGAACTTACAAAGCGAGGCTTCTTGCTCGTGGCGTTATGCAAAAGGAAGGCGTAGATTATACAGAAACGTTTTCTCCAGTGATTAGTATGTGCTCTTTACGTTTAATCCTGGTAATTATCAATAATGAAGGTTTGCAAACTTTTACTTTAGATGTTAAGACAGCTTTCTTGAACGGTAAGTTAGATGAGGTCATCTACATGGACCAGCCAAAAGGATATGATGATATGAGTGGTAAGAAATGTAAACTTAAAAAGAGTTTATATGGTCTTAAACAGTCTCCTCGACAATGGTATCAGAAATTTCTTAATTTTGTTATTAAATTCGATTTTAAGCAATTGGACTCTGAACCATGTATTTTCATCAGAAATTTAAATTGTAAGAAAGTAATTATGCCTCTTTATGTAGATGACTTATTAATTGCAGGTTTAGATGTAAAAGAAACAAATATTATAATATCATTATTATCTAGTGAATTTCAAATGTCAAAATCTGAAATTGTCTCAGAATGCTTGGGTATTAGACTGAAATTTGAGTCTGGTTGTTTGTATTTAGATCAGAAACCATATATTGAAAAATTACTTGATAAATTTAAAATGTCTGATTGTAAAACAGCCAAAACTTCCATTGAACCAAATTCTACAGCAGTTGATTTTCAGAAAGGAAATGCATTTCATGGCCCATACAAAGAATTAATTGGATCTTTACTTTACTTAGCATATATCACAAGGACAAATGTTATTTTTGCAGTAAACTGCTTAAGCCAACTGCAGGAGCATCCTACTGATGTTGCCTGGTGTGCTCTAAAGAGAATTCTTAGGTACTTGAAAAACACCTTAAATTTAAAATCGATATACAAAAAGGGTGATTTGGAAAGGGCAAACTTGTGTTTGTATGTAGATGCAGATTGGGGGGGAGGGAGATACTCAAGATAAGAAATCAATTACTGGTTACTTTATAATGTTTTCAAACTGTCCTATTATGTGGTGCTGTAACAAACAAAAGTGTATTGCACTTTCATCAACAGAAGCTGAAATAATTGCTTTATGTAAAGGTATTCAACATGTTTTATAGATAAAAAATGTAGTAAATGAAATTTCCAGTGTTAAAAATGTTTATATTTTTGAGGATAACCAGTCATGTATCAAAAGTATTGTTAATGAAAACTTTTCAGGTAGGTTGAAACATATAGATATAAAATTAAAGTTCACTCGTAAGACTGTTAAGGAAAATAATATTAGAATTGAATATGTACAATCAGGCTTACAAATTGCAGATATGTTAACTAAGGCTTTGTCCAAAACAAAATTCTATGAACTGTTATCATTGAGTTGTTTAAAAATTGGAACATTGGAACTTTGCGGTTATACTGGCTTTCAGCAGGAAATTAAAGTCCTGCTCTTGCCAGTTCCTGATGTGATCCCATGTGGGGCCTGACAGAGTAGAAACCTGAAAGAAATTTTCTCTCGTGCAGGTAGAAGTGTGCTGGAGAGAGAGAAATAGAAAAAGAAGCACTTTGCTCCTGTACTGCTACATCTTGGATGGAATCCGCCAAGCAGGGGCCGGAGAAAGAAACTTCGGATGACCTGTGTAGGATAGCCCGAATACTAACTGTTCATTCGTCGGAGCCAGTCACGTGGGAGGTCACCCTCCCAGAAACTGACCCCGATCGATGCTACCAGAAAACTGAAACTTAGAATTCTGAACTCAAGAGGTGGGCGGCAAATGGGCGGAGGTTTTTGTCTTCAGCCAGGATTTCGTAAATAAGAATGTCCGTGAAATTAGCGGGATTCACATTGATAATATTATTAAAAAAAGTTGTTGTTTATTCTGCTGAGGTAGTTCTTAATAGTATCTATTTTCAAGTCGGAGTGGAGGGTCCTATTCCGGACATAGTAAGGAGCTTTTGTGATGATTCTTAGCACCGTATTTTGAAGCACTTGGAGTTTGCTAATTTCGTTTGCTTTGTAGTTTGCCCAGGCTGGGGAAGCATACGTGAGAATGGGTCGGATTACAGTTTCATAAATCATCTTTTTCAGTCTGAGGGTGAGGTTTTCATTCTTTAGAAGAGGGAAAAGCCTGAAAATGATCCCGTGTGCTTTTCCGCTTACTCTAAGCATATGATACTTTCAATTGTAGTTCTTGTTAAGGGTAACTCGCAGGTAATTAGCTTTATCAACTGTAGGGATGATTTTGCCAAAATGTTTAACCTCAGTTCTGACCCGTTTCCTGTGTCTGCGCTTTCGAATGAGTAGAATCTTGGACTTTTCTGGCTGAATGCTTATTTTCCAGCTACTGCACCACCCCTCAATCACCACCCCTCAATCACCACCACCCCTCAATCACCACCACCCCTCAATCACCACCACCCCTCAATCACCACCATCTCTACTGCAGGGATTTTGGCCTGAATTCTTGACAAGGCATACTCTGGATTTAGAGACTTGGTGGCTATCGCTGTATCATCAGCGTAGCTGGCTGCGAGAACATTTGTATCCTCGGAAAAGCATGGGAAATAGTTGGTATAGATGATGTAAAAAAGCGGGCCTAAAATTGACCCTTGAGGAATACATGCGTAAATATTTTTAACACATGAAATTGCATTTCCAACTCCAACGGTGCAAGTTCTATTTTCAAGGAAGGACTTGATAATGAGTATCAGATTTCTGGGAAAACCGAGATGAATTACCTTATAGATTAGCCCTGGATGCCAGACGCGGTCAAAAGCCTTTGCCACGTCTAGCATCAGGATAGCAACACTCATTCTGTTGTGCATAGCCGCATCCGTGAGCCTGATTAACTGCGTTGTGGTCGAAAGTCTTTTCCGGAAACCGTGCTGGTGATCAACGAGAAAGTCCAAGTTTTCTTGCATTCTGAGATAAATAATACGTTCCAGGATCGTGCTTATGGAGGACAGCAGGCTGATGGGTCTAAAGTTTGCCGGGTAATCCTGTGTTTTCCCTGGCTTAGGAATCATCAGGATGCTTGCTTGCTTCCAGAAAAGCGGGAAATAATTTTGATACAAACATGCATTAAGAATGCCTGTTAATTTGCATACGGTCTTAAAAGGCATGTTTTTCAGCATCTGGTTCGTGATCTTGTCCTTTCCTGGAGCTTTCTTTAAGTCCCTTAATAATGTTCTGCACTTCGTGCGGCGTGGTTAGTTTGATAGAAGGTTCCGTAGAATGGGAGTGCAGCCATTGATCGTTAAGGTAATGAACTTGAATGTCCGAACTATGATCTGAGGGGAAGGAATTTGGAATGAACTGTTTAGAAAGGTGTTCCGCAAAAAGTTCCGCTTTGTCTTGATCGGAGTAAGCAAATCTGTTATCGCATTTAAGCGGTTTTTCTGGCAGAGCAGGGGCGTTTTAGTGTCCTTGTATGACGCCAGATGGCGCCAGTTTCGTCGTTGATCTTTTCCATCTTATCCTGCCATAAGCTAGAACGATGGTCCTGAATCTTTTGCTTAATTTTCCTATTAAGCCTGTTAATTTGAGTTTTAATATCAGGATCCTAGGTGAGATTAAATTCCTTTCGGAGATGATTTCGAAAGCAGATTATTTCGCGAATATTGGCAGGAAGCGTGTGCTCATGTCTGACACGGTCAACCTCAGGTGTAGCTAGGGACTTAGTAGAATGCAGGTACGAAGTAAAGTCTGTTATAGCACGTTCAATATCCGAAGTGCTTTGTAACGAGTCACAATTAAAATCAGTGGTCATCAAAGTATTATGATAAAGATTCCAATCAGTATGCTTAATTGGCGGTAGGTTCTGAGTATTTTCCACTCCAAGGTAAGCAAGCACAGGTACATGATCAGAAGACATGTCACATGTTACCGTAATAGCCATAGGAATATTGAACGTCGTAATAAAAATATCCAGAATGTCAGGCCGATGGTTGAGCATATTTGGCCTATAGGTAGGCTCATCCGGCACATGCAGAAAGACAGGGTAATTACACACAAAATCATGCACTATGCGTCCATTTTAATTCGAGTTGCGGTATCCCCAGTCTAGATGCTTGGTGTTTAAATCGCCACCTAGAAAGGTTGGGGAGTCTGAGTTAATAAGTCTATCCAGAATTTCAGCACTGAGCTTGTTCCCAGGGCGGTTATACACCGCACAAAAAGTGACTTCCCCAATGTTGGGTAGATTCACCATCACTTTAACACTTTCCATTCCATCACAATTTTCTGCACTTTTCAGATATGAATCAAATGTCTTTTTAACATAAATAACAATTATTTCAGCTACCGTAAAGACAGACACCACGGTGGTGGAGTCTGTCACTACGGTAGCTGAAATAATTGGCTATCCCTAAGGAGTGCGAAGGGTTAGCATGGGTTTCTGTAATTAAGCAGATGTCTACGTCATTTTGCTGGATAAATTCATGAAGTTCCGGTATCTTGGAGGTAACGTTCTGCGCGTTCCAGAGCAGGATCTTAACAGGAGAAATTTGCCGGGAGGTGGGATTATCCATGGTTGGGGGAAGCTGGCCTGACTGTGTCCTCTATCATAGAGGCGGTAGGAAGTGCCTTCGCTACATCAGAAAACATAGAGATGGCTGTTGTGAGCGTTTGAATTACCGCATTAGCTTCGTCGAGCTTTGCTTGAAGCTCACTGAGTTGTGGGAAGGTTGCTTGTGGCGCCATCTGTGGGGGAGTAGCATTACTATTGTTGACTACTCTATCTGCATATGATATGCCTTTTTGCACAAAGGATGAGCGAGGTTTGGGGTAGAACGAACAACCTTTAAAACTGGCAGTATGAGGAAGTCCGCAATGACAGCACTTTGGTGGCAGTCACGAGACTCATGCCCTGACCACATTTGACACACCGTGGTGCGTGACGGCATTGACTTTGAGCGTGGTAAAAGTCCTGGCATCAGAAGCACTGCGTGATACCGCGTCTACCTCTGTATCTTTCAACTGTTATCTTTAGCCTCATAAGATACTTTAGATTATTAAAAATGTCCTTGGTGTTCTCATTCCTTTCTAGCAAGATCAGGAATAGAGGCATGGGGGCAATTTCAGGACATTTTTGGAGAGACATTTGTACAACCTTTTTAACAGCGTATCCTTCTGCAATGAGAGCATCTTGGATATCCGTAACTGGGGTGTCAATCGGAAGGCTACGAATGACGACTTTGATGTTTTTGTCTTCAGCAAGCTGATATGAATGAAATTTAATCTTTTTGTCGTCAAGGAGGTCCGTGATGTTACGATAAGTCTCACTGGAATTGACTTTGATTTCAAATTCATCTACGGCTTTCATCTTTGCATTAAATTCACTGTAGCCGGAGTTATCCAATAGATCAGTAATATCCTTCCATTTCCAGTTTGAATCCATAATGACAATCGGCGGAAGCTTCGAACTTCTTTTCGGAAACTTAAATTCTTCAGATACATGAGCATCACTTATTTGCCCAGCCGGGCACGTGACCTCATCTGTATTTCCGATAGGCCGCACCATGCTTTCCGTTAGGGACGTACTTGCAGCCGGCTTCTCGGAGGATTCACTAGATGGCGCCACCTTAGCGTGGCTACTGGTCGCTACTTTAGATGGGTTTGTGGAGGAGATTTCATTCGGCTTTTTGGATGAATCATCAGCTTTTGCAGCCCTCGGTTTAATCCTGCGTTTTACTGCAACATCGCCTTGGGTAGTTGAGTGAGTACTCCGTTCAGTACCATGGGTATGAGCTTTTTCGGGAGGAAGCTGAGTTAGCACATGGTATTTGTTTTTCAAATCCACTTCGGCTGACTTTTCAGGGCTGAACGGCCGTTTAACACTGTGGCTGGGGGTAATCCATTCCATGCTTGAATCCACATCGTTAGAATGGTTAGACTCAGATTAAGAGGCCAAATCTCTTTCCGTGTTATGTATTATATCCATAAACCTGTTCAGGAATGCCAATTCAACTTGCTCATAGGGGGTCAGGCTATCATTCCTGGAAGTCAGTGCATGAAAGCGATCTACAATTTGCTGAATAATTGACATTTTCCAGATCAAGTCCAAGTCAAGAAAATTAGAGTTTAAAAATTGTGTAATTCTTTTATGTTTTGTATAATGTGCGATTAAGGGGGAGTGTTGAGATATTTGTAATCGCATTCTTACTGGTTAAAAGGAAGTATAGCTTTCTGTCAAGTCCGAAACATTCATTAGCTTTCAGCCTGGTCCGAGTTATTTTGAAACTAAATCCCATTCTGTATGTTACTTTTGATTGGTTATTTATTGTCTTGTGTATGATTTGTTAAACCATGATCTGTTATAAAGTTATATATATGACCTCTGTAACCGCTTATCGCTGTTACACGAGGACAGGCACCTCCGTCCATATGCCGCTTTTCTACTCAGTGGAAACCAGGATTTTCCAACATAATTTGTATTTTTAAGTATGTAGTACTCTGAAAAACTTATTTGACTTGTAAATAATGATGTTTAGTAATCTTAGCCGGATGATCATGTGACACACACAGCCACGCCCACAAGATATGACTTATATTTTCCTGTTTATACTATTATACTTTTTGGAATCGTATTTTATTTTCTGCATTTATGACTGCAACACACACCTTTTATGTACTGATTTAGTACTATTTTATGTATAACTATTGCAATACTTCAGATTTACAGCGCTACGATGCCTGGATACCTCAACGCCAACCAGATGGCTTATCGCGCATCACGTGACATTGGTCACACCCCCTGCATCTGCTATCCTGTCTCCATGAGAACTACGTTCGGCATTTCCTTACCTGCAGCGCTCCTAGAAGCACCAAAGTTCGATAGCCGGAACACAATCTGCAATTTCGCAGGTTAATCGCGGCAAATAAAGCGAGTTGGAGTTACTTATCGCTGCTTAGTATTATTCTACTTGTACTTACTTATCTGTGCTAGTGCTTGTACTTTCTTATTTCTGCTTGCATGTAACTGCGTGTACCTCTGCATATCTCAGTAATAAATATTTGCTTTGCGAACCACGGCATTTTCTATGTTTAACAACACCCAAATTAAGACTTTTATGAAAAAGGGAAATTGAGAGTCTTTAATTAAAACAACAGAAATTGTCACTATGCTACACGTTCTTAGTTCAAAACGACATAATCAAAATACGCTTAATATGTATTAAAATAAATAAACATGCTGGAAATTTATTTCCAGATAAATAATGCTACATAATACTTCTAAATGTTTACGTTTGTCAAATTTTATATATAAACATATAAAGAGAACACATAAACAATACAGATTTAAATTAAATATGTATACTTTTTTATTCAGTAGGCAGTAATGCCCCAATAAAAGAAATCATCTGTTAAATATGATTCAAAAGAAATTCTACTTTACATTGACACATGATTAAATATGTATGTTATTTACTGTAATTTTTAAAATAATTTATTACTATTTATAAATTACCATTAATGATTCCACAAGCGTACAAACATGATTATACACAAACACAGGAAATTTAGAACAGACAAATGCAATATGAATAAATCTAAATCCGAACGTACAGAATCACACCCCATTTGCTTACTTTATTTCGAAATTATGAATAGTTACTGGATGAATAAAGTAGCAGTTTATACAAAAATCCCTGCTTCTTGTGCAATAACTTATATTTAAGCTAAATGTAATTAATCTTCTAAAATAGTAATTTGAATCTCGAATGACTATTGTAGAAAATTACACTTAACCTACTATAATAGTCTTTTAGCGATTGTTGATGCACAGAAGTTTCATACTTTTTCTTTTTGAAAAGAAGTCTATTATAAATTACAGAGTTACTCAAACGTTTTCAGTTGAGTCTCGAAGTTACTTGCAGATTATCAGCATAGAGTTCCTTTAGTGTGTGAAAATTTTCAAAATATGATCAAATTATGATGTATATTTTTAAATATTGTTTTAGCTTCCTCCTGTTTCAAATCATATAACTGTAAGCATTTAAAATGAATTTCAGCACAAACGTAGCAGCCACAACTGTTGAATATTCCAAGAAGATTGAACTGAATCGAGCATTAACTTCACTCCTTTTATGAAACCTTTCGTTGGAAATCAGAAGAGAAGCCTTTCGAACGGAAATTTCGCCTTGCTGTTGTGAATTCCGGGATAAAAGCGAAACGGAATATCCAGATGTGCGGAAACATCGTTTTGAAGAGGCCGATCAGGTAAGAAAGTTTAGGAAATGTGGTGCAAGTCTGTAGATAAGAAATATGTTTGTTTTGCTGCAGAGAATTTCCCTATAAGTTTGTTTTCTATCTTAAACTGCAACGTAGGTAAACGACATAACTAGCATTTTAACTAAGAAGGGAAGAAAAAACTTGATATAAAATTTGGAGAAGTAAAATTTTGCGTTTGTATAAGAGGTATCATAAATAAAATTTCCTAAAACAAAAATTATTCGGCATTTGTAGTCAGAAACTGAAAATGTACTAATCACCAATTATTTAAGAATGCAGATGAAAAGCAAAACATACATACGTTTTTGAGCTAGGTGTGTTGCTTGATAGTGAATTGTTAGACGTATGTCAGATACGTATGTTGCTGCGATGTGAGAAACCAACAGTTTTGAATATAATACTTCATCGAATTTCTTTCGTAGATTTTTCATTTCAGATCGTTTCTACAAAATCCATCGGATTGTTGAAGAAAATTGTATGTACGAGAAAATATTCCTATCAACAACGAAGATGTTTGAAATAAAATAGAACTGTATATGGGATTAACTCAGCCTAGTTTTTGCTAGCTTATTTCTCGCAACGTCAGTCTTGTAATTATCTTACATTATTTTTTCGATTTACTAACACTTCAGATGAAACTTTCATAAGTTGAAATGATAAAAAGCGATAAAAACTTATAAGTGATATATAATAATTTGTATAAAAAATACTGTACCTCTCTAAATCTTCAAAAATCATTGAATGGTACAAAAGAGCATAAAAAAACTTAAAATAAGCCTAAACGCGTAAATCGCAGGAAAAATTTCGGCTCCCTCAAATAAAAGTAACCTATGAATTGTCGCTTAACCATTTAAAATTTGAACTTAGTTGCAAAATGACAGCCTTAGATGTGATGACACTGAAGAAAGTGTAATTAAGGTAATTATTACATAATAACTGGAAGAGTCTAAGAAGATTGTTTAATTGTTTAATGACATCCATAAAGGGACCATATCTATAGTTTCGCCTTCCGCCTGTGTATTATCAGTCACTAGATACATTAGGTATTTTTGGAAGCAGACAAGATGAAAAATGAGCAACGCTTTCGCCGGGAATCGAACCACGGACCTCGGGAATAAGTGCCCAGCGTGCAGACTACCACACCACGAAGGCATGCCAAGAAAGAGGGAGAAATACTTTATATACTCTACCTTTTTTAAAGGACGACTGGGTTTTAGGGGACCTGATTGTCAAATTCTGGGTGTGGAGAATCATCATCCAACACCCTTCTAGCTCGAGTGCCCTTGTTGAGACATAAGGTATTTTTTATGGAAGCAGGAAAGATGAAAAAGGAGCAACGCATTCGCCGCGGACCTCTGGAATACGCTTCTAGTGTGTAGACCACCATACCACGAAGGTGGGAGAAATACCTAATAACCTATTCTTTTTTATCTGAAAGTCTTGATGTGTGATAGCATGTTTCACTAATTAGATGACTCATTTTTGTTTTGTATCTTACATTGTTTCATTATTCTATTCTAAATAGTTGTTCAAGGCTTGCATATCATTAGGTTTGCATCATTGCATATCATATTCAAGAATTGGATTCAAAATTAAAAATCATTATTCTTCAGGCATTGCATAAAACAAAGGCTGAGTGATAGTTTATCCTTTTAATGCTGTTGTTAATGTAAAAATCTCCTTATTTCGTAAACGTTTGTAAGTAAAGCGAAATATTATAAAGCTGGGGGTTTCAGTCTTCCAGTACAAACAAAACATGTTCTGTACTCGTATTTTATACGAGGAATTGAAAAACAAACTAATTTCTATTAAACCAATAATATTATGAACATTTTAGCTTACGTACATTAATTTTAACAGCAGAGGATAAAATGTCGATACCACTAATAACATACATTTCACAAACTTAATTTTACCTTTTTGATACAATCAGCAAAATCAGTCTCCTTTTCTGAAGTGTCCAATAGAAGATCCAAGGACATTCAAATAAAAGATGTGATATACAAGGCACACAGTGTTGAAGATGATTCAAATGCGTGGGCGAGAGTAGAATTTTTATACAAAATTTGCTATACATGACACTGAATATTATTACAATATGTTTACAAAATTATGCACATTTTTATATGTAAATGCAATTTTTAATCACTTTATAATAGTATTTCCTATTTCCTTTAGTTTATTGAATGTAGTATGCAAAAATCTAATTATTTGTTTCACTGATGTACTGTCAAAATCTAGTATTTATCGAATCTAAAACCGTATAATATGAGCTCAAAGAAAGGCAAGTCTGAAATGGCACACAATATGCAATCTATGACTTTAATGTCAATTCGTACTAATTAATGTAGAGGAAAGTTACTCCTGTAATGCGAAGGCTTCCTACAATTTATTACAAAAATCTGAAGGAAAGTTTCCCAATTAAAATTTTTTCCAATCTTATTCATTTCGATTAAACTGATTCCCCAAAATTAGCTCCAAAATGACTCATGTCGTATTAAATAAGACTGCGGTATAAGCTGAGAAAAATTTGATGATATGCTTAGAATATTTCACTTGCAAGCAGGCCAGTAATAACAAAGTTGTTTATAAGGAATGTATATTATTCAAGCGAAACTCATAAATTTATGTCACGGGAAACAAACTTTCATAAAGCCTTAGACATTTCTATCTGGTATTGCTCTCGTACCGCATTCCTATTTTCCTGATTCCGTTAATTATGTCGTTATGAAGGTTTCATATTTCAGGAAAGGATGAGCTAGAAACACACACCAATACATCAGTATTTGCAGCATACGTAGTCCTTTGATGATGACTATGCTCCATTCGAATCTTCCATGAAATTAGCTTTGCTACAAGATTCAGTCGCATTCAAGTCACAACCACCTACGGATATAACTTCACTACTCATTATAGCGTGAATGCTACAGTCGCATTTGCTAATTGGAATCTTGAAATGATATAAGCTTATCTCTAATTTTAAGAGACTGCACCGTATCTCACCCGTTCTAAGACATATGAGAATAATTATTATTCAAGTAGAGTTATAAAAAATAAGAATATATTCATGCTTAATTAACTGTCATAATGAATCTTTAAGAATTCTTCGCTTATTTGAAAGCGTAACTACTAGGAGAGTATTTTATTCTAAAACGAACGAACCCAGTGCATAAGACGAAGACATAAAGCTTATGAAGAATCTTTTATTACCAGGAAAAAGTATTTATAGTTTAAATACTGGGAGTATAATACTTCATGATACTTTAAATTATTGAGCTGGAATCTTAAGGATGAAATTTTATCTTTTAATACTGAAAATGAAAAAGTGCTATTCTTTAAAATACACAAGTATCTGCATTCCCTGCTAAGCATAATAATCGCATTTGAGGACAAAATATAAAATGTTGTCTCTTCAAGTATGTGAAATACAATACCACTTCATATATGAAGTGTTTTTCATTTTCGTGAAAGATGAAAGGAATGGCATTCATGTAAAGCATTGTGTTTTCTGTAATAAGTCGATTGAAGGTTCATTATTTTGCATCCAGCTGGGAAAATATGATTCAAGTTTCATACGGAAGTGATTACGTAAAAAAAGCCTTGTATGTCAAAGGTGAAATATTACGCTTTTAAATGAATAAATATTAGTGAATTGTGGGTAGCAAATTATTTGTTTTATTAAACGAACTCTTTTATGTGATAACTCAAAATCTGATCACACAGATCACACTGCAAATGATTTTTTCTCATTTTCTGAAAAACAATATCGCTCTTAGTTTTTCCTGTTTTAGACGGTTTCATTTTTTTAACTTAGATTAGTTCTGCAGTAATTGAAAAGGCTTAGTCATTTAAACAGATCAGGAGGAAATTTCGTTCTCATTTATCGTCATAACACTACATTTTATATCGGTAGGAAATCATTTTTGAATTTCTAATTACTAAACTCTTTTGAATTTCTTTTGTTACTTTTTTTTTCTTCTGCATAAAACCCTTTTCTTGTATTGACTTAGATTCGAAATTAGAATTGAATTTAGGAATCAGATTGCAAATGACTTTTCCCAGTTATTAGAGAAAATAAATTAATCCATAATTATCCATAACATAACAAAAGAAAGCAGTATCTTTGCACTACCTAAAATAAGTCGGTAAATCATCACAAATCAATCGTCAGTGTTGAAGTTCAAGAACCGCAAACACATTGCAAGAATCGGAGATAGCAAAGCGCCGAACAAGAAGACCGAAGTTTGCTTTTTCTTCCCGTAAAATCAGGAAGAAAAAGCAAATATTTTTGCTTGAATACTTTGATAATTTTTAAGCAGGCTCCTTTAAGTACGATATTTCAAACTTTATTACTAGCACTTCATATCATCCAAGTTATAGAAATCACATATGAAACAACAAAATTCGAGAATTGCATTGCAAAAAGTTCTAAAACATACCGAAGTTGA
This sequence comes from Stegodyphus dumicola, assembly GCF_044657685.1. Taxonomy (NCBI): domain Eukaryota; kingdom Metazoa; phylum Arthropoda; class Arachnida; order Araneae; family Eresidae; genus Stegodyphus; species Stegodyphus dumicola. The sequence continues at coordinate 87,522,250 of NC_140772.1, read as the reverse complement.
ATTCCAATTTTCAGGAAAAGTGTGAACATTTGTGTAACCAGTAAGAAGTATTAGGATGTAGCTACGTTACGCTTCGGACAGAAGGAGGGCTTCGATAAGCTAATCTACCTTGAGAAAAACTTCATTTTTATAGGGATTTCGATCGTCATAACCAGGTTTACTGTCTTCATGGCGAGTACTGATTTCTCAGAACTTTCTGTGTCTTATCACATTCCTCAATAATTTTCACCAACTGTTTGTAGAAAGAGAGATCACAAATGTTCATCATCTGTTTGAAGATGTCTTACGCTGGAGGAAATCCGCGTAAAAATGCTGAAGTAGAAGGCTCTGATCAAAGATAGAACTTTATCAATATTCTTTCTGCTCTGTAGGATTTCACTCGAATTGCTCTTCGGAGCTTTTTAGCTGTAATGATGCTACTTCTTTTAACTATTCCTGGGAGTTCAATGAAGAAGGAAGAGTTTCAGTAACTTTGTCGTGTCTGCTCGTGAGCTGCTTTACTTTCGTCACAGTCACGCTAAGTACAGAAAGGTATCATAAATTGCTTTATCCCCTGTACCCAGGGATGTCCACAAATCATGACGTTAAAAGGTTTATTATTCTTACCAATCTAAATGTTATGCTATTTAACGAAAGTTCATTGAACGGTTCCTGGTTTCGACACTGGTAAAATCCAATCGAATAAATTCTCCCTTTAGCATACCCACGATAATGTATAGTCTTAATAAATTTTCCACTCAGCATCAAGTTTAGGAAGAAAATTGGAGAACGTTTTCATTTCGGCTGAGTTCTTATGTAACTTCCAACTAGTCTATATCGCTTGCCTGTATAGAATCATGATTCGTGGTTGGTAATTCGGGCATTCCATGTAAAACGATGAAGACTGAGCTGGATTCACCAGCGAAATCCAGTCGCCTTCTTATTTAGGTTTAGTTCAGTCACCTTTGGTTTGTGTAGCTGTATGTAATAATGCTAATTAATTCTCTTTCTTAATATTTCTCCTCGCAGTAAATACAGAGGAAGTATCTTTTGTTTTTCTAGTTGCTGGCATGGCAGCAGGAACATCAGCTGTTCGAGCCTCTCATGGGGTAGATCATCGATTGTTTAAGTCGTCTTTGTTTGTTTGGAACAGCTCAGTATATACAGAAAGCATACATCTTCGTTAAAATAACGATGAAGTTAAGATTCAATTTCAACGACTCTTCCTGCAACGATTTGTTTTGCACGTTCTCAATATCTTACAAGCATTGACAGATGTATGGCAATTCTTCTAGCTCACCTCTGTAAACTTAGTTCTCTGCTGTAGGAAGATTTATCGGAAAAAATAAGAAAATGGAGTTTTAATTAACTCATGGGAAATTCGTTATTGAAAAATGAGTTTCAGAAAATGCGTACATAACGCGGAGTCTCAGACATCGCAGCAATCCTGATGAGGACTTAGCTAGCGACTACTTCCACTTATATAGCACTGCTTCATGACGCCTTATTTGAAAGTCGCAGTAAATAAAACAAATTCCAAAGCCATTGCCGTAAGAACTTTAGTTATAATATAGTTGGTATTTTTTAATTTTAAATTAATTTTCTCTGTAATTTTTTCATTATCTTATACAAGAATTTCCAGTTTCTGGAAATTAAAAATATTAATAATTAGAGCAGGGGAGGCAAGTGATACCTTTTGATTTATTCACATAACTACCTTTCTTTTGGGTAAATATAAATTTAGCCTCTTATTTTAAGTAACAGCTTTTAATTTTACTTGTATTCGAAAACATGCAATTGTGTCCAGACAATCAAAATTCGATTATTTAGCCTTTTTAGTAATTTATATCATTTATTACTCTGCAACGAGCATATGTATTTCAATATTATATACGCTATATTCAATATTATATATGCTTCATAAGAGCTTTCCATAAATAAAAATTTAAGTCTTCAAGGTTGAACCGATTATTAAATTTATTGTACTAAATCAAATTTCATTAAAATTTGCGTATTTATATGTGTTGCGCATAAAACTATCTTTCGAAAGTCTCACCTGAAAAATAATGATTTTTGCACTTTGCGTCAGAGATTTAATTGAATTCATTTTGCATCATATATCACCTAAGCAATTAGGGTCTCAAGATAAGTGCCAAATATGTTTCATTGGAAATGAGGAAAATGACTCTAGATGAAATATTGTATGTAATTAGTGAAATAGATGGTTTCATTTCAGAAAGAAGTTAGCAGTTGGGTAGAAATGCGAGATTCACTGAGAACCGTTGATTAAATTGAAATCAATTATCATAGCGGAAGAACAATTGAAAGAGATAGAATTGTACACCTGAAAAACAATTGATGATATGTTACGCAAACATACATGAGTGCGACTATTATTGGAATTATTTTTATTCAATTGTAAACATAAAATGTATTATTTTGATATTATATATATCACTTAATTTAATACATAAACGTTTTCAAAAATCAGATATGTAAAATTAAAGCAATGGAATTGCTGAATTAATTTTATTAGAAAGCAGCACTTGAATTTAAAGCGAGTGTAGTTTGAAGTAGATGTTTTCATTTATGCATTACTCGTATAAGCTCTTTTATATTCTGATTCTAAGCTCTACAGAAGTTTTATGCAAATTAATATGCTTTGTATCAAACAGTTTGTTTCGCAGCTTATTATTCTGCTATAATATACTTTGCTAAAACTATATTTTATACGGGCAACTATAGATGCAAAGGTATTGTTAAAACCTTTATTTATGAACATGAGCAGTTTATTTGTTGATATTAATCTTAACAATTTAAGATCTGCATGTTATTCAAAGATTATTTTTGAAAATTAATTAATTAATTAATCGTATCTCAAAAAACATTTTAAAAACATTTTAAAATGTGTTGTGTGGTTAACATCTATCATTCTTTTTGAATTAATTAGAATAATGAATATGAGCCAAATGTTCATATTTGAAGTATGGCTTTTTGAAGCAATACTACTTCAGATGTACTTAAATGTTCTGGTTGCTAACGCTTAAACGCACAACGCGTCCTGAATTTGCTAAGTGAGCTGCATTTGTCGTTTAACCTTGCGAAAGCAAAGACTAGAAAACAACATCGAATGATTACCATTTATGCTTTATTGATTGTAAATAACAACCTAGGCCCTGGAAGTCTTTCCTGGAGTGTCTTTCACTCCAAACTATCTTGATAAACTTATGCGACTGTTTTAGAATATCCATTTCTGATAGACAATTAGATTCCTTTGCAGAAACTTTTTTTATTATTTTTTAGGAGAGAACATTGCATTTCCAGTGTCGTACTTTGTTGCGTTCAGTGAGTTCGTAAGGTACACTTATTGAATTTCTTTTCTTTTCCTGTTACTGCCAAACGGCTAAAAGCAGTTGAAAAGTGTACATTTAGTCTGAGTAATTTCTCGTACAGTTTGTCGCGGATATGATTCAATGAAAGATTTTAATTCATCCCAATGAATGAGCAAAGGACGATTATCACTCGCTTCGTTTTGTTGTTTCAAATAACTTGAGCATAACAACGGTTAATAAATCGTTCATTTGTTATTCTTCACAGATTGCTTTATTGATATTTCTTACTACAACCGTTGCAAATTTCTCAAATTCAAATTGTAAAGAGAAGCAATCTTAATTGATTTATTTATATGATTGACTTGATGTCGGTAGTGTACAATGTTTAATACGCCTTGATATAAATACTACAGTTGCGTGATCAATACGTGACATTTTTACAAACGTGAAACATTTGTACAAAGATCAACGCTTGCGCTCTTCAACAACCAATAGAAAAATGACGTCATTAAAGATACATTTAAATTGTAATTGCCTAATATTTCTCATTCATGAATAAAATAGATTTTAAAAAGTGCATAGAGAATGTTTCTGCATCCACTTAGTGCTTATAAAATATAAGTTATGTTCTAAGAAGCTACCTTCCGGGGCAAAGATGACTTTATTAACTTTCAATTTTGTTCTCTCTCTTCGGTTTGATTCTTAATTCTAAGCTTTGCATTTTTTTATTAATTGCATTTATTGTTAATCTAGCCAATTGCTATTTTCAAACACATAAATACATCAACCGATTATTTAGCTTTATTAGAAGACTTTTCAAATGCATAATACATTCTTTAATGAATACGGTCTTAAAATTAATGACCAAACAGCAGCCGATAGGTAATATCACTAAACGCTGGTTTTTCAATGCGGGTTCAAATTCTACCAAATACGTAACTCCAACAGGTATTTTAGTGAATTTCCTGTATAAATAATAATCAATTTCCCCTAGAAAGACTTTCACAGAAACATATAATAAACAAGATACCACTTTCGAGAATGTTGCGACTTGTGTAATTCAAAAGAACCTAGTAACTTACAATTATTATTGTTGAAAGAGATGGAAATAAAAAGAAGATGAGCACCCTTTTAATATCCTGCACGTGTGGAAAAGTATGACCAAAGTGTGAGAAGATCATTTACATCAGGTTTGCAAAAGTTTAAACATTACTGCAGCTCAAAATGATCAAGATAGCCGCCAGTCGATAAACTGGTACGCTGTTTTCAAAGCATTTTGTGAATAAAAATTGGTTTTCTGAAAATAAATGATAATGCATGTATTTGAAATAATTTAAGATCTGCATGTTATTCAAAGATTATTTTTGAAAATTAATTAATTAATTAATCGTATCTCAAAAAACATTTTAAAAACATTTTAAAATTTGTTGTGTGGTTAACATCTATCATTCTTTTTGAATTAATTAGAATAATGAATATGAGCCAAATGTTCATATTTGAAGTATGGCTGTTTGAAGCAATACTACTTCAGATGTACTTAAATGTTCTGGTTGCTAACGCTTAAACGCACAACGCGACCTGAATTTGCTAAGTGAGCTGCATTTGGCGATTTTCTTGGTTTCAAGTGTCGATTACCTTAATTTTTTTAAACTGTGTGATTAGTTTTGCATGATTGACTTCTATTTTAATTGTTCCATTGTTAATCAAAAAACTTTGTACATTGGCCAGAGATTATTAGGTTTTATGCAAATTGTTCATTCATCAGACATGTCTCTGTGAATTTGCCTATTATTCTTAAACGCGTAAGCTTGTAGCTAATTTTAAGTGCTTTCTTCTCTTCGTTGGCTTTGTAAAATTATTTGTCGTTTCAAAAACACTTTTTTAACTACTTTGCCCGTTGAAACGCAGTTTGGAAGCCAAAAAATATTTTTCCGAACTAATTTTATATGTCACACAAACTCCGGTCACCAGCACTAAACATACTTGATTACTTTTCTTTAACATTTATATTTTTAACCATTTCTTTTGCATAGTTATAAACATTTGGATGAGCTTCATAAATCTGCATTTCTTTTCCTTTGTGTTTACAGATAAAGTTTGGTCAAGTGCTATTTTTTGACGCAAGGTTGGACAAATAATGAGCAATTTAAGCTACGATTATTAATATAAAAATTTTTAACCGAAATAAATTGAATGGTTAACTCAAAAACCTACTATAAAATATTTTTCCGATTTTCATGATCTTATGATCTATTTATGAACGTCTACATTTGAATGTAATTTATTTCAGCTTCCTGTAGTTATTATATATTAATTGCAACATTTTATTTTTATTTTTCCTTTTAGCTGCTGTTTCAGTGGGATATGAATTTAAAACTTAAATTCGATCGATGTTTTAATCTAGATTTAAGTAGCTTTATAATATAATAATTAGCATGATTATATACGTCACACATATATGGTTACAGGCTAAAATATCGCTGACGAAAACATCGCGGGAAAACATCGCAAGGCGAAAACGTCGTCGTCGAAAATAAAGCAATTCATAAACTTTGAAGTTTCAAAACAATGTCATCTAAATATCATGGTAAAACAAAAAGCATTTCATTGCATGAAGGAAATACTGCAGACATGCGTTTTTTAGGCTTGAAAAGTTATAAATGAATATTCACATAATGGTTTGAGAGCGCAAGTAGGAATGAGGAATAATTTTACTTTTATGTTTTTGAATTAACTAATACATTTTTGCTGAATAATTAGGAAGAAAACTTAAACATCAAAAACCGAAAATGAGTAGAAAATTAATGCGACTTTATAGGAGATAACATAATTTGATAATTAAGTAAATGGTTTTAAGAGATGTAACCATATCTGCCATTTTCTAATCTTTTTCTAGACTATATTTTCCATGAAAAATTACGAATAAAAAATTTAAAAAAGAGATGAATTAGTTAATGATATTCATTAGTTAACTATCTAAGTTTAAAATTATGTTAATTGTTATGCTGCGTAGCATTCTTTTTCTACTTATTTTCAGTTTTATAATGCTTAAACTTTCTTCTTATTTTCCCAGCAAACATTTATTAAAAAATTCAAAAACATGAAATATAAAAGAAAAATAATTCCCAGTCCTTCTTGCGCTCAAAAATCATTATGCAAATATACGCATTTTTAAAAACTGAGAAGACATGTCTGCGATGTTACCGTCAAGTGATGCTTTGTAAGCGCTTTAATTTTTACAAAGATAATTTCGACTATGATAATTTTAAACTGCGAAGTTTATATATATATAAGTGTGTGTGTGTGTGTGTATAAATTGTGTCCGCCACGTGTGTGATTGTTTCAAAATTCATAATGTGAATATGAAACAACGTTGAGGTCTAGAGATAGCACATAATCGTAGAAGACAAGAAGCCCGAAAGAACAAATAATTTTCTTCAGAAAAGCTTTTCTGATTTGAAGAACGTAATGGCGCAATCTGCGCACTCGCTGTTTAACTAAGATATACACACATTACTACCATTGGCTGATAATAAACTCAGCTTCTCAGATTCTAAGTCATTATTGGCTGAAGTAACATGTAAGCATCCGTATAATGAGCATTTTACAAGAATCTTGTGACATGAGTTAATTTTGAAACGACGTATTTTAGAGCAATTTATTCTAAGCAGTTGCTATTTTAGGATGGAAAGAAGAAATAAATGAATTAAAATAGAAAGTTAAGAGATTGTTGAAAGTTATTGAAAGATAGAATTTTGCTTTCTATACTTTTTATGTTACATACTCCCACACACACATATACATATACAGACATGCACACACATACAAAAAGCACATCTCTCTCTCTTCTTGTATATATATATACACACGAATTCTGCTCTATGTGTCGTGATGAAAGAGCGTTTAAAGAAATAAGTGCTAATTAGATTTGTTTTTAGTAAATCTGATCTAAAACATCTGATGTGTACACCACATGACTTCCTTGTACACATGACTTTCCTAAATTATAAGCATTTTTGCCTGCATTTCATTTAAACTTATCTTCTAAAATTTCATCAGATATATATTTCTCTGTCATTTAATTCATTTCTCCGAGACAAGGCAAAAATACATAAAGCCTCAAAATTCCTTTATTGAAAATTGAAAAATATGAAACATCAAATACAGTTAAAACAATTAAAAAAACAATTTTTAAACTTTGAATCAGAGTTTTTACGTAAGCACAAGCAATTCGGCCAGTGATCAAGAAGGAAGATTTTGCTGCGGGCGAAACTGAAAGTTTACTTTTGGACTCACTCGGCAAAAAGGCACTGAAGGTGCAGAAACTAACTTAATTCACTATTTGGCAAAGTTTGAAATGCAGAATTAAAAAAAAAAAAAAAAAAAAAGAGGTCGCGGAGCCGAGTAGCAGAATGGGTACATATATATGTCATAAAAACACGGTCAGAAGTAACTGACTAGTAGGAAATTTTGATGGAGGAGAAGTGTTGATCCATAATGAATAGCAAATTGGAGGAGAAGGCAGATAAATCTTCATTTTTTTTCAGCAAACATGTTGCGGCCACAAAAAGTTCGCACATTAACTGTGGCTATTCCAAAAAAGCGTATATTTTAGATAAATTTGCAGTACGTTAGAAGGAGCAGATAGACTGCAGTCCAGCTAAGCTAAAACGTCAAAAGCAAATGCGTTCTTCAGGGTGAGGTCTTAATTCAGACTGAGGTAGTTTTGGTTTTCAATACATTTTGATTGGATAGTTAATGCTTCTGTAAAATCATTATTGGTTGCTTTAGTGCCATTTAAATCCTTAGAATAACGTAAGAATCATATGACACAGATTAGTCTCGAAATGACGCAGTGCAAATAGAGGTTACTATTTGTAGAAAATTTCCCGTCCTTCAAGGAGAAAATGGTGTAGCGAAAGAGAAGCCCTTTTAAAGTAAAGGAGTAAAGTATTAGAAATGAAGAAAAAAGTAAATCATAAAATTTTGATCAGCAATAATTAAATAAATAACTGTAAAGTATAATTTATAAATATCAATTTTAAAAAATAAAATTAATTCTTATTTTAAAGTCCTATTAAATTTTTCAGCATTTCAGTCCAAACGTCTTTCACTTAATCATAATTCCTCAGGGAAGGTTCTTGTTATTACAGATTATCACAAATAAAACCTTTTAAACAAGCATTACTTAAATGTAACACATATAACTATTTATGATACTAAGTTCCATATTGATATATGATATTTTAACACCATAAATAATAGGAGTAAATTTTTCAAAATTATGGTTTCACCGTTATTATCTTTCATTTGCAATTCATGATTTTACTAAACTGAAAGGCCTAAAAATACATCTAAACAAACATGTCCATCAATAGGGCTATCCTCTTGAGCTAACCACACTGTTCTCTGCGCTGGAGGCTTAGGATGCCTAGGTAGTTACTTGAAAAGGCCTCCGTTCCTTACATAAGATAACTAGCTTTTGAGAACTACACTAATGCATTCCACAATAAAAAAGTATAATAATAATAATAATATAAAATGTTACACACAATCATAAAATGAGAGCCTTCAACATTATCTTATATGAAGAGGGTAAAAGGAACAACTGTACAGAGGTAATAACAGGCCTATGTTTTGGAACCAGTACTCCGTCAACATAATCCAAACTTAACCATAAAGTCACCCATAAACTTTAACATGCATTTACCATAAATTCATATTACGTATCTGTTCTGTAGTAATTTCGCTTTTTTTTTTATATCTACTTCATTTTTAGAATAATTATAAATTTTGTATTCAAAATTTTCAACGAAAATTCAAAATATAATTATATATTCACAAGTCGAACAACAAAAATCAGCGTTAATTTTCAAAATTTTCACAGGACTAGTTTCGATGGTTTTACCGAACCACTATCCTCAGCTGCAAAACCGCAAATGAACAAGATAGGAAATAATGATTACATAAGATAAGAAAGCCTGGACAAGAATAAGCAAGTGGCGCCATCTGATGGTCAAACCAGAACTATACCATAATTTCTTTAAAGGCCAAAGGCAAAGATGGATTGTAATTAGGATCGTTAACAAGAACAGAAAGATTTTTTTTTTGAATTTTGAATGTGAAATGCCTCTATAAAACCCAGTTCTCCAATGGAAGATGTTTTTTGAATAATTTTGGCAGGAGAAAAAGTGAAAGTGTGATTTTCGGACTAACAATGTTGAGCAACAGAAGACTTCTGTGTTTCCTTTTTTCTAACATATGCTTCATGTTCCTTGATGAAGAACTAAATTATTTAAAAGCAATAGCTATTGACAGGGGCTTTTCACCCAAAATTATTAATCAAGCAGTTAAAAAATTCTCATCTCAACACACTAAAAGGCACACTATTGTTTTAGGAGATTAAAAAAATTATGTTGTCATTTCCTTTTTTCCATCAATTAGCTATAAAGTTGCACATATTTTGCAGAAATTTAACTTTCGGTTTGTTTATTCTCCCATCAATAAAATTCCGAGTTCCATACTCAAGGACCCCATTCCGGATATGAATTCTTGGGGTATTTATAGGATTCCTTGCCAGTGTGGTTTAATTTACATTGGCCAAAATAAGAGAGCCTTAAAATTTCGCGTCAAGGAACATGAGGCATATGTTAGAAAAAAGGAAACACAGGAGTCTTCTGTTGCTCAACATTGTTGGTCCGAAAATCACCCTTTCAATTTTTCTGCTGCCAAAATTATTCAAAAAACATCTTCCATTGGAGAACTGGATTTTATAGAGGCATTTCACATTCAAAAAAATTTTCTGTTCTTGTTAACGGTTATAATTCCAATCCTTTGGCCTTTAAAGAAATTATGGTTTAGTTTTGGTTTCACCAACAGATGGCGCCACTTGCTTGTTCTTGTCCAGGCTTCCTTATCTTATCTAATCATTATTTCCTAGCATAAAATTTGTTACTTGATTTGCTCACACATACTTATGAAAAATTAGAAATATTAAAGAACAAGAATTTCACATTTTCGCAAAACAGCACACTCTGTTTGAAGAAATTTTAAGAAAAATTGAAAAGTATAGAATCCGCAGCATATAAAATAATTTTCCTCTTTCCTGAACACGAAAATAGCAATTTTTGAGCTGTCAGTTGACGAAGTACTATTATAAAAAGTGGAAGCGTAAATAATTTTCTGTCGCACATACTTGCAAAGCACAAACTCAAATCACTGACCTGGAATACACCGTAATGCTGAGTAATTCACTGATAATGAAAGCACTTTATTTTTATCTAAATATTGTAGAGATGGCCGAAGCAATTTAATATTCCTTTTCGCTAGACATTCGAGTTTCTAGATTTATCGCGTGATTAATTTTTGAAGCACTTGCAAAAAACTACAACAGAAGGATCATAGGTTATTGTTTAAATACTGAAAAACAAATTTGGTGATTCACTTGTTTCACATTGCCTTTGAATTTATCATAAAACAATGATTTGAAGAGCTGAATAAATTTTCCATTGAGGTCTCAGGCTGCAGGAAACTATCCTACCGGCTTGTAATAAACGCAAGAAAAAGACGGAGCAGTGTTGATGCTTACTTAGATCCATATTGAAGAGTTCTGACTGCATAGTATGCGAATATGTTGACTTGGTGATATCTAAGAAAGAGTAATATCTTGAAATAACATACAATTCGAGGCAGTTTTAATTAAATTTTTATTTTCCAGTTGAGGTTTGTGGCCACAATTGACTTGCTGCTTTAGTTGTGCCTATTCAAGAACATTTACATTTTTGATATTCTAGCGATAGGAAGCAAGACAGTGAAATTACATCCTAGCACAGTAGAGAGCGAAGCTGAAGTGCGTAGTTATGCAATATGGAAGCCCACGAAGAGAAAAGTTTTGGTTTAAGTTCATAGTTTCAGTTCAAAATTATTACATCATCAGCGCTGCGCCGGCTATGCAAAATGGACTGATCTAGAGTGGGCGCAATCGAGAGAAGTTATTACAATTTTCTATGCTAGGATCCAACCAATTAAAGAGTTACCGTTAGTTTAAGTTATACTATTGATTCACATATTCTTTACCTTACATATATATATATATATATATATATATATATATATATATATACTTTCAATGCTACCGTTTACAACTAAAAGGGGAGATGCACAGAGATGATGTTATAGCATTTCAATGTACAAAATTTCAACGTTTGGATGGCTAATCGTTTATGACTTATGGAGATACATACATACATACATTTATATATACATACATACACATGTACGTACGTACGTACGGACTTCACGAAAAATTCTCTTCTGAATCCAATTTAAATCCCTTTTGCTACCCTGTTTTGGAATAACTGTGTTCTTTATTCTGTCATTACGTACAGATGTCATGGAAAAATATTGTTAAATTGCATTCAATAGTAGTTAGTCAAAAAGTATATTTTCGTTGAAATATGACATCCGAAAATTTTCACGATTACAATGTTTCCTTTGCTTCGTACAAGGAAGTAGAAACGTATGCAAAACTTTATTTATGTTTATTAGGCTTAAGAAACTGTAAGAAAAGTATGTATGATTAACATGTAACAAAGAGCTCGCCTGTTTTTATTTATACTAATCATTAACAAGATAATGCATGCTACAATAAAATGAATTATTATGGATATATAAAATCTAATTATGTTCTCGATTCTCTAAAAAATCGAATAATGATTTTAATTAAGTGAACAACCAATGTGTCTCGTACGACATCCAACCCTTGTTTACAGTCTCCAATAATCTGGCTGGAATATCTTTTTTATGGGTTAATATTGATTTTAACTCATCGAGCTCTCGGACAGAGCTAAAATTTGACTGCTCAATGATCTCTGTCAGATTGTTTTGAATTATTCTCATCTTCAAACACATTACTTGTAAATGTAAACAGCTGAATGCGTCTACGTCGCACGCACCTTTTTTTTGCGTCTCCCTTTTTTTATTCATTATTTTTTTCTCTTCGACTTTCTGAATCATATTAACCAAGATTCTAATGCAACTGTTAAATGAGGAAATAATTAAAATAACGATAACTAATACCTTAAGAAAACAATAGCTAAAATAGGTAAGTCATGCCTTATTTGGTCATATTTGCTTATAGCTCATTCATCTCGTAATAGCTTGAAACTAACATCAAATCAGTTCTCAGAATGTGGATCATAAAATTATATCATTTTAATATCTATAAGGTATTTCTTCCCCTCTCCTAGCGTGCCTTCCTGGTGTAGTGGTTATGCACGCTGGGCCGATATTTCAGAGTTCCGTGGTTCGATTCCCGGCGAAGGTGTTGCTAAATTTTCATCTTTCCGGCCTCCAAAAATATCCTAATGTCTCTACATGTCTTATAATATCCTATTGATTTTGTTATGGAAGTTCGCAATATAAATATATAAAAATAACATCTTATCTGCTTTCCAAAATAAATGTTTTAAAACTTAGGATTTCAATTTAATCTGTTTTATAAATTGTTGCCAACTTATAAACAGAGAATAATTAAATTAAACATTTGGATATTTTCTAGTGTGTCTAATACTGAGTTAGTATTTTTGTGTGGAGTAACAGTTTTTACAGGTGAAAATATCCGGACATCTTCATCAATTTACATCCCAAATATAAATAGTATAGCGAATATTTAAAAACGTTTGGTAACAATACTGTATAAATGTAACATTGATCGTTGACTGCATCCACGGGACACGCATGTTTTACGTTTCGTCTATTCTAACATGATTTCGGGTCATATACTATGATGTACTGCCTCCAGACATGTTAATGTTGCTTAGTTATTCAAACGTTAGAGAAAAGAATTAATTCATATATTTAAGACAGTATATGATCGTAATTTCATATATTACGAAAACTCAGATAAATCTATCATTGCATAGCAAAATGGTTGTAGTCCTAAAACCCAAATTTAACCACATATTTTATTAACGTTTATTTTATAATCATAAGAACCCAAATTTAACCACATCTTTTATTAACAATTATTTTATAATCATAAGTAATCAATTTAGATGCCTCATATATCTTAAAGTTTAAATTTAAGTATCTGATTGAAGTGGTGGTATAGTTGCAATGCACAGCAGCTGACATTTCTAATTCGACGTTACAAAGCATTATGGCATTGATGGAACGTTGAGCATTTATAGCTGTTGCTTGTTAAACATTCACTTAATTTAGTTGAGTTTTTTAAAATTATGTAAAATTTAAATAGAAGGTATTTAATTATAAAATTAGATAAGTAAAATTTACTAATTTTTTTATTTCATGAAGAAACAATAAATGAAGAATTACAATAAATAAAATGTAACAAACGTAAACTGTTGTCAACTGGTTGAGAAGAGGAGATACTGGAAGCAAGGTCAGTAGATGACGGGATGATCGATGTCAACGAACCTAGCATCTGAACTTCAATTTGATTACAGCTGTTAGATCTCCGGAGTCTGTTGTGGCCGCTTCTATGTGATTATAATGTCTATAGCAGTTGACCGATTGTGTACGTTTCTCTAGATCCTAATTTTCGTGAACAACCTTATACTTGTGAACCTTATACTTGTGATACGTGTTGTGATTCCGAGTATAATGTTTCAAAACTCCAAAATTTAGAAGAAAAATGTCTGAATAATTGGAGACAAATTTAAGAACAAAAAATAATATTACGTTTCATAGTAATATTACGTTCAAAAATAATATTACGTTCAATATTACGTCCTTACTAATCCACAAATTCTGAATTAGAATGGCATTTATTAGTTTGGGTTTTTATGTAAAAACAGATTAGCAAATTATCTCATGTTTCTATGCAGGGTAAACATTATATACTTCACAAAAGACCATTGGACGTATAATTGCCCCAAGACGAAACGTTTCTTCATTAATACATTTTTATTCATCTCTATAATCAAACACATACTCACTGATTTTAGGAGACACAAATAAGCATAGTTTAAACAAGATTAAAAAAAAAAAATTAGAAAATAAGTCTTTCACAGGAAACTGTAGTTACGTGTACAAATGACAATAGTTTGGTATAGCAACTTCGAAGTCAATACTGACCTTTGTTCACTTTCAAACAAAACGTGCTTTAAATAAATTTATTTTTTTTTACTCCAGACATTTATCAACTATTGTCAACCGAGAATTATATTATGCGATACTTCTTTAAATTTATTATATTTTCAGGAAATAAAAGAAGCTTATCTTTATTCACTTCTTTTTCTCCTTCTTCGTAAATACACATTGTAAATTAAGGTTATGATTTTTGCATAATGTTCAGTAAGATAATGTAATAGAGAAGCGTAACTAAGACTCACAAAATAACAATATTTATTGAAGACGTCATCCTTTTTAAGACTTCAGTTGTTTAAAAAATAAATTAAAGAAATACATGATCGGAGACTTTTGCAGTGTTTTTAACCGTCGATGAAATGCCCTAAAGTTTTTGAGGGAAAACATGATTTTTAAAATAACTTATTTTATACAATGATTGATTTATGTGAAGAATTAACACAGATGCTTTATTTTTGTCTTATTCTGAAATTTCTCACAATTGTTGCAATATTAATATAATACCCAAGCGAAAATTTTGTTCTTCTAAATTGCTAAAATGTATAAAAAATTGTAATTAACTATGCGATTTCTCCTAAGCTGAACATGAGAAAATATCATTAATTTCGTTGCCTATCTCTGATTGAGTACTTCGACAATGTAGGATTTTTGATTTTGTTTAATCATTGGCAATAACATTTGAAATATTATTCTTAGCTGGAGAACACGTAATGTGATATATCTTTATAGAAAATACAGCGGCTGGTATTTCCCCTTTCCTTCATGGCGAATTTCGATCATTGCAGTTTCCAACACTAAGGACAAAACTCTGCGCTTGCAGAAGCATACCATCATTTTCTCAAGAAATGACTCATTATTTAGAAATATGGAAATTAAGCTTGTGTTCAGAAGTCAACTTACTAATTCCTTCTTATTTTTAAAAGTCGTGTTCTCCACGAATTTTAAATGAATCCATTTAAATATCATATTTATATTTACCATTATAATTTCGTATGCAGTAGCATATCCTTGAAACCATCTAACGCGTATAAATAAATACTAAAGGTACAATTAATAAAAGGTGCCATTTTTTCCTTCTCTCTATCGTAATTATGAGCCTATTGGAATTCAGAGTCTACAAAAATGATATTTCGTTATGTTGGAATTGAATAATATAATTTCTGATGGCCCCGTTTCTTTTCCTACTCAAAGTTCAGAGGGAAGTTAATTGTATCAGTCAAAAGACCTTGCAGATTTTATAATGAAATATACACATCCTCATATAAACTTCATGTCTCATATATACTTCAAAGAGTTTCTCAAGTAGAGCTAAATTTCATGAGTTTCAATGCTACGTTTTAAGTCACTGAATACCATGAATTTTAACAACGTCAATAGGTAAAATATTTCTTGTTGTTCTCGTTGGGACTTATCCCACCAGATCAATAGTAACATCACATCAGGTCTCTGATATCAGACTAAGCCCACGAAATTCAGCGTGGCAAGTGCGACTTTGTTCAGTTCCGCCACCAATTTAGATGCAGAGAACCTCAGGGTACGAGGGTCTTTCCCCCCTTCTTCCCTAGCGCTAACCTCTTTATAGGAATTTCGGCTCGCAACATATTTAGATTGTCACCTTTCCACACAGACACAATACATTTACAAACATCCATGCCTTCTCCGGGATTCCAACCCCGGCCCTTTGGTACGGCAATCAGCGTCGCTAGCCGGTTGGGCGGCGATTTAGATATTCAGAATCCTCTTGAAAATTTTCATTTCATAAAAAGTTTTTGAATGGAAGAAATATTCAATTAAGTATTATAATTTATCCGCGAAAAACTGATGCTGTTCATATGTAGGCATTTCAGCAAATGATGACAAGTAATCTACTTGGCCAAGTGAAAAGAAGTTTCTTGACATTCTTTCTAACCTTATGACCTTCCAGTTATACTATTTTCACTTCCAGCTATTTTCTACTAAGTACTATATTTACTTCGTATATAATGGTCAACCGGCTAAATCGCAGAATACGCTGCATCAGTCGATGCTGTGTTTACTTCTCTTATACTTGGACACGCCTTTTTATGACGTAATATTGGTGACGCCTCTTCTTAAAAACAAGTTATAAGTATGCTATAGCTTCGTATTTAAAGAAAACTTAAATTATATTTTAACTGAGTTGAAATGGTAGGTTTATAATGTTCTGTGCGAGATTTTTTAAATTATAAATCTACTTTTGTGTGTTGTGTGGTAGTGTTAGCATTTAATGCAACGAATTATCTCTCACAAATGTATTATTAAGATACCAAACTATCATTAGCAAACGATTAAATATATTGAATGTATGGATTAAAAATTACAACCGTAACTTCTGAAAATACAGAAAAGAATTCTTTTGCTTAAAGAATGTTTTGATTATTGATGAGTGTGTCTAATTCGGTGCTTACTGCAAGAATGGATGAGTATCTGGATCTGGAATTTTTTAATCACATGGAGCGAAGAGGCAAAAAGAGCGTTATTGAGTGTGTATGGAGAAAAGTTTGATTGCAATATCGTATAAGTGCCCAATTTGTGGAAAAAATATGAAACTAGTAGAGAGACGATTTTGAGACGTATAGACGATTTTGAGTGGTGCGCAATGACGAGTTTGTGCAACTCTGAGATGTTTTTTTAGTGAAAATTGATCGATGTGCACATGGGCAAAGCTAGTGTGGTGCGCAATGCCGAGTTTGTGCAATTCTGGGATTTTTTTTAAGTGAAAATAGATCGATGTGCACATGGGCAAGCCAATGGGGTGCGCAATGCCGAGGTTGTGCGCGATGCCGAGTTTGTGCGATTCTGGGATGTTTTTTGAAGTGAAGATAGATCGATGTGCACATGGGCAAAGCCAATGTGGTTCGCAATGCCGAGGTTTTGCAATTCTAGGAATTTTTTTAAGTGAAAATAGATCGATGTGCACATGGGAAAAGTCAATATGTTGCGCATGCCGAGTTTGAGCAATTATCTGATTTTTCTTTAAGTGAAAATAGATGGATGAGCACATGGACACCAAGTTTGTGGAATTCTTTGATGTTTTTCGAGCGAATACTGATCGTTGTGTAGATTAGAAAACGAGGTTATGTGTGATGCCGAGCAGTAATGTAACTTTATTTATGTGCAATTTTTAACATATCGTTAGTGTATTTTAAATTTGTATTGTTGTTTTAATTGTGAATTATATTTAAGACGTCATTTTTCATTTAAATTGTATTTTTAATTTTTTGGCTTTGATATGTTTAAACGCTTTCCGACTTACGACATATATCGATAGCTCGACGATCTACTCAACAGTAGCAAAATTGTTAACTTTAACTCTTGAAGTAACGTTTACCTCATATTTTAATACGTAGTGTTTGGTATCGTAATTGCACTTGATAATATGAGTTCATTGATAATATGTGTGTGTGTGCGTATGTGAAGCATTGCTTAGTGTTCCAAATTTGAAGTATTTATTTTATTATATTATTTTCTTTCATTCTGAGAAATTAGATTTTTTTATTTACTAATGCGTAGAATTCTAGCATGCCTACACAGAATATGGCGTGATTTAGGAATTTTAGAAACTGATATGAAAGCTGTGTAATGATGTTCATATGCAATAAAAATATTCTTCTTTTTTTATTAATGTAAAGTTTAAAATTTTTAGAAATAATGAAAATTGTGTAATTATTGGTATGTAAGGAATTATGTCGTTACGTAGCAAGAAGGTTATTTGTAAAAATGATAAAATTGAAATGTTCCACAATATGAATTTAAATTTAAAAAAAAATTATTTTATTTGTATAAATAAAAAAATTAATAAAAATAATACTAATAAAAACCTTTGAAAATATATAAGCTCTACAAGTATTAGAGACTGTGACGTTGTTTATCGTTTTTGTAATTGGTAGAATTCGCTCACTGTATCATGGTAATTTTAAATATAAACAATTTATTATACTTATTATCAGTAACGCCTAAGCTTAAATGTTATAAATGTAAATTAAATGTAAAGAATTTGATATTAATTTACAATAATAAACAATTTATTATTGTTATTTTTAAGTGAAAATAGAAAGTACAAGTGGTGTCAATGCGAGACTACATTGTGACGTCATAAACTTAGTCCCACCCATTTATGGACTTCACACAGCTCCTCCTACTGAACTTTGTTCATGCAGCCTATTCTGCGCTTTTACCTGGTCAACCTAATGTTTTTCGAAAGTATCACTAAACTAATGAGATATCTTCATACCAGTGTAACGTCATGAAGTAGTATTGTAGAATTAACTAGTACAACAGAAAAACTGGCGTTATAATGATTTTAAGATTGACAACATGTGGAATACAGTGCGACACAGGCAATATTTAACCTTACTCAGCGGAGAGTTATCAAACCACCTTAAAGTGTGAAATTTACTCTTAGATCAGTACTCTTCAGAATAGTTCTTTGAAGTGAATGATGTCCTGCAAAACGTTTCTAGAGCGTTTCTTCTTGTGTGTTTCCGAGTGCGTTGCAGATTTTTGAGCAGATGAGAAGCCGGATTTTGCAATCTGGTGTAAATTCTTCTTATAAATATTTCCGCATTACAGCAATTCAAGAAAGTATGCCTTATCTATTTTGGGCGAGAATTCATTTCGTATTATTCTTTGAATCTAGTCACAATACATCTACGGTGTCATCGCTCTCTGTTCAGTACATAAAGGAACCTACCTTTACATCTAGAATTCATCAACATGATATTGATAAACTATGTTTCCTGGATGAGAATGTGTTATGAATCACTTTGTGAACTAAGCGAGTTTCCAGTAAATAAATACATATCCGCTGCCCTTTTCTAAGTTTTCAGGACTGCTGTCCCTTCTTACTGACTTTGGAAACATAATGGAGTCCTGAGTAGGAACAAGGAGTTTACTCAAAACTATGTTTGTGCGTGTGGGGGTACGGAAGGTACAGTACAAAATACCAAAGGGTTATGTATACTCTTTATTTCACACAGCGCACAGCCGTTCTCGCACTTCGTGATACAGAGACCAGCACTTACGGTCTAATAAGTAGAAAATAAGAAATAAACTAACTTATTTAAATAAGAACTAAACTTAAATGCTTTACAGAGAGTAGTAACGCGAAGATTGTCCTTTTAACACTACGGATGTAGTGAGCAGAATGAGAAAAATTACAATACGTCTTCAAATATCAACGAGAATAGGTACTAAGCCTAATAGCAGACATGAACTGGCTGAAACCCACGCTCGTGGTAAGGCAGGAAGAAGTATCTTTCTCTCTTTTGGCTAAAAGCCATGTCTTAAATACTTATACAGTTTACAACCTCTTTTGCATAAACAAAACTATTCACGTTTATTCTGGCCAAAAATGGGAAAAAAAGAGAGGATAGCAAAGTTTTAAAATAAAATAGACGTTAGTAAAATTTAAAATCATTACAAGGTAAGTTATATCTATTTTATGCTATATGAGATTTTTATGGGATGGGTTCAAGGGACATATAATATTGTTGTTATTCAATGTACATGGGGTACTTCTACAATTATCTTCATGTAGAAGGATGCGTCTGTTATTAAACAGAGTCTCTGCAGTAATGCAGTTTGACGACCGACGCATCTTTTGAAAAAGTCCAAACCAATTTTCCTCTTTTGGAAACAGCGGTAAATTTACAGAGATAAATTCTAACTGGAATTTTATTTTGGTTCTGTCACTTTTGAATTCATCTATAATTCCTTTCCTCAGAATGAAGTAAGGATCCTATCTATCTTCATTTGTTTTGCCGCACTACCGCATTACTGAGTATATAACAAACACTCTGCATATGCAGTTGAGATATCTCTTTTAATATATGCTGCACTCTAAATGACTTGTGTTATGTTTCTAGAATCACTATTTATCAAACCTGTTAATGAGTTTGAATATTTCAGAAGGCATGATAACAGTTTTAAAGGGAAATTACAATGTTTAGCATAATGTTCACAAGTGATCTAATTTTCTAGCGGAGTATGGAATGAAAATCTTGCCCTGAGAATAACTAAGCATGTATAATCCTATTTTTAAAATTAATATGGTCTATTCAAAATGGAAAGTTCGCCTAAATTTAATTCTGATGTAAATATAGAACGAAGGAAACTAAAAATTTAAAAGTTCTTAAAATCCTTCAATTATGAAAGTTACAAGTTCGGTATACTTTTTAACTAATTTAAACAAAACTGTTTTCTGAATTATCAAATGTTAAAGTATTCTAATGAGTCAATCGAATATGTCTGTAATACTTTTAATGATATATACAAATGAAGCAATACAAAAACATAAGTTTTTAATGAATCATATAAGCATTGTTTTGTTCTGATTTTTTGCCGTTTCTCAGTTCAGCTGGAAAATACCTTTTTTAGAAAACTATTAGGTTTATTCGTAAAGACGTTATCAACTTAATGTTTGACTGTCACCAAAGAAGTGAAATCCAGACCTTTGAGAGAATTCTGAACAGACCTGAAAAGATGAAAATCCGAGAAAACAAGATATAGTTGTAGGATTCCTGCCCCTTGTCTCTGGTAAACGTCGAGTAAACTAGTGAACTATGCAGCGACTTATCGCTGAGTTCAAATAACTAACAAGTAGACACGAGAATTGTTAAAATACCGTTTTATTCACGCAAATAAGAATAATAGTTTTCGTCTTTAACTCAGAATAAGAAATAAGAACTAAACTAAAATTATCTAAACGAGACTTAGCCGAAGCTAGACACAAGTACCTATCATAGTTGGCCCTTAAATTAACTATCCGACAAATATCAATAGACACGTATAATGCGGCCGTGCATAACAGTTTCAAGAGTTTCTTAGCCAGAAGAAAGGGTTTCAAAATTAAAATAACTGTTATAAAATTAAAATATATCTTAGAGACTATGGGGATTACATAAAAAAAAACCTAACATACTCAATTAGGTCTTTATTTAACATTCATCACAATGCGGGTCTGAGCATTGTATTTATAGATGACGACATCTCGAAAATACGTCAGTTCTGAGCCCTTTGCTTCGATATCTGCTCTTAAAACTGCAATAACTAAGAACAGCATTTTTTCAAATTTATTTTCTGGTTCAGTGGGCAACAGTTAATAGTATACAATTATTTTGTAGTTCCATCACACGCAGTGAATTACCTTTTGGAATACTTTTTACTGTTACAGGCAAAGCGGTCATCAGAAAATTGTTAAATTCTGCAGCGGAATGACGAAAGGGAGTGAAATGACTTCAAGCATTTAAAAAAAAGTTTCAAATCAATGTCAAAAGAGGATGTTTTATTCTGAAAACCTGTAGAAAAAATATAAAACTTTGGCGACGTCACGCAGCAGCTGTTGTAAAATCTAGAAACATTCGAAGAGATTTTGTTTTCAATGTGCTTGCTGTTCACAGTGACGATAAATTTAGATTGTGCTTTGTTAGTAAAATTATTTTACCAAAACAGCAATTTCCGTCTTTGAACAAAAATTTCCGTCTTTGAAGAGGTTTCCAAGAGATTTAATGAAAGTTAAAGACCTTCGGAAAACGATAAGGACATTGAAAAAACCAGTATCATTTTCCGTTCGTCTTGAACCTGAAGCGCAACCTTCTATCAGGTGATAGAAGGTTGATAAAGGAAACAGCTTTAAACTTTCAGGTTAGCACCAGTGTCAGATGTCTAGCACATACTTTGGATAGGCCAAGTTAAACTGTCTATAAGGCCTATTGGAATATCCTCCGACATTATGCTTATAAACGTTCACTAGTGTAGCGGTTGAAGTCCAATTTTGGGCTTTGGAGGCGTTTGAAAGATCTGGTAGCTAAAAATAATGACCATCATGTGAAACAAATGTTGTTGCAATAAAATTTGAATGATTGTACTCGTAAAAGTATTGCGAATGTGTAGCTAAATGTGTAATTTATTAATATAGTGCCCTCTGGCAATATTTTTAGTTATTTCGTTTTACTCTGGAAGACATTTCCATCCCTTCTTTAATCCCAGCACAAAATGTCACAGTTTCGGATGCCTGGTTTCGCCTGTAGGCAGCTTTGAAATAGAGTTCTTCAATTCTAGACGCCTTACACATTTTTCGTACACATCACAAATTTTACGACATTCTGGCTAGTATTCCGTTTCATTCTTTTGAAGAAAAAATATGGCGAAAATGAGCTTTTAGGTTCTCCATTCTTAAACCTGCCCTGAAACAAAAATTATGCCACAACATATGTTAGAACCTTACAATATGAGCAGAAAGGATGATATTTGAACAGCCGCTTCGATCGACGTTCCTCCTTATCCTAAGTAATGAAGTAATAAGAAGAAAACTCGTTTCTACCTGAAAAACAGCAGAACGTTTCAGGTGACACAATGCAAAAGAATTTATGAAACATTTATTTTCATACAATCATTGTGCAAATAGGAGAAATATATAATAAATAAAACTTTATTTCTTGTTTCAAGTTACTGTCTGGACAAGATAATTTGAAGATGAGGAATTTAAAAAAAATATTGCAGTATTTTACATTTTATATCAACATAAAGACGAATATTTCATCCAAAAACATCCTTCAGTAAAAGAATTTATTTTGGAATAAAACATTATAATTTGTACGCAGAATACATGGTATTACATATGAAATATTAAGACTATAAATGTTCTGCGGGCTAAGAATGAGCAGTAACTGGCGCTTGAATATTTCAGCAATCAATATGTGTGCAATAAGTGTTGAGGATTCGTTTCGTTAATTAAAGTTAATTAAAATTTTTATTAGATCAGTAAATTGTGAAGAGAGTCTGAACATACATTTGCGTTAAATGCCAAGAAAATCTACGGACGGAAATTATAAGTTTTCTTACTTTGTAATAAAAAATAGTGTATATATCTATATGTTAAGATTTAATTTTTATGTTACAATTTTTTTTAAATTTTTACTCCTTCTATCAATATATGTCATGCATTCTAGCTTTGAGAAATTGTTTGGGTCCTAAATGTTCCTTGTACCGAAGATCTTTTATACTGAAGGCTGGCTTTAAATATAATAAGCATTTATTCCAAGAGAACCAAGCAAGATCTATTTCAAATCAATGGAAGAATTATTGTATTTCTCATCATGTATGAAACATGATCTTCAGATTTCCAGAATCTCCTTACAATTTTGCAATTTTTATTATATACTGTGAAATTTGATTCTTGTCTTGCATACTATTCAAGCAGAAGTAACAAAGCGAATTTGACACGCACAAATGTGATTTAAACTGCAACCTGAATCAGCACATGTACCAAAGAATTTTGAAGCTGAATAGGATTTTTTTATTTTGTTTGTAACTGGGATATATAGTCAGACAGAATAATAGAGAAGAATATAAAAATATTTATTCCCGTGTTGTTATACTATATACTACTGTTTTGAAATCTCAAATATATTTGTTGATATGTGAAAAACATTGAAGGACGTTTTATGTCGGGTATGTAACTGAGCATTAGAATCCGACAAGGTATTTTGAAAAACGTGTACAACAGAAAGAAAACAATGAAAACTTTCAGCATATTAAAGATCATGAATAGGAATATCACGAATATATCACGAAGAGGAATTACTAAATTTACAGACGGTTATTATCTACAAATTTAGACATTGATGATCAATTTAAAACATAATATAATATTCTGCTTTCAGAAACAAAATATTAATTTAAATAGTGTGTTTTATTACTTGCGTTATAGAGGATGCTCTAAAAGTGTGGCAACAGCTTTTATACCCATAAATATTGATTGTAGAATTATCCTTCAGATTACCTTTCTTTTCTCTTAATATGTATAATCAAGAGATAAATAACAGAAAGTTGAAATCTTTCCATAGGGGCAAACTTAGTAACAGGAGGAGAAAACACAATATTTTTAAATCAAAACTGAAACGAAAGTCAATTAATGTAACAAAACTCATACAATATAAAATAAAAAACAATAGTCGAAAATTATTTAGAATTTTTCAAGAAGCAGCCGAAAGAAATGTCAACAAAGCCACATTTCTGAGTAAATGAGAATTGAAATTAGTTCAAAAATATATCTGACAGAAAATACAAAATAAGCTAAAATAGCAATTGATTTACTTCAATAAAAGTATTTCATATTAATTAAACGACACTATGTAAAGACAGAAATAAAACGCTTAAAAATCAATTCAAAAATGATAAAATTTGATATTATTTGAATTCATTCATCAAGATATACGGATAGTGTATATACATTTTTAGAAGGATTTGGATAAAGAAGTTAGGAAAAACAAATATTTTGGAATAAAATTTTCTGCCAACACTTATTGTTTCAAATGAGATATATCGTCTGCTCTTTTTAAATTTATTCTTCTTTCAAAATGTCGCATGTAAAGAACTTGTATATTAAATGATATGTTTTTACACGTTCCAAACAGAAATATTCTGATTCCATACCCAAAAATGTTCTCAAATGCATGATATTAAATATTCTAAGTGCAAAATAAGCAACATAATTATTATTTTATCATTTTTGAATTGATTCGGAAAAGGAAAAACCTTGAATCATTACATCTAGAGGGAAAGAAGACTGAAGACTTCAAACGAATACCCGAAAAAGATATGTACTTGTTTCTAACGTTTCTAAAGTGAAAATTTGGCAACAAGAGAAAATTCGCTTGGGCAGAAACCACTCGCAAATTTTTAAATAAATACATATGTAGAACAATAAAAAATAATAAACCAAGACCTGCAGCTTTTGCTGAGGCATATGGCTTAATGCAGAATAGTTTGTCGAACTCTGTATGAAAATTATTTAGCTGAAATTAAGTAGAAATACATTGTGATCCTTGATGAAGCATCGCCATTCTTTTATAATGGAAAATTTAAAATAAAATTGTGGAATAAAATATTAAAATCAAATCAAAGTACTACTGCATACCTTGTCAAATTAAAGACTGATATAGGTGTTGTATATATAGCTTTTTTCACATATTCCTGCGAAGTCCTCTGACGTTTCACCTCTGGACTACTGAGTGTTTTGTCTCTTAAAAAAGAGCTCTTTTTAAGTGCAATCTCACCATGATTCATCGACTCTAGAAAATAGTGGAAGAGACAGGGAAATTAATATCCATAGGAATTTTACGAAAAGCCTTTCTATCATGCAAATCACGATGAAAACTTATTGTTCAGGAAAAGTGCTATCAGATCGAATATTTAAAAAATGTTTTTTACGCTTTGTATATTAATTAAACGGCTCTTAAGTAATTCTAAAATACCCTTATTTTAAACTAACAACTTGTAAAATTGAAATGACAAATGCACAAGCAATCAAGAAATGCAGAGATTAGGGAAACAAAATTACCTAATCTCTGTTAAAGTCGATTTCTTTACTTAAATTCTTTAAACTGGGTGAGGAAAAATAACTAAAAAATACAAGGAGATTCAAAAATATGTTGCTATGATGGAAGACGTTAATAGACAAAATAATTTTCTTTTAAGCCATCAGTTATTGATATAATGCGAAGTATTTTTAATAACTATTTTAGGAAACAAGTAACTTATAAAACCTAGTTGATATAATGTAAAAGTTTCCAAACAGAATAAAACGTATAGTTCAAATGCTAAGAAAAGACAAAGGTGCCTAAACACCTTAAATATGGAATTGGTAAATTAAATTAAAATTTAATTTAAATTGAGAGAATGCAAAAAAATGGAAAGAAATTAGTTGTGTTATGCTAATGTGACTTAGTAAATTGAATAAAAAATATTCTGCAGATTAACATAATTTGACCTCAGTTATGAAAATGCGAAATAAAAAATGTCACGAAATAAGGATTTTATTTAAATTAAAATTAAAACTTAATGGCGAATTAGAATTTACTTGCAAGAAAGATATTTTTAAAAGAACATGTGTAAAATAAATAAACTCTGATCAGTGGCAATGCAAGAAAGATATTAGCTGAGCAATGATATTGCTGATTAGTAAAATTATATTATTAACAACAGTAAGGCAAATTGGAATCGTAATTGCTTTAAATAGTGAGGAAATAGTGTTGTATATATCGTAAATATTTAAAATTTTGTAGTTGTTTAATTGAAATAAAAATTACATTTCGTTTAAAAGAAAAAGAAATTGCGAACAAAGTTTCAGAAGAATATTTTAGACTTAAATTCAGATTTTACTCTTACAACTAAAACGATAATTGTAAAATTGTTTATCTAAAAGTTCTACTCATAAAAATAGTTAGTGTCAGCTTTTACCATGGAT
Organism: Stegodyphus dumicola; assembly: GCF_044657685.1. Taxonomy (NCBI): domain Eukaryota; kingdom Metazoa; phylum Arthropoda; class Arachnida; order Araneae; family Eresidae; genus Stegodyphus; species Stegodyphus dumicola. The sequence goes on along the minus strand of NC_140772.1, from coordinate 87,495,562 downwards.
GCAACAGCATTGTTAGAAATAGAAATTTGCATTTCTCCCGTTCACGATTGCGCTGAGCAGAGAAGGTGAACTATTTAACTGCGCAGAAGTTTCCTCCCGACGGAGAGACGAAGAAAGAATGGGGTATTGTGTCTTCCCGATTCTAATGGTGCTAAAGTCTGACCTTCGTGCTATGCCTATCTGATGGCATAGCACGAAGATCTATGACGTGACCAGCAGATGTGTTTCTCTCAAGCATGGTGCAGAAACGTGATGTATGGAGTCCTAACAAGGAAAAGTGCAAATAAGAATTTATTCAAGCATTCTGGATTATCGTTATACTGCCTAATGCCTGCCTAATACCTTCCTAAATGAAATTGATTATTAAGCAGGATCAAATAATATTCAACCAGTCTAGTACATTCGTACGTTATCCATCGTATAAGTTCATTAATGTGTCATAGTCTGACACGATACGTTTATCTATGTTGTTAAATCTTAAGGATAGAATGCCACTGATTAAATTTTATGTTAATTTTCTCAACTTAGTGCAATTTATACTTTTGTAACAGAAAACCTCGGTTTTACACCCACCACTACGCATAACTATCTTCTTCAAAGATGACAAACCTTCAAATACAGTAGGTTATGGGCCCAGGTATCCATGTTCTCAACTAACCAGGAGCTCGGCAGTCCAGATCTCTGTCTACCAAGTCCAAAAAAGGAACATGCCTAAGAAATAAGTTGAACATCGGTGTTTTTTTTGGTGGAAAACAAGGTAAGCCAAAATTCTTTCCTTGTTTCCTTGTTTTTTTTTTCTGAACGTATATGTATCTAGCGAACATGATGAACCAAAATATTCAACTTGAGAAATTGGATAACAGTAATTTTGAAATATGGAGTTATCAATTGAAAATGGTTTTAATCCAGTCAGCGAGTGGGCTGTTAGTCAAGCCAGAAACGTCCAAAAGTAATTTAGCCTAAGTTGACAAGTGGTTTTCAAGAGATCTAAAATCTTTAGCAATTAGTATTGCTCTGAGCATGAGATTATCTGAGATAGTGCACATTAAAAAATGTCAAACCTCGTACGAAACATGGATGAAATTACACGAAATTCATCAGCCTAAAAGCCCTGTTACTAAAGTTAGTCTCATGAAGCAACGTATCTCGAAAAAAGATGAACGTGAACGAAAACATCCAGAGGTTTCTAACTTCTTTCTTCGAAGTTGTAGATAAATTAGCAGAAATAGGATCTGAAATACCCGAAGAATTTCTTGCAGTTTTCTATTACGTAGCTTAACCGAAGAAATTGAAAGGTTTAAAATCGGAATAGAATCTCGTGATAAACTGACAGACTTAAACACGCTAAAATTCAAGTTACTAGAAGAAACTAAAAGTCGCCAATTTAAAGCGCAATAAAACGGCCAAGTGCAGGATGCGTTAGTTACTAAATATCACGGCAACGCGAAAACATCTAAAAAGGCGAAAACTTTCAAGTGTTATAATTGTAACATAAAAGGCCTTAAAGCATCGGAATGCAGACCAACCAAAAGCAAAAATCCTTATCAAGACTCCCCTAAAGAAAATTCTCTCACGATTGTGAATACAACGCGAGAATCAGGAACACATAACTAGTACCTTGATTTGGGAGCAACTACACACATCTGTAATGACAAAAAAGTATATTTACGTCAATAACTAAGACAAAAAATGAGGTTCAGTTAGCAAATAATGAGTTTTTAGAGGTTAAAGGAAAAGGCAAAATTGAAATTGCTGCAAGTGTTTATTCAAGTTCACAATGCCTAATAATTAATGATATATTATATGTTCCCAAACTAAAAATAAACTTAATTTCAGTTAATGCAGCAACGCAACGTAAATGTACTGTTCACTTTAGCAATAACCATGCATGGATTAAGGACAAAAATAAACGCGTAGTTTTGTATGCAACGAAGCAAAATGGTCTACATGTTGTAAGTCAACAGGATGTAATTGAGGTTTCAAATGTGATGAAGGGTAATATAAATAATTCAAACAGTAAACTGAAATTGCGGCACAAGAGATGTGTTCTCTTAAATCTAGCCGACTTAAAAAGAATGCATTCCCACAAGTTGGTAAAAATTCCAAAATGTAGTAGTCAAGCTCTCTTTTGTGAAATTGGTACAAAATGCAAACAAAATTCCGTTCCCAAAGGAAACGCAAACGTTCTTTAACTTGTACACACCGATGTGGTCCTATGAATGGACGACAATACGCGCAAAATGACTGTGTACACCTTACACAAAAAGTCCGAAGCTCTTGAAGCTTTTAAAAAATACAAAGTTCAGGCTGAGAAACTAACAGGGAAGCAACTGAAAATACTCCGTAACGATAATGCAAAAGAATTTAAAAGTAAAGAATTTAATCAGTTTTTAGAAAATCAGGGCATTAAACGCCAGTTTTCAGCGGAGTATAGATCGCAACAGAACGGAGTTGCAGAACACACCAATCGTACCCTAGTTGAAATGGCCAGATGTCTACTGTTCAAAGCAAAATTACCTCAAAAATTGCGGGTAAAAACGGTGAATACAGCCGCCTACATTTGAAACAGATATTCGACTAAAAAACAGATAAAAATCGCTGGAAGAAATATGGTTTAAAAGAAAGCCTATAGTATTTCATTTCAGGATCATAGGAAGCAAAGCTTTTGCATTAACAACTTCAAACAAGAAAAACAAATTCTTCCCAAAAAAGTGAATAATACATTCTTGTTGGATAGACTGAGGAAACGAAAGCATATCGTCTATGGAAGCCTGGAACTTCTGAAGTGACAGAAAGTTGTGATGTCAGATTTTTAGAACTCGTGAAATCTGAAACAAGCTCAAAACGTCAACTGAAGGCGAACAGGAATACATAGAATTTGTTCCTGCTGAAGAAAATTCTGAAATGCGAAATAGAGGGAAAGCAGAAGCCGAAGAAAACGCAATTCAAGGTCATCGTTCAGAAAGAGGACCAATCTAAGTTTCTAAAAGCAGGAAAACCAGGTAGACCAACAAAAATCTATCAGCTAAAACACGCTAATTTGGTACATTAACCAAATAAGCATCTTTTAATTAAATTAAAAACAAGTTTTTACGGATCCAGAAACTATAGAAGAAGCTTAATCCAGACCAGATGCAGATAATTGTGGAACAACTATGCAAGAAGAATACAATTCGTTAATGAAAAACAATGCGTGAAAATTAACCGATTTGCCAGAAAATAGAAAAGCCATTGGTTGCAAATGGGCATTCCGAATAAAGCGAAAAGCGGACGGCACAGCCGATCGGTACAAAGCCAGACTCGTCGTCAAAGGATGCTCGCAAAGGTATGGAATAGATTATACGGACACCTTTTCACCCGTAGTTAGCTAAAAATCTGTACGAACATTGCTCGCTTAATCTTCCGAATACGACCTGAAAATACATCAAATGGACGTCCAAACAGCTTATCTTAACGGAAAAGTTGATGAAGAGATCTTCATGTCTCAACCAGAAGATTTCGTAACTTTCGAAGTTTCAAAAGTTTCCAAGCTGAAAAAGTCAATCTACGGACTTAGAAAGCAGGACGAATGTGGAATCTGAAATTAGATGAAACTTTGCGGAAACTTAAATTCGAAAAGTTAACGTCAGATAACTCTATTTATGTTCAAAAAAGAACAGATGACTGTATTATAATCGCTATTTATGTAGATATTTGATAATTCCGACTAAAAGCGAATCTTCCATGATACGCATAAAGAAAACTCTTAGCAAAACCATTCAAATGAGAGATTTGGGTAAAGTAGGCGCTACTTGTTGAATGTTTAGTATACTACATTAAGCTTTAAAACCGCCAGTCTTGACTAGGAAATGATCCACACTCAAACAAGATTCCTTTACAAGAAAATTATTTTTTTTGTAGTTTTCTTCTAATTCATCAATGTAAAGAAAATATAGACATCGGTGAGATGTTAATACTCTTTTAATTGTTACTGATGACATTTAAAACTGTGTTAAATCAGCGTTATTTGGCTCTATTAGCAATGGCTGTTTACTTTGTTATAACCTAAATCATAGACGTATTACATACCAACTCAAGTTGCCTTTAATGAGATAACCTACGTTGCTATGAATGGGCTAGTTTCTCTATAATGGAAACCATATCGAGGCTAATATTCTGTAACTTTTTCAGATTGAAGAATAAAATGTCACTGTATATGATTTAGTAAAAGGAAATAAAAAGAAATTAAATCTATAATTAGTTAATGCTAATTAATCTATAGTTAATTTAGTCTTTGCTATAAAAATAATTATAAGATTTAATCTAATTTTAATCTAAGCCAGATTATCCTTATTTCGTGTGTAAAATGAATGCTTTTTGAAATTTTTTAATGATTTTCATTACTTCTTGCGTAATTTATACGTATTTGTAGTTTTCAAATTGTAGCTGTACAATAAAAGATAAAGAAACATTAAGGAACAAGTTTCTACGATAGAGACGAAGAGAAGGAAAATTGGAAGTTGTCACCCAATTCCACATAGCAAGCTTGGTGCATTAACATTATTGTCAAATGTTAGTTTCTTTGAGTGAACCTCTTGGATTACATCTACATTCTGAGTTGGAAAATGCTCAAATAAAGTCAAGAAACAATACTTATAACAAGTAGCTCATACAAGCAGATCCTGGAGGAGGCTTTAAAAAAAATAAGACGACTCCAAACTTCTGAACCGGAGAAGACGATAAAGGCTAAACTTTCACTGTTTTCAGGAAATAGGCCTATCAATTCCACCGAGGATTCATGGATCTGTATTATCTGCTGTGATGACTTTAAGGAAGTCATGATTCAATGTCTGTCGTGAATAATGTAGGTTCATGAGAAGTGTGCTGGTGTCAGAAAGGCGATCAAAATGTATTATTGCAAAAATGCAATTGCACTCATCAAGAACGAATAATTTATGCAGTAATTGTGTAATATTTATAGCCTAACATTAATAGCAGGCTTAATAATTGTTTTATGCTATTTCAAAGTTTTCAAGTTATGGTTATTATTCTTTTCATACTAGCCTAACTATAAATTACTCTAAAATTCTCATTTTCATTAAATTGTTTCTAATAAACGAAATTCAATGTTATTTTGCAGATTCTCACATTAGGCTTATTTTATGATTATAAAGACTACACTAAAATCCAACTCCTGTTTCCTTGTGAAAAATGCGAAACTATCAGTACGCCCCAATGTATTTTCATTGGTCTGTGATGGTTTCTATCCAGTATTTCATATTTACGAATCATGTCCAAAATAGTTTTAAACATTTTATTGATTGAATTAAGATGATACTGTATTAAAAAGAAAATAGCTACTGGCCGATTTACAGAAACTCTCCGGCTCAATGAAAGCGACGGGTTTCTTTCATTGGGCCAGTGGCAGCTATTTTTATTTTTCTGATATTTAAAAAATTACTGATTACTACTTTTACGTGTAATATAGAAAGTAATATTTACATTAAAATCTAAAAAATTTGTAAAATTGTGCCAAATTTGACGAGTTTAAGGATCATTTTGTAAAAGTGGTCCATCGATAGCAACCTTCCACTATATCTATAATGTATGTCATCAAGCGTGTTGAAAAGCACGCTGAAGCGTAGGCTTATTTCACAACTGCCGAAAACGTTTTATATCTCAGAATGCTTTTTTGTTACATGGATGAATTTATTGCCTACATCCGCATTCTAAATTTTGAATCATTGCTTTCCCATAATTTTTTAACGTTCTCACTTTAATCACAAAAAACATAGTCTTTTTCATCTTATGCGCAGTTTTTGAATTTTCGGCAGTTTATGTATGCTAACAATTATATAAATATTAAACAATTGTAAGAACTTGTATATGAGTGTAATTAAAATCCTCCACTTATGTAATGATTAAGGTTTAAAAACCATTGTTACAGTGCATTAATCAGCTCCCTATCAAAATATATTTTGTAAATTTTTGCAGTTGTGCGTTAAACGTGATGTTATTTTTAGCTAATACTCAGTAAAAAGCGAGAACTGGAGATTAATTAGACACCATGCAAAAGTTATAATTTAAATCCTTAGTTAGTTTCTCTTCATCCAACAAATCCAAATATTTAGTTTCACTTAATTTTGAGTCCCTGTTTAATATTTGTTGCATACTTGTAGATCATTAAGCAAGATAATGTAGCATGAAGGTGCTTTATGATGGATTTGCTTACTTTAATGCAAATTATTCCTGAGCGTGACTAATGTTATGATTTCCCAAGTTTACTTAATCATAGTTAGCTCAGAAGCTGAACGATGTCCAAACATATTTTGCATAGTCATTGTCATAAGAGTAACAAATCATGGATGAATAGTTCACAGCTTAAATCAGGAATAAGGAAATAAATATCATTACTTTATTTTAACACTCGATGACAGTGCATTGAGGTGAACAGGAAAACAATACCAAAAATTGCAGTATGTCAGATTTTGAGAAAATACAAAGTAAGTGTTATATAAAAGGTCATCAAAAGTAGACCAATTTGCTATCTTTTTTACGTTCCAAGCCTTATATAAAATGAGGCGAAGAAAAAGCATTGAGGATAAAAGATGTAATGATTCTTGTGCAGGACTTTGAATGACTAGTATCCTTTCTCGTACAACAAAATTGGTTTCATTGAAGACGCACGAATGGAACAAAAACTAATTTCAGAATAAAGCATTAATGAGTTACAAAGAAATTATTTGCTCCTAACTAATATGCATTTTATAGCAGCCACAGGAGAAGTCATTCCTTAGATTACAATAGCTTATAAGATAGGGAATTACCGAACTTATACGGATTACGAAAGTTTTTACGGCTGAGAATGGACTACACGTTTCTCTTGACACATTCGAAATTTTAGTGTAATACATTTTCGTAAGCAAATTTTAGAAAACTAGCATTTCGAAAGGAATATTTATAACAAGTAGTCACCTTCTTTTATAAATACTATATTGTGAAAATTAATTGGAATAAAGGTAACTTTGTTTTCTATTATTTTATGTACATACTTTCATGTACATTAATAATAAAAGTTTTAATGACCTCTTTTAGAAGAAATGACTTCTAGAATCCACTTAGTCATTGACTTCGCTAGTCCTTATGCATATGTATTTTACTTCATTATCATGAAACCGCATTTCTATAGCGCTCTAAATCATGCGCTTTTTTTCATGAAGTCCATTTTATTAATATATTCCTCGAGAATGTGCGGCAAGTTTTGGATCGGATTTAAGTCTGGTGAATTTCCAGGACGCTCTAACACAACAGTTTAATTTTTCATGATTTACCTTTTCCACTGTTTCAAATTGTGGCATGGAACCCAGGCATGTTGAAATGTCTCTAGAAATTCTTTCAATAATGGCAAACACATAAGTTTTAAAATTCCTATATACACTGGTGTGCAAAAATTAAGAACGAGACGGTTTTTTTCAATATAACTTTGTACAAAAGCTTTCCAAATCAACACATTTAATACCGTAAGATCCCCAATACGTAAGGACATGAGTAATGTATGCAACACTTACTAAAAGAGAAATCAGAGGGATTAAAAGAAGCTTTATTGAAAACGTAGCATGGAGCGCAATGCAACTGAAGGCCTAAACATCCCTGTGATGGGTATCCAGCAAGAAACATCCGGTCTTTAACCCTCCAGACGGCAAGGCCGCATATATGCGTTCGAAAATAATGGCTCTCATAGCGGCAAGGCAGCATATATGCGTCCAAATATTTTGGTCCTCATGGCGGCAAGGCAGCATATATACGTAAACTTAAATTTTGGCACGAAACGGCAAAGCAGCATATATACGGCCTGTCTCAGAGTGCCCTCCCCTCTCTGCTCTTAATGTAAACTGACAGGTGATAATTTTTCTCTGCGGGAGATAATTGAGGAGAGGAAACTATCTATTCGCTAGGGGAAAAATGGGTTTTATCGTTAGGTTTTGAATAACAGCTCGGAATAAATAGCTCGTTCAAAACTTCCAGCTGTTCTGTGCTTATACCAGCTATAGTAAACTTAAATGTTTATGTTCGTAAAGAGAATTTTCATTTTCCAGCCTAATTATTCTCCAAATTTTAGATGCAGTTTGGCAAAATGTAATTGGAATTTAAATTAAAATTGCAAGAAACTGCAATAATATTTTGAAATATGTGATTTCAATTATATTGCAATTGTAATTAGCTTCGCAATTACAATTAGAAAGTAAGTACTTTTTAAATGCAACAATAACGTATGTAATTGCATTTTAATTCTTAAGTCTTACAATTACAATGCAATGATAATCACAAACATTATAATTATATAATCTAATTACAATTACAAATTTTATTGCATATAATCACAACTACATTAATATTAGCTAATTACAACGTAATTTTAACTGCAATTGCAGTAGGTAATTATAACTAAGTAATTAGGGAAGTAATTGTCTCTGATAATTAGAATTACTTAACATAGTGAAATTATGATCATAATTGTAATTCTAAGTTTAGTATGCAATTGTAATAAAATTATGCAATTACTAAGTAGTTATAGTTAAAAAGTAGCTGTTTTTTTAATTACAATTACAATTTACGTAATTTCATTTAAATTACAATTACTCTATATTTGTGAAATCCAATTTCATATTCAATGCAACTGCAATCATATAATCCAATTACAATTACACTGTCATTGTAACTCCAGTAAGTAATTATAATAATGTAATTAGGATAGCAATTGTTTCTGATAAAAGCAATTACGTAGCCCAGAAAATCGTGATCTTAATTGCAAATGTAGTTGCAGAATGCAATTGAAAACACATAGTAATTGGAATAATATTATGCAATTATCTTGTAATTACAATGTAACAATTTTTAATTACATATACAATTTACTCAAATGCATTTTAATTAGAATTGCATTTTAATTGTGAAATCTAATTGAATAAACAGTATAACTGTAATTATATAATCTAATAAAAATTACAATGCAATTGTAATGACCTCTTAATTAAAATTGCGCAGCAGATGATTAACTATTTAATCAGAAAAACAACTGCATCTTATAATTTCAGTGACATAGGCTAAGGAAATCGTGATAATATTTGAAAATTACAGTCAATAATATTATATTCGAAATGTTTCTGCATTTTGGATAATGAGTTTTTAAATAATACAACCGGATAATCACCTATAAGAAAAATATTAATATTTTCTGTCATGTCTTCTGAATCATCTTACATATATTGTAGTTTGTGGTACCAGCATAAATAGGAGTTTATTTAAAGGAAATATTTTATATAGACCGAAATGCACATAACGTTAGTAAGCAAATATGTATGTTTATGATCTTCGATATACATGTGAACTTAAATTACAAGATTAAGGGAAAGCAAGCAAAGAGTTTATGCCAGTGCAAAGGGATGTTTTCGCAAAGGATTTGTTACGGGACGCTTGTCTTGTTTACATTACACAAGAAATAAATCATAAAAATTACATTTATACTTTTCTTTTCAGAAAGGAGATCATCAAGGACTAAACTAAGTCTCATAATTTTATCCAACCTATTGCTTTAGCTGGTAAAAAAGGATTCTGATCAGCAATCAGTATGCTTAATTGCTGTGTGTATTAGACATTTTACTAAATCCATTTATTATGGATTACCGCCCAGACAGTAAAGCGGTTCGTGACTCTGGTTGCCGTACCGAAGAGCCTGGGTTCGAATCCCGGATAGGGCATGAATGTAATTTGTTCGTCCTCTTCATAGGTGGCAACGGTGGCCCACGTATTAGTTCCCTCCTTAATAACATGACCGGCCTTAGTAGTGATCAATGTCTGTAAATAGCTACTACCTGCCATTGGGAAAAAAAAAAAAAAAAAAAAATTACGAATTGGTCTTTTATTCAACATAACACACATTTTCCATAAATAGTTAAAATGCATTATTCAGTTACAAGTGAAAGTACTTGCATGAACTATTTTCCATCATTGTTTCACGTAAGAACAAATAAAAGTACAATTTTCTTATGCACCTGTGATTGTCATATTATTTGGATTACGGTAAAGACTGCAAAGATGCTTCTGTGGAGGACTTTCTAAGGGAAACTGGCTCATGTTCATATCACCCGTTAATAAAAGCAGAAAAAAAAACCTTTATTTAATTGAATGCAACGAAACGTTTAAGAAGAATGCTGTACTCATAGAGAACTTTCTAAAATAAAATGATTTGTATTCATGTTACACATAAGGAAATCCACGGAGCTATCTAAACATTTAGATTGTTTGCCAAAATGGGCACCCGATTTGAACTAGTAGTATTCAAAAGACGACTTATTACTCTGCTGAGCGAAAAATCTAATTGCTTTTGAAGTTATATTGTAATTCGAACAATCCTTGTATTACAATTATTATTATTGTTTGTCCCCAATGGCAGATTGGGAACAGTTACAGTGCAACACAGTCCATTAGTCTATACAAGGCCAGAAGTTGCAGTCACTTTATTATGGAGGCATCTAATATGTGGGCCACTATCGCCTCCTATGAAAGGACGAACAGTTAAAGCCATGCCTTCTCCGGGATTCGAACCCAGGCCCTTCGGTATCGCAGTCAGGCTTCCCTAACCACTATACCATCTGGGCGGCATAATTACAAATATAATTGTGTTAGTTGTAGTTTTAACTACAAAGTAACTACAATGAATTACCAGCTTTTCTCAGTCAATAACAGATAGCTTAAACTTTAAAGATAAATGGAAGGTCTTATAATTTGTCGAATGGCAATATTCTAAGAAAGTGTAGTCTCCAGGATGGTCGAAGTTTAATTACAGTCTTACATTTCGCATACTCGCAGCACTTGCCCAAAGGCTGTTCCAAGATTATTTCTGTTCACCTCATCCATTAATTTTGGAGACAGAATCATGTCTAGAGACATTTTTTTCTGAGGACAGTATTTTATATAATAGAAAAAATAATAATAATAATAATGCGTCTCCCTCAAGGTGCAGAAAACAACGAGTACTGATAAATTTAATTGAAATTACAATTATAATTCTAGTTAATACAAATACAATGTTACTTTAACGGTTAGAATTACATTATAGTTCTAATGGCAAAAATATCAAATGAGTGTTATAGATTAGTATACTTTTACTTATCACAATATTAAACTTTTAATACCGTTTTATTTTATTTAGCTTATCACAATATTGAGCTTTTTAATACCGTCGGTACTGAAAAAATGTTTTACTAGTGTCATGAAATGTATATTCGATAATAGTTTCTCATTGATGTTTTTCTTATATATTTTTCTGCATAATTCATAAATGTTTGCAATGGAAATAATTCTGAGGCTTTTATAATTCTTCTAAATTTTCATGAAATAAAGTTCCATTAAGGTTTACTTGAAGCAGATTCTCAGTGCAAGCACTCGAAAAGAAGTTATGCTACATTTACATATTATGAAATGGTTGAATGTGCAGTTTTTACTTGTAACAGCGGTGCTCAATATATCGCGTTTTCTGAAAGAATGCATATGTTGCCTAAAATCGAATTTAAATCACTATAATCAGAATAATTGGCTAAAGTATTATATTGTAATTTTTACAGCATCAATCGAATTCGTGGAGTTTATTGAAGATAAAAATGTGTTGATATTGACAAGCTATATTAGTTTTTGTACTATAATGAATGCTAGCTAGTAGCTATATGAATATAATGAATGTACTATAATGAATGCTACCTAGTAGCTACTCTAGCTAATAGCTAGAGTAAAACTCAGGATATGGTAACATTAAATAAATAAATAAATAAAATTTAAAAAAAAAAAAAAAAAAAAAAAAGAAGAAGCAGAAAACGAAAGCGAAAAGGAACTGAATACATTCGGAAAGAGAAGGCTTACTATGGTGAAACATTAGAAACGTGTAGACAAAGTGTTAATACTATATGTGAGAAAATATTAAGGACAAATTGAAATACATCATAGCTACGTTTGGTGCTTTCTACATTATTTGTATCAATATTAATATAAGTACCGAAAAATACTTAAAAAATAGGTATTTTCGAAAATTTAAAGAACAAAATTGCAGTCTGAAAATTTATACCAGCGGAACTTTTGAAGTAATTTGATGCCTTTTGAAAGTCGCCATGAACATAACAATTTATAACTGTTAGCTTTTACAACTAGGAATCAGATAAACTCTATTGTTTGGTAAACCGGACTGTCTAGTAATGTTTTCGGTACTGTCTAGTTTCCGAGAATGGCGATGTATGCAAGCTTTTTCCTCTTTCTGCCCTAAGAATAAACAGCTCATAGGGGAATTCTGAAAAATATATAACCCTTTCATATATGTACTCAAACCCTGATATTCACAATAGCGTTTCTTTATTTAGATAGCTTTGAGCATGCAAATTCAGTAAAAACCAGAAAACTAGTACCATACTTATAACAAAGCAGGTTATCTCAGTAAATGAAGGGAATTAAGTACCAGCGATGGCAAGATTTTCCCATGGTTTGAAGACTAAGTAATTTATTCCTTTCAGAAAATTTTCTCGGAAAGCAAATCACCACTTACGGATGGAAGAATGTTCTAAGAACTACGGGATAAATTTATAATGGGAATAAAAGAATGAAAGAAATCGGAAACTCTTTTCTAGTAATCATCTTACTCCTCGAAAGTTGGTTTCAGTATCACCTTTTTAAGGAAATGATACATGAAATGGATTTCAGAAACTGAATCTCGAAATCATCAATAACTATCCAATATTCTGCATTTGTAAAAATTTGTTTAATTTGCATTTCAACCAAATGTTGAAAACAAAATGGAAAAAAATCTCCTTACAAAAGGAAAAAAAAAAGATTCCCATTCTTTTACAGTGATATTCCATTAAATTATATCAGAAAATCATATCACTGTTGGATGCAATAAATACTAATTTCAGACATGTTGCCTGTTTATGTTGTTAACTATCTTTTGCAACTGAACACTGGTAGTTCTGCCTAAGTTTGAATTCCAGCGAATGCGTTTGTTGCTTGGTATTTTGGTGAATTTTAGGTTGAATATACCAAACCAGTTTCCCTGAAAAAGTCATCTACAAACGCATCCTTTTCCTCAAGCAGGTGCCCATCGTATGCTGCCTGACGAATGTGCAAGAATTTTTCTTCTTTTACACAGCTTTCATAATCACATATTACCCACCAGCGGCCGAGCGGTAAAGACGCTGAATACTGGTAGTTCGGTCCGAGGTTCCAATCCCACGAACGGGCTGGCTGCATGGTCGTTTTCGTGGTTTTCCCCATGTGTAACGTGTATACGAACCAGTTTCCCTTAGAAAGTCCTCCACGAAAGCATCTTTCCATTTAGGCAGATAACCCTCGTGTGCTTTGCCTTGAATAGTACCATACCAATAATACCATAGTCACATATTATATTATTGAGCATTTTTAATTTGCAAAACTATAAGTTATGGAAAACTCAATGACATATTTATTTAGATTAATAAAAAGATAAAAATTAAATGCGTCATCGGCATCATTTTGTTAGTAATATCATTATACAATCTATTGTACTTTTTTTTTAGTGTACTGGGGAATTAAAGAAAATTTCTCAAAAGTATCATCATGTTTTCGTAAACTGATATATAGTGTTAAATTATTATATTAAATTTCAGTTTATTATAGCAGAAATCGTAAATAGCTGCATTATTTATAGCTCTTGCTTCACTGAGCTTTCGGAAGTTAATCTGCGTCCATCCGCATAATCGAGAAGCAGGTCGATTTGTTTCTCAGTGCAATCGCTGTGGGATCTTAATTCTACTGACCGATGTTCTATAAATTTAAAATATTTTGCCCTGCCTAAATTCTGTAGCTCTCTACATTCTAAAACTTTTGCCGTTGTCAAGTGCCAAATTCTTAGAATTTCGCCATCCCTGAATTTTCTTGTTCGATGCCTCTTTAAATTCTAAGAATTTTTCAGCCATTAATCTGCCTCCTGGCCAGACGTGTTTTTCGATGCCACATATGTCAACTGAAAAAGGTTGAAAAATCGGAATTTTAAAATCAAACTTCCTTCTTTTCATCAAATAAATTTTATCGATTATGAGTGCTGTGAAAGCATTAAAACATTTATGTAATAAATACACAAATACTTCAGAAACATTTTTTTCTCTCTACTGAAGAAAGGCCTGTCTCTGACTACCTGCGAATTTGATTAAGTTTTATCCAAAATCTACGTCAAAGCGTTTCTTTTTAGCCTAATATTAAATTTTACATTGGCATGTTCCTGTCCCTGCTTGATGTTGACAAGGTTCATTCAAAACTTACTGTTCTTATTTTTTATTTTAAAACAAACAATTTAAATGGAAATCCTCAGCTTGCTTTTATTTATTTAAATAATAACATTTGATAATGTGAATTGAGATCTCTAAGTAATTTGCGTATTTGAACCAAAAAAAAAATGTTAAACACTAATTTTGAAGTTTTTGTTTTGGTTTGCTTTATTTTTCCTTCAAAGCACGCGAGAGCTATCTGTCTAGTCTAAAGGGAGGAATGCCTACGTGGAGGACATTCTAAGAAAAACTTACTCGCGCCTACATTATGCACAGAGAAAACCACAAAAATTCCATTTTGAAAGATAAAAGTGTCTAATTTTTTAGAGCGATATTTTCCTAACAATTAATTTTAGCAGTTTAATACAACTGCTATATTTAATTAAGAATTAAAACAATGTTCTTTTGTGATTAACATAAGGTAACTTTTTCTGTCAAAAATAATCATATGAAAATGCACCGAATTTCAGTACCATGTAATTTAGTTCGGAAACTGAGAGGTATCTGTGACATCTTGTCTAAATGTAGAAAAATTTTAATAAGGTTATTATGACTGAAATTTGTTTCAAAATATTCAATATTTCATAACTTCTATCAACCAATAAATGCGATAAACTCCCCTTTTATAAATATGAAACAAGGTAAACGAAATAAATTTGTGGTAAAATGAATTACAAACATTATGTCGAAATGACTGACACTGAGCATGTGTTTGTTATTTTAATAGTAATTTAATTATCAATTACATATAGCTTTCAATAGGAATTGGGTATTTTAAGCCTCTTATAAATTTTTTCTTAGCGTTAAATCTATATAATATGAATCAAAAGCAGAAAATTAGTTAAACTACACTGTCTCACTAGTCATAAGATTATATTACTGAAATATGCATATAAAAGCAAATTAACAATTTATAAACGTACATTAAAATACCGAAACGCAATAAAAATCAATAACATTTATACTTAAAAAGCAACAAAGCCGGGCTCATGTGAATCACTAGAGGCGCCAAATTGGCTATACGAATTCGAAAATTATTTTAATTATTAGGGGAAATAGGCTTCGTCAAACTTAAATCAATAAAATAAAGCAAAAAAAATTGCAAGAAAACCTGTAAATTAATGCAATATGCATTTCAGTTTTATTTCTTATTTATCAAAAATTTGAATTTCCAGAAAAAAATATCTTTTTTCGTCTAACCAAAGCATGGACACAAAACGTGTTCTTTCCTCCGTAAGGGCAAAAGCAGCCCATCTGCTTAATCGCCTCTAGGCGATAATCAAAGGACAGTAGGAAACCATCACTTAAGTGAAACGACTTGTTGATCGCCCTACAAGGAGGGAGGAAGAAAATCTAACAAAGACCGTTTTCAGGACAATTTTGGTTCACTCTAAATGAAAAAAAAATTGTAAACATGGTTAATTTTTACTGCAGTTTTCGAGACGTAAATAGATTTGAATGCGAGCCGCTTGGTGGGTTAATAGGGGATATGATCTCCCCTGACTGCTAGGCAGGTTTCACAGCGTCTGCCCATGCTGAGAATGAGGGTGTCAATGAGTTCTTGAGGCATTGCTGCCCATTCGTCTTGCAGCGCCAATCGAAGCTCCGGAATCGTTACTGGTGGTAAGGTACGAGCTTGCCAAGGGTCTGCCTAAAACTCCCATACATGCTCGATGGGATTGAGATCCGGAGATCATGAAGGCCAATCCATACGTTCAATATCCTCACTCTCTAAGAGCTGTTCGGCAGCTACTGTGCGATGACATGTTGCACTGTCGTCCATGAAAAGGAACTGCGGACCCATAGCGCCTCTTAAAAGACGAACATATGGAAGAAGAATCTCGTTACAATAAAGGGTCCCGTCGACTGAACCTGCGTCGAAGATGTGAAGGTCTGTACGACTACCAAGCATGATGCCTCCCCAAACGAGAACACCGCCACCTCCATACCTGTCCCTTTCAATGATATTCGAGGGATGATTGCGGCTTCCCCGCTCTCTCCAGATGAGTATGCGATAAGAATCGCTACTCAGACTGAATCTGCTCTCATCTGTAAAGAGTACTCGTCCCCATTCATTGTCTCTCCAATTCCGGTGTTCCCGGCACCACAGAGAACGCCTTCTCCGATGGGCAGGCGTTGGAGGTACACACCGTACAGGGCGTCGTGCAAACAGGCCACCACCGTGCAGTCTTCTGGCCACGGTAAAACGCGATATCGGTCGCCAGTCGCCTGTGACGTGTGTCTAGCGATTTCTCCGGCTGTCTGCCGCCTGTTTCTTCTGGCCTGTAAAGCAATATACCTGTCATCTGCGGGTGTGGTTCCTCGTGGACGACCACTACTAAACCCCCGGATAGCTGTTCCTGTAGTTTGAAATTGTCTCCAAAGTCGTGAAACGAAGCTGTGAGCAATTCCGAACTCTGCAGCCACACTTGTCACACTTCGGCCTTCCTCCAACTTCCCAATGATTCGACCTCGGGTAAAAGCATCCAGATGTCGTCTAACAGATTGATTATTCGCCATTTTTCGCTGAGGCAGCAACTCGGTTTGATTTTATATGCTATACGGCCTGCAATCTCTTTGCCAGAAATACTGATCTTACACCGACAACATGCTTTATACTACTCAGACACTCCCCCATTACGTCTACCTGCATATCTGCGCATGTGCTACCGTACATCACCTTACTTAATCTCCTGATTGGTCTTTCTGTCCGCTCTGCCTCTTCGTTCAGCTTATCAGGTTCAATGTTCCGTCTTACTTTTTTCAGGAACATGAAAGGACCTGACTCGGAACAGAGAGCTTACTAAAGCTATGTTCAATAATTGTGGGAAGTAGACAGGATACACAAGAAGGGTATACAAAACCCTTTATTTTTCTCTATTTACAATAACTTCCGTACTTCGGAATACGAAGACTCACTACTTGTGGTCTAAACGTAAGAATATAAAAATAGAACTAAACTCTAATTTAACTTTAAAATAATAAACGTGGAAGATTGGCCTTATATTAACAGGAAGCCGTATGTAGTACAGAGAACTGTGAACACTACAATGCGTTTAAAAATTATCAAGAGGATTAAACCTCTGGCCTGGAAGGCAACCAGCAACTGAGTAAAACTTCTAAGGTAAGCGGCCTGCTTCGACTAACTGCTTCCTCTCTCTCGCTTGGCAAAAAGCCACAACTTAAATACTTGGCGTTCGCCAGACAAACTTTGCATAAATACATTAACGCTTATAATTCTTGCCGGAAGTAGAAAATAAGAAGTGATAGTAAAGATTTAAAATAAAATAAACGTTGGTAAAACTTAAGATCCTTACATACTTCCCGCCAGAGTTAATTAGTTTGAAACTGAGGTCTAAAACGACCTTGTTGAAAACTTTTAGCTCTAGAATCTAAGGCGAGGCCAATCTTTTACAAACATTTTTCGCTAGAAACTAGAAATTTAAAAGAAAGAAATTTGTTTT